>NC_134889.1:13535338-13607838 GCF_041734735.1 Babylonia areolata
GCTGTGCCCTGTGTTGTGCTGTGCCCTGTATTGTGCCCTGTATTGTGCTGTGCCCTGTATTGTGCTGTGCCCTGTATTGTGCTGTGCCCCGCAGAAAAGGCCGACAGGTGGCCGCCTGTCTCTCTGATGTCTTCTAATTGATCTCTCTCCTTTGGTCTTTTTAATCAACACCGTGATGGTGATGCTGATGTCAATGATGTTGGTGATAATGATGGTGATGGTGCTGCTGCTCCTATTGCTGCTGTTATTCAGACGATGATGGCGACTGGGATAATGATGACAATGATGATGATGAAGGCTGTGTGTGTGTGTGTGTGTGTGTGTGTGTGTGTGTGTGTGTGTGTGCGTGCGTGCGTGCGTGTGTGTGTCCTTGTTTCTTAACTCTTTCCATGTCTCTCTCGCGTTCTCTGTCTCTGTCTCTCTGTCTCACTCTCTCTGTCTCTCTTCCCTGCCTTCCTCTTTCTCTCTGTCTCTCTTTTAATGTGACCCCCCCTTCAGTCAGGGATTTTGGCTTTCATCTGAATACAGACATCGTTATCGTTATCTCTCTTTCTCTCTGTCTGTCCCTCACTGTCTCGATCCGTCTTTGCTTTTTCTCTCTCCTTACCCCACTGTCTCTTTCTCTGCCCCCCCCCCTCTCTCTCTCTCTCTCTCTCTTCTCTCTCTCTCTCTCTCTCTCTCTCTCTCTGTTTCTTTGTTTATTCCTGCCTTTCCTTTCCTTTCTTTCTGTCTTTCAGACGGCGACATGCACATGGAGAAGATCAGTCAGATCCGTTGGACCGTGCTCCTCAGGTATGTGGGGGTGGGGGTGGGGGTTTGGGGGGGTAGGCGCGTGCGCGTGTGAATGTCTGTAAACACGCACCCACTTCGCCTGCCCCTTCCACACACGCTCACGCAAACATTAACGGGGCTAGAAAAAAAGAAAAACAAAGGTAATGAATACCACTCAACCTCAAAGCTTACTTATAAATAAAACCAGTACGTGAACTTTGGGAGAAGGAAAATGTCGCCCCGTACATTAATTACCTGCAAACGATACTGTTACGACCACGACCAGCCAAAGTGGACTGGCTTTGGAAACCCAACCCCTGGCCTGCCCTTCACCCTGATCCCGCTGAGGACGTGGGCTGTGGACAGCAGGCCACTATTGGATGGAGCCACGCTCCCACAAAAAAGCAGATCTCATCAGTGCTGGTGTAGCAGCATCTGTATTCGTCCCCCCCCCGCCCCCCCACACCCCCCAACACACACACACACACACACACACACACACACACCTTCCCCCCCTTGTGGTTTTCTACCCCTGGGTAAAATCCGGTTAGCCCGTATCAACCCCGGTGTCAATGCAGACTAGCCAGGGATGACCCCCCCTGCGGTAAGCTTTAACTCGTCAGAGGCATTACTGTTGTCAGTAGGGGTGGCTTAGTATGTGGTGTCCTGAGTACTTTAAATCAGAACAGGCATTACTGAACACCACTGAAGTGACTCGGCAGCATGTCAGGGTCTCCTTTGGTGTGTGGCCTCCTGGCGAATTAACCACGATGATTCCCTGTGTGACTGCCGGCGCTGGGACTGCGACAAACGAACTCCGGCGTGGCTGTGTATGGAAAAGGGAACAAAAAAACTAACTAGTCAGAACCCCAGTTGAATTCTACCACCACCCCCTTGCCACTCCCCATTGTGGAGTCAATAAAGACTGTCCCAGAACTATCCCGCTTTTCCTTTTAAACAGCTTGATTTAACTTGTAAAAGGGGGGCTAATTTCCGACTTTGAAGGGAAGGGGTGGGGGTGGTGTATCCTGACGAGCCACAAATGACCCCAGGGGTCACTGGAGACTGGTCCAGACTGACCTCGGGGTACAACACATCGGGGAGGGAGGGTGGGGAGGGCGCCGGGGGTGTTACACAGACAACACCAGAGCGTGGGCAGACAGTCTGAACGAGGTTCATCAAACTGGTGGACTGGTCTCTGTTCGCTGGGAAAGGTCGTGTGGCTGTTTTGTGGTGGCCGGGAATTCTTTCCGCCCTCTCTTTCTTTCTTTTCTTCCTTCCTTCCTCTGTCTGTTTATTTATTCGTTCCCTCTTTCTTCCCCTTCCTTCATTTCTTTGTTCATTCATCGATTCAGCTATTCATTCATTCAGACGTCCGTTCTCTCTCTCTCTCTCTCTCTCTCTCTCTCTCTCTCTCTCTCTCTCTCTCTCGGACTTAAGGTTGAAGTAATCCAACCTGTTTTATAATAGCCTATGCTGCTTTTGATTCACCTTGCTTTTGTCTTCCAGGAATGAAACTGTGTTGAGTAATGTGGCTTTATACATTTACAGTGCCTTAAAAAGATTGCGTACGGCAATATCTTAGATTAAAGTAATAATATGAATTGCCATTACAATAATCATCTTAGAAACGGGTATTGCGGTGACCGACAGGTGCAAGTCCTGTGACAATGAGAAAGATACAATTAAACACTATTTATATAGTTGTTACTATCGATCCTTTTAGGAAGAACTAGAATATATTCTAAGACAAAAATGTGCACATATTATTGTTTGATATTGATCTAATTCTATTTGGTACACACAGCATCGTTGTAACCGATGAAGTATTGAACTGAAGTATTCTACTTGGAGAGGTTTTTTTATGTAAGTGCAGACTGAACAAAAGAAAACCAAATATACAAATGTTTCCGAAAGAATTAAGTGAACATTACAAAGCTGAAATATATGAATTATCTTCAAATGAATAACCTCGAATTCCAGAGGAAATGGTTCCCATACACCGGTATCTTTGAAACATGAATCCCATCAATAATTATAAGAAAGGACAGCAATCCTGTAGAATGGTTCGGAATACGCAGTTATTTCATTAGACGTTAAGATGGTATTCTGTTTTGAAAGTAATGATGAAGGAACACTTATTGAAAATCCAGCATATTCTGTGCAAGGATACCCCGGGGTTGTTGATTATTTATAAAGTTCATCACTGACTTATTCATTAGTGTAGATCCTTTTGAACAGGTCCACAGTCTTTGAGGAGCATCCACTGTTTGTATGGCGCTGTCTTTTTCGTCTTTTTTTAATATTCATTTTCTATTCATGCATTTGCTTTTCGTTTGTTTGTTTTTCTTCTTTATATGTTAAGAAAAAGAAGTACCCTTGAAAGTGAATTGTCGCTGTAGTACTCTGTAACTGTTTACTATTATGTGAATGGTGTATTTCGTCTACAGTGACTTGTATGAACGTGCAAGAAGTCTAGTAATGATGATGATGATGTTTCATTTAAAAAATTTATATATATAACCTTCAATGCAAGGGGGAAGAAAGATCAACGAACCTAAAAAAAATAAAATAATTAAACACACACGCGCGCGCGTGCACACACACACACACACACACACACACACACACACACACACACACACACACACACACACACACACACACACACACACACACACACACACACACACACTAATTACCCATCCACAGGCACACACACTGCATGATGATTCCAATTGCGGTGTGGGGGTGGGGTGGGGTGGGGTGAATATAAAAACGTGGGGTGGGTGGGATGAGGCAGACGAACAGCCAACTATGCTTCATCAGTTCTAAAGGCCCCTTCTGAACATTCCCCCCTCCCTCCCCACCCCTCTTCCCCCCACCACCACTCCCCCAATTTTCTTCTGGGTCCTCGTCTCCATTCTTCTTTAACCTCACGTTATCTTCTGTTGTGTTGTGTTGTGTTGCATTTAGTGTGTTGTGTTGTGTTGTGTTGTGTTGCACTGCATTTAGTGTATTGTGTTGTGTTGTGTTGCATTTAGTGTATTGTGTTGTGTTGTGTTGCATTTAGTGTATTGTGTTGTGTTGCATTTAGTGTATTGTGTTGTGTTGCATTTAGTGTATTGTGTTGTGTTGCGTTGCATTTAGTGTATTGTGTTGTGTTGTGTTGCATTTAGTGTATTGTGTTGTGTTGCACTGCATTTAGTGTATTGTGTTGTGTTGTGTTGCACTGCATTTAGTGTATTGTGTTGTGTTGCATTTAGTGTATTGTGTTGTGTTGCATTTAGTGTATTGTGTTGTGTTGTGTTGCACTGCATTTAGTGTATTGTGTTGTATTGTGTTGCATTTAGTGTATTGTGTTGTGTTCTGTTGCATTTAGTGTATTGTGTTGTGTTGCACTGCATTTAGTGTATTGTGTTGTGTTGTGTTGCACTGCATTTAGTGTATTGTGTTGTGTTGTGTTGTGTTGCACTGCATTTAGTGTATTGTGTTGTGTTGTGTTGTGTTGCACTGCATTTAGTGTATTGTGTTGTGTTGTGTTGTGTTGCACTGCATTTAGTGTATTGTGTTGTGTTGTGTTGTGTTGTGTTGCATTGCATTTAGTGTATTGTGTTGTATTGTGTTGCATTTAGTGTATTGTGTTGCATTGTGTTGCATTTAGTGTATTGTGTTGTGTTGTGTTGCACTGCATTTAGTGTATTGTGTTGTATTGTGTTGCATTTAGTGTATTGTGTTGTGTTGTGTTGCATTTAGTGTATTGTGTTGTGTTGTGTTGCACTGCATTTAGTGTATTGTGTTGTGTTGCACTGCATTTAGTGTATTGTGTTGTGTTGTGTTGCATTTAGTGTATTGTGTTGTGTTGCACTGCATTTAGTGTATTGTGTTGTGTTGCACTGCATTTAGTGTATTGTGTTGTGTTGCATTTAGTGTATTGTGTTGTGTTGCATTTAGTGTATTGTGTTGTGTTGCATTTAGTGTATTGTGTTGTGTTGCATTTAGTGTATTGTGTTGTGTTGTGTTGCACTGCATTTAGTGTATTGTGTTGTATTGTGTTGCATTTAGTGTATTGTGTTGTGTTCTGTTGCATTTAGTGTATTGTGTTGTGTTGCACTGCATTTAGTGTATTGTGTTGTGTTGTGTTGCACTGCATTTAGTGTATTGTGTTGTGTTGCATTTAGTGTATTGTGTTGTGTTGCACTGCATTTAGTGTATTGTGTTGTGTTGTGTTGTGTTGCACTGCATTTAGTGTATTGTGTTGTGTTGTGTTGTGTTGTGTTGCACTGCATTTAGTGTATTGTGTTGTGTTGTGTTGTGTTGTGCTGCATTGCATTTAGTGTATTGTGTTGTATTGTGTTGCATTTAGTGTATTGTGTTGTATTGTGTTGCATTTAGTGTATTGTGTTGTGTTGTGTTGCATTTAGTGTATTGTGTTGTGTTGTGTTGCATTTAGTGTATTGTGTTGTGTTGTGTTGCACTGCATTTAGTGTATTGTGTTGTGTTGCACTGCATTTAGTGTATTGTGTTGTGTTGTGTTGCATTTAGTGTATTGTGTTGTGTTGCACTGCATTTAGTGTATTGTGTTGTGTTGCACTGCATTTAGTGTATTGTGTTGTGTTGTGTTGCACTGCATTTAGTGTATTGTGTTGTGTTGCATTTAGTGTATTGTGTTGTGTTGCATTTAGTGTATTGTGTTGTGTTGCACTGCATTTAGTGTATTGTGTTGTATTGTGTTGCATTTAGTGTATTGTGTTGTGTTCTGTTGCATTTAGTGTATTGTGTTGTGTTGCATTTAGTGTATTGTGTTGTGTTGCACTGCATTTAGTGTATTGTGTTGTGTTGCATTTAGTGTATTGTGTTGTGTTGCACTGCATTTAGTGTATTGTGTTGTGTTGTGTTGTGTTGCACTGCATTTAGTGTATTGTGTTGTGTTGTGTTGTGTTGTGTTGCACTGCATTTAGTGTATTGTGTTGTGTTGTGTTGTGTTGTGTTGCATTGCATTTAGTGTATTGTGTTGTATTGTGTTGCATTTAGTGTATTGTGTTGTATTGTGTTGCATTTAGTGTATTGTGTTGTGTTGTGTTGCACTGCATTTAGTGTATTGTGTTGTGTTGTGTGGCATTTAGTGTATTGTGTTGTGTTGTGTTGCATTTAGTGTATTGTGTTGTGTTGCATTTAGTGTATTGTGTTGTATTGCGTTGCATTTAGTGTATTGTGTTGTGTTGTGTTGCATTTAGTGTATTGTGTTGTATTGCGTTGCATTTAGTGTATTGTGTTGTGTTGCGTTGCATTTAGTGTATTGTGTTGTGTTGCACTGCATTTAGTGTATTGTGTTGTGTTGTGTTGCACTGCATTTAGTGTATTGTGTTGTGTTGCATTTAGTGTATTGTGTTGTGTTGCACTGCATTTAGTGTATTGTGTTGTGTTGTGTTGTGTTGCACTGCATTTAGTGTATTGTGTTGTGTTGCATTTAGTGTATTGTGTTGTGTTGCACTGCATTTAGTGTATTGTGTTGTGTTGTGTTGTGCTGCACTGCATTTAGTGTATTGTGTTGTGTTGCACTGCATTTTGTGTATTGTTTTGTATTGTGTTGTGTTGTTTTTTGTTTTCTTTTGTGTTGTGTTGTATTGTATTGTGTTGTGTTGGGGTTTTTTTGTTTTCTTTTGTGTTTTGTTGTGTTGTGTTGTATTGTATTGTGTTGTGTTGTATTACCCTTTTATCACAACACCCCAGGCAGAGCGGGTCCCTATAATGCATCACCACCCATATAATATTCATCTCCGGTTTCTGCCTGCAAGCGATTTTTTGTTTTGCTATCAAAGTGGATTTTCCTTCAGAATTTTGCCAGGGACAACTCTTTCTGTTGCCGTGGGTTCTTTTACGTTCGGAAAGTGCATACTGCCATGCTGCACATGGTTCATCGTCTCATCCAAATCGCCTCATCCACGTGACTAGCGTCCAGACCACCATTCAAGGTCTGGTGGCGAAGAAGAAAAAAACTGACGAGTCTGGGAATCGATCCCTTACTCTCAGGATCTCTCACTTCCTTGGCGGACGTGTTACCACTAAGCCACCGCTTGGAGAGAGGGGAGAGGGGCGGGGAGAGGGGGGGTGAGGGGGAGAGAATGAGAGAAAGTTATGGAGAGAGGGGAGAGAGAAAGAGGAGAGAGAGGGGGGAGAGAGAGGGGGGAGAGTATGAGAGAAAGTTATGGAGAGAGGGGAGAGAGAAAGGGGAGAGAGAGGGGGGAGAGAGAGGGGGGGGGGAGAATGAGAGAAAGTTATGGAGAGAGGGGAGAGAGAAAGGGAGAGAGAGAGAGGGGGGGGGGAGAGTATGAGAGAAAGTTATGGAGAGAGGGGAGAGAGAAAGAGGAGAGAGAGGGGGAGAGAGAGGGGGGGAGAGAATGAGAGAAAGTTATGGAGAGAGGGGAGAGAGAAAGGGAGAGAGGGGGAGAGAGAGAGGGGGGAGGGGGAGAGAATGAGAGAAAGTTATGGAGAGAGGGGAGAGAGAAAGAGGAGAGAGAGGGGGGAGAGAGAGAGTGGGAGGGGGGGGAGAATGAGAGAAAGTTATGGAGAGAGGGGAGAGAGAAAGGGAGAGAGGGGGAGAGAGAGAGGGGGGAGGGGGAGAGAATGAGAGAAAGTTATGGAGAGAGGGGAGAGAGAAAGGGAGAGAGGGGGAGAGAGAGTGGGAGGGGGGGAGAGAATGAGAGAAAGTTATGGAGAGAGGGGAGAGAGAAAGGGAGAGAGAGGGGGGAGAGAGAGGGGGGGAGAGAATGAGAAAAAGTTATGGAGAGAGGAAAGAGAGAAAGAGAGAGAGAGGGGGGTTGTAATGTTCTGTGTGTGTGTGTGTGTGTGTGTGTGTGTGTGTGTGTGTGTGTGTGTTGTGAGGCGGGGGGGAGGGGTATGAAGGGGAGAGGGGCAGGAAGGGATGGGGGGCACAAAATGTATAGCTCTTTGAGCAGTATTTTATTATTATCATCATCATCATCGTCGTCGTCGTCGTCGTCGTCGTTGTTGTTGTTGTTGTTGTTGTTATTATCATACTGCTTTACCATTTTTAGCGTCCTAAATTATTGCACCAAGTTAAACGAAAAAGTTCCTGTATTCTACACTGGAGGCATATGAGAAATGACAGTCATGTTGCGTGTAAGTGACCCTTCTTATCAATAATTAGGCATAATACGACACGAAATGACCCATGATATGAACCCGAACCGACACTTGTCTCGAGCCATCATGATTTTCTGTTCGCCTTTTCTTGATTTGCGGGGCCAAAAACGGAAATAGCATCTCTCTGACTGGCACAAACTGAATGAACGGACGGTCATTGCAGACACTTTTTCAGACTCGCAAGATGGCAGCACGTTACTCAATCAACTGAATACACATAATTTTTTTTTTTTGTAAAATAAGCACGAAAATTGCCAGTAAAATAGGTCCCCAAATGAAGGACGTTAAAACAGGACTTAACATTATAATCACTATTAATGTTATTGTTATCATTATTATTATTATGTGAATGTATGTTGGGTACGCGCATGTACATAACTGTATCTATGTGAGTGCCAAAGCCTCAACCACGCATCGTCATCACATGATTATCTCTCGTGGCCATGTTTATCTACAGTGTCTCATTGGAACGATTTGAACCACTGGAGTTTCAAATATGACAGATCAATGCAGTTTTATTTCAGCTGGTTCGACAAAAAAAAATCCCCAAAGAAATTGAAAAAGGCACACTCTTTTGGGGGGATTGCACGGAAAGTCAACCCGATGCCTCTGGTGTGTGTCCATAACTCACACTATCTCAGGACGCCGACAAGAGTCTCGGCCATTCATGCTGCCAGAAGCAGCCCGGAACAAGACAGCCATCAAGTGTGGCAGTGAGGGATTGTACACAAAGCCCACCGTTTCTGCTGAAAGCACAGCCAGTGCTGGGTGAAAAAAAAAAAGATAAGGTGCGGAACAGACAGACAGACAGACAAATAAAATGACCGACTGACTGACTGACTGAGACGAACAGAGACAGACAGACAAATAGACAGACAGAGGCAGACTGACAGAGACAGAGAAACAGGGACAAAGAGACAGATAATAAAAATTAAAAAAAACACCACGGGCTGGGACACAGAGAGAAAGATAGAACACAGACAGGGACACAGAGAGAGACAGACAGACACACAGACAGGGACACAGAGAGAGAGACAGACAGACACACAGACAGGGACACAGAGAGAGACAGAAAGACACACAGATAGGGACACAGAGAGAGAGAAAGATAGAACACAGACAGGGACACAGAGAGAGACAGACAGACACACAGACAGGGACACAGAGAGAGACAGACAGACACACAGACAGGGACACAGAGAGAGACAGACAGACACACAGACAGGGACACAGAGAGAGAGAAAGATAGAACACAGACAGGGACACAGAGAGAGACAGACAGACACACAGACAGGGACACAGAGAGAGACAGACAGACACACAGACAGGGACACAGAGAGAGAGAAAGATAGAACACAGACAGGGACACAGAGAGAGACAGACAGACACACAGACAGGGACACAGAGAGAGAGAAAGAGAGAACACAGACAGGGACACAGAGAGAGACAGACACACACACAGACAGGGACACAGAGAGAGAGAAAGATAGAACACAGACAGGGACACAGAGAGAGACAGACAGACACACAGACAGGGACACACAGAGAGAGAGAAAGATAGAACACAGACAGGGACAGAGAGAGACAGACAGACACACAGACAGGAACACAGGCAGACAGACACACAGACAGGGACACAGAGAGAGACAGACAGACACACAGACAGGGACGCAGAGAGAGACAGACAGACACACAGACAGGGACACACAGAGAGAGAAAGATAGAACACAGACAGGGACACAGAGAGAGAGAGACAGACACAGACAAGGACAGAGACAGACAGACAAACAGGAACAGAGAGAGACAGATAGACACACAGACAGGGACACAGAGAGAGAGAAACATAGAACACAGACAGGGACAGAGAGAGACAGACAGACACACAGACAGGGACACAGACAGACACACACACAGACAGGGACAGAGAGAGACAAACAGATAGACACACAGACAGGGACACAGAGAGAGACAGATAGACACACAGACAGGGACATAGACGGACACACACACAGGGACACAGAGAGAGAGACACACACACACACAAACATGGACACAGAGAGAGAGAAAGATAGAACACAGACAGGGACACAGAGAGAGAGAGAGACAAACACACAGACAGGGACACAGAGAGAGAGAGATAGACACACAGACAGGGACACAGAGAGAGACAGATAGACACACAGACAGGGACACAGAGAGAGAGAAAGATAGAACACAGACAGGGACACAGAGAGAGACAGACAGACACACAGACAGGGACACAGAGAGAGAGAAAGAGAGAACACAGACAGGGACACAGAGAGAGACAGACACACACACAGACAGGGACACAGAGAGAGAGAAAGATAGAACACAGACAGGGACACAGAGAGAGACAGACAGACACACAGACAGGGACACAGAGAGAGAGAAAGATAGAACACAGACAGGGACAGAGAGAGACAGACAGACACACAGACAGGAACACAGGCAGACAGACACACAGACAGGGACACAGAGAGAGACAGACAGACACACAGACAGGGACGCAGAGAGAGACAGACAGACACACAGACAGGGACACACAGAGAGAGAAAGATAGAACACAGACAGGGACACAGAGAGAGAGAGACAGACACAGACAAGGACAGAGACAGACAGACAAACAGGAACAGAGAGAGACAGATAGACACACAGACAGGGACACAGAGAGAGAGAAAGATAGAACACAGACAGGGACAGAGAGAGACAGACAGACAGACACACAGACAGGGACACAGACAGACACACACACAGACAGGGACAGAGAGAGACAAACAGATAGACACACAGACAGGGACACAGAGAGAGACAGATAGACACACAGACAGGGACAGACAGGGACACACGGAGAGAGAGACACACACACACAAACAGGGACACAGAGAGAGAAAGATAGAACACAGACAGGGACACAGAGAGAGAGAGATAAACACACAGACAGGGACACAGAGAGAGACAGATAGACACACAGACAGGGACACTGAGAGAGACAGACACACAGACAGGGACACTGAGAGAGATAGACACACAGACAGGGACAAAGAGAGAGACAGATAGACACACAGACAGGGACACTGATAGAGACAGAGACAGATAGACACACAGACAGGGACACAGATAGACACACAGACAGGGACACTGAGAGAGACAGACACACAGACAGGAACACTGAGAGAGACAGACACACAGACGGGGACACTGAGAGAGACAGATAGACACACAGACAGGGACACACACAGACAGGGACACTGAGAGAGACAGACAGACACACAGACAGGGACACTGAGAGAGACAGACACACAGACAGGGACACTGAGAGAGACAGACACACAGACAGGGACACTGAGAGAGACAGACAGACACACAGACAGGGACACAGAGAGAGAGACAGACAGACACACAGACAGGGACACAGAGAGAGACAGACAGACACACAGACAGGGACGCAGAGGGAGAGAAAGATAGAACACAGACAGGGACACAGAGAGAGACAGACAGACATACAGACAGGAACGCAGAGAGAGAGAAAGATAGAACACAGACAGGGACACAGAGAGAGACAGACAGACACACAGACAGGGACGCAGAGAGAGAGAAAGATAGAACACAGACAGGGACACAGAGAGAGACAGACAGACACACAGACAGGGACACAGAGAGAGAGAAAGAGAGAACACAGACAGGGACACAGAGAGAGACAGACACACACACAGACAGGGACACAGAGAGAGAGAAAGATAGAACACAGACAGGGACACAGAGAGAGACAGACAGACACACAGACAGGGATACACAGAGAGAGAAAGATAGAACACAGACAGGGACACAGAGAGAGACAGACACACAGACAGGGACACAGAGAGAGAGAAAGATAGAACACAGACAGGGACACAGATAGACAGACAGACACACAGACAGGGACAAAGAGAGAGAGAGAAAGATAGAACACAGACAGGGACGCAGAGAGAGACAGACAGACACACAGACAGGGACACAGGCAGACAGACACACAGACAGGGACACAGAGAGAGAGAAAGATAGAACACAGACAGGGACACAGAGAGAGACAGACAGACACACAGACAGGGACACAGAGAGAGACAGACAGACACACAGACAGGGACACACAGAGAGAGAAAGATAGAACACAGACAGGGACACAGAGAGAGAGAGACAGACACAGACAGGGACAGAGACAGACAGACAGACACACAAACAGGAACAGAGAGAGACAGATAGACACACAGACAGAGACACAGAGAGAGACAGATAGACACACAGACAGGGACACAGAGAGAGAGAAAGATAGAACACAGACAGGGACAGTGAGAGACACAGAGACACACAGACAGGGACACAGACAGACACACACACACAGACAGGGACAGAGAGAGACAAACAGATAGACACACAGACAGGGACACAGAGAGAGACAGATAGACACACAGACAGGGACACAGACAGGCACACAGACAGGGTCACACAGAGAGAGAGACACACACACACACAAACATGGACACAGAGAGAGAGAAAGATAGAACACAGACAGGGACAGAGAGAGAGAGACAAACACACAGACAGGGACACAGAGAGAGACAGATAGACACACAGACAGGGACACAGATAGACACACAGACAGGGACAAAGAGAGAGAGAGATAGACACACAGACAGGGACACTGATAGAGACAGAGACAGATAGACACACAGACAGGGACACTGATAGAGACAGAGACAGATAGACACACAGACAGGGACACAGAGAGAGACAGATAGACACACAGACAGGGACACTGATAGAGACAGAGACAGATAGACACACAGACAGGGACACAGATAGACACACAGACAGGGACACTGAGAGAGACAGACACACAGACAGGAACACTGAGAGAGACAGACACACAGACGGGGACACTGAGAGAGACAGACACACAGACGGGGACACACACAGACAGGGACACTGAGAGAGACAGACAGACATACAGACAGGGACACTGAGAGAGACAGACACACAGACAGGAACACTGAGAGGGACAGACACACAGACGGGGACACTGAGAGGGACAGACACACAGACGGGGACACACACAGACAGGGACACTGAGAGAGACAGACAGACACACAGACGGGGACACTGAGAGAGACAGATAGACACACAGACAGGGACACACAGACAGGGACACTGAGAGAGACAGACAGACACACAGACAGGGACACTGAGAGAGACAGACACACAAACAGGGACACTGAGAGAGACAGACACACAGACAGGGACACTGAGAGAGACAGACAGACACACAGACAGGGACACTGAGAGACAGACACACAGACAGGGACACTGAGAGAGACAGACAGACACACAGACGGGGACACTGAGAGAGACAGATAGACACACAGATAGGGACACACACAGAGACAGATAGACACACAGATAGGGACACAGATAGACACACAGGGACAAAGAGAGAGAGAGAGACAAACAGACAACGACACAGAAAGAGACAGATGAACACACACACACACACACACACACACACACACACACACACACACGGGGACAGAGACGAAAAGACATAGAGAGATCAAAAACAAAAACAAAACAAAAAAAGACAGAAAAAGATTTGAAGAGGCAAGCAGACCGACACAGATGTTAGCAGCCCACAGAGGAGGGCATTACCGGACAGTGCAAGTGGCTTTCCAAGCCATGGAAACAGCGATGCCCACAAAACGCTCCGGCTTCATAGCAGGCATTTGTGCATTAGCCTCAGCTTCGCTCCGTGCCACGGTGACTGGGTGAAGGTGTGGGTGAGGGTGTGGGTGAGGGTGTGGGTGTGGATGAGGGTGAGGGTGTAGGTGAGGGTGAGGGTGTGGGTGAGGGTGTGGGTGAGGGTGAGGGTGTGGATAAGGGTGAGGGTGTAGGTGAGGGTGTGGGGGAGGAATGCATGATATGATGATGATTAGTAATGATTAGTAATTGGTGGGTAGAGGGAGAGAGGGGAGAGGGTTAATGGAGACATACATTACCGTCTGTTGGTGGGTAGAGGGGGAGAAGGGAGGGGGTTAATGGAGACATACATTACTGTCTGTTGGTGGGTAGAGGGGGAGAAGGGAGGGGGTTAATGGAGACATACATTACTGTCTGTTGATGGGTAGAGGGGAGAGAGGGGAGGGGGTTAATGGAGACATACATTACTGTCTGTTGGTGGGTAGAGGGGAGAGAGGGGAGGGGGTTAATGGAGACATACATTACTGTCTGTTGATGGGTAGAGGGGAGAGAGGGGAGGGGGTTAATGGAGACATACATTACTGTCTGTTGGTGGGTAGAGGGGGAGAGAGGGGAGGGGGTTAATGGAGACATACATTACTGTCTGTTGGTGGGTAGAGGCAGAGAGGGGAGGGGGTTAATGGAGACATACATTACTGTCTGTTGGTGGGTAGAGGGAGAGAGGGGAGGGGGTTAATGGAGACATACATTACTGTCTGTTGATGGGTAGAGGGGAGAGAGGGGAGGGGGTTAATGGAGACATACATTACTGTCTGTTGGTGGGTAGAGGGAGAGAGGGGAGGGGGTTAATGGAGACATACATTACTGTCTGTTGGTGGGTAGAGGGAGAGAGGGGAGGGGGTTAATGGAGACATACATTACTGTCTGTTGGTGGGTAGAGGGAGAGAGGGGAGAGGGTTAATGGAGACATACATTACTGTCTGTTGATGGGAAGAGGGAGAGAGGGGAGGGGGTTAATGGAGACATACATTACTGTCTGTTGGTGGGTAGAGGGAGAGAGGGGAGGGGGTTAATGGAGACATACATTACTGTCTGTTGATGGGAAGAGGGAGAGAGGGGAGGGGGTTAATGGAGACATACATTACTGTCTGTTGGTGGGTAGAGGGAGAGAGGGGAGAGGGTTAATGGAGACATACATTACTGTCTGTTGGTGGGTAGAGGGAGAGAGGGGAGAGGGTTAATGGAGACATACATTACTGTCTGTTGGTGGGTAGAGGGAGAGAGGGGAGGGGGTTAATGAAGACATACATTACTGTCTGATGGTCGGTAGAGGGGGAGAAGGGAGGGGGTTAATGGAGACATACATTACTGTCTGATGGTCGGTAGAGGGAGAGAGGGGAGAGGGTTAATGGAGACATACATTACTGTCTGTTGGTGGGTAGAGGGAGAGAGGGGAAGGGGTTAATGGAGACATACATTATTGTCTGTTGGTGGGTAGAGGGGAGAGGGTTAATGGAGACATACATTACTGTCTGTTGGTGGGTAGAGGGGAGGGGGTTAATGGAGACATACATTACTGTCTGTTGGTGGGTAGAGGGAGAGAGGGGAGGGGGTTAATGGAGACATACATTACTGTCTGTTGATGGGTAGAGGGGAGGGGGTTAATGGAGACATACATTACTGTCTGTTGATGGGAAGAGGGAGAGAGGGGAGAGGGTTAATGGAGACATACATTACTGTCTGTTGGTGGGTAGAGGGGGGGGAGGGTTAATAAAGACATACATTACTGTTTGTTGATGGGTAGAGGGGAGGGGGTTAATGGAGACATACATTACTGTCTGTTGGTGGGTAGAGGGGGAGAAGGGACGGGGTTAATGGAGACATACATTACTGTCTGTTGGTGGGTAGAGGGGAGGGGGTTAATGGAGACATACATTATTGTCTGTTGGTGGGTAGAGGGGAGAGGGTTAATGGAGACATACATTACTGTCTGTTGATGGGTAGAGGGGAGGGGGTTAATGGAGACATACATTACTGTCTGTTGGTGGGAAGAGGGAGAGAGGGGAGAGGGTTAATGGAGACATACATTACTGTCTGTTGGTGGGTAGAGGGAGAGAGGGGAGGGGGTTAATGGAGACATACATTACTGTCTGTTGGTGGGTAGAGGGGAGGGGGTTAATGGAGACATACATTACTGTCTGTTGATGGGAAGAGGGAGAGAGGGGAGAGGGTTAATGGAGACATACATTACTGTCTGTTGGTGGGTAGAGGGAGAGAGGGGAGGGGGTTAATGGAGACATACATTACTGTCTGTTGGTGGGTAGAGGGGGGGGGAGGGTTAATAAAGACATACATTACTGTTTGTTGATGGGTAGAGGGGAGGGGGTTAATGGAGACATACATTACTGTCTGTTGATGGGTAGAGGGAGAGAGGGGAGGGGGTTAATGGAGACATACATTACTGTCTGTTGGTGGGTAGAGGGAGAGAGGGGAGAGGGTTAATGGAGACATACATTACTGTCTGTTGGTGGGTAGAGGGGAGGGGGTTAATGGAGACATACATTACTGTCTGTTGGTGGGTAGAGGGAGAGAGGGGAGGGGGTTAATGGAGACATACATTACTGTCTGTTGGTGGGTAGAGGGGAGGGGGTTAATGGAGACATACATTACTGTCTGTTGATGGGTAGAGGGGAGGGGGTTAATGGAGACATACATTACTGTCTGTTGGTGGGTAGAGGGGGAGAGGGGAGAGGGTTAATGGAGACATACATTACTGTCTGATGGTGGGTAGAGGGAGAGAGGGTTAATGGAGACATACATTACTGTCTGTTGATGGGTAGAGGGGGAGAGGGGAGGGGGTTAATGGAGACATACATTACTGTCTGTTGGTGGGTAGAGGGAGAGAGGGGAGGGGGTTAATGGAGACATACATTACTGTCTGTTGGTGGGTAGAGGGAGAGAGGGTTAATGGAGACATACATTACTGTCTGTTGGTGGGTAGAGGGAGAGAGGGGAGGGGGTTAATGGAGACATACATTACTGTCTGTTGGTGGGTAGAGGGAGAGAGGGGAGGGGGTTAATGGAGACATACATTACTGTCTGATGGTGGGTAGTGGGGGAGAGGAGAGGGGGTTAATGGAGACATACATTACTGTCTGTTGGTGGGTAGAGGGGAGGGGGTTAATGGAGACATACATTACTGTCTGATGGTGGGTAGAGGGAGAGAGGGGAGAGGGTTAATGGAGACATACATTACTGTCTGATGATGGGTAGAGGGAGAGAGGGGAGAGGGTTAATGGAGACATACATTACTGTCTGATGGTGGGTAGAGGGAGAGAGGGGAGAGGGTTAATGGAGACATACATTACTGTCTGTTGGTGGGTAGAGGGAGAGAGGAGAGGGGGTTAATGGAGACATACATTACTGTCTGTTGATGGGAAGAGGGAGAGAGGGGAGAGGGTTAATGGAGACATACATTACTGTCTGTTGGTGGGTAGAGGGGAGGGGGTTAATGGAGACATACATTACTGTCTGTTGATGGGTAGAGGGGGAGAAGGGAGGGGGTTAATGGAGACATACATTACTGTCTGTTGGTGGGTAGAGGGAGAGAGGGGAGGGGGTTAATGGAGACATACATTACTGTCTGTTGGTGGGTAGAGGGGAGGGGGTTAATGGAGACATACATTACTGTCTGTTGATGGGTAGAGGGAGAGAGGGGAGGGGGTTAATGGAGACAATACATTACTGTCTGTTGATGGGTAGAGGGGAGGGGGTTAATGGAGACATACATTACTGTCTGTTGATGGGTAGAGGGGGAGAGGGGAGGGGGTTAATGAAGACATACATTACTGTCTGTTGATGGGTAGAGGGGAGGGGGTTAATGGAGACATACATTACTGTCTGTTGGTGGGTAGAGGGAGAGAGGGGAGGGGGTTAATGAAGACATACATTACTGTCTCTCTCTCCCTCTCCCTCCCCCCCTACCCCCCACTCCCTCTCTCTCTCTCTCTCTCTCTCTGGTTCAGTTTGTCCAAATGGTTACTACTGTTGTGTCTTTCACAGCGCTACGATAACACTTCTACAGCCGCCGATGGAAGAATGGGAATCGTTCTCTCAATTTCACCAGTGTGTGTAAACGGGGGATGTTTAGATGTTCGATCAGCAATCCGCGTGCGTGCGCGCGCTGGTACACGTACACACACACACACACACACACACACACACACACACACACACACACACACACACACAACCTCCCCCTCCCACACACACACACACACAAGCAAGGCATCGTCCAGCCTAAAGCGAACATGTCTGCACTTCCAAGTGAAAAACTCCACCACACAGTCTGAAAATGCCAACGAAAGTTATCCAGACTGTTCTTAATTTTTTTTTTTTTTTTTTTGATTTAAAAGACAGCCAATATTAAATGACATCAACATATCCCCAAACACCGATCATACATGTCATGTCTAAACTGTCAAATGGGGGGGAGAAAAAAAAAGAGAGAAAAAGCGGCACTTGCTTCTCCAAATGCTATCAAAATTATTACGCACGCTCTTTTTTTTCTTTTTCTTTCCCCCTTTTGTGTTGTGCCTGTTCTTTCTGATGGGGCTTTCAAGGTTTCAAGCTTTAACTTTCTTTCGCACCCTTGGGTTTGCGAGTTCAGTTACTTAATGAGGCGTCACAGCGTCCGGACAAATCCATATACGCTACACCACATCTGCTAAGCAGATGCCTGACCAGCAATGTAACCCAACGCGCTCAGAATGCGAGATTCCTAAACATTATAAACCAAACATCAAAATAAACACGAAAAATAACAAATAACACTCGGATATCGAACACAACGTGAAATTCTCAAAATGAAAACGCACGGAATCAAAATAATATATGAAATGCCTAAGTAACTATAGAACGGTAGAACCTCTAACACTGGTGTACTCTTCCGTAGTAGAACTTTGAAGCTGAGCTTATTATTCGTATTTCAGTAATTAATCTTTCTAAGAGACATTTGCCTTCTTTATATTTTCTGCCCCAAGTCCAAAAAGTCCCCATATATGGATGGCCATGCAGAAAGTGTCACCAACAACTACCAACCATACACACCACACGACAAATCTGGGTCAGGTGTGTTTCTTTTAATGATGAACGTGAAGCCCAATAACATATAAGCTGAAGCGACGAAGAATTGAAAAATAAAGAAAGGGTGATTATTTTCCTAAACAAAACATAAGTCAGAAAATAATGAAAGTCTGATCCGTTGCACCACCGCGCACCAAAACATTGAAAGAACGCAGCGGTGGCGTGCACCGAAAATTATAACATCCAAAAAGACTATTTCCCCAGAAAAGACGTAACGTTTGATACCTCATACCTCATTCCCTCGACCGCTGGGGTTGAACAGGGTATGTAAGAGGACATGAGGAAGATGTCATAGTTCGCCACGCCGTTCTGTTGGCAGCTGTCGTGAGGAGATTTGGCATCGTCATTTTGGTCCATTCCTTGACGTTGTCGGACCAGCTCTTCCTCTGCCGCCCCCGTCTGCGCCCTCCCTCCACAGTCCCTTGCAGGATGGTTTTGGAGAGGGTGTTATGTCGTATGACGTGACCAATCCATGCCATCTTCCGTCGTTTGACAGTCGCCAGCAGTGGTTCTCGGGGCCCAACAAGGTTGCTGACCAGGTTCCGCACATAGTCATTGGTCGTGTGCTCCTTGTAAGAGATGTGTAGTAGTCTTCTCAAGCACTTGGTTTCGAATGCTTGGATTCTTCTTTCTGTTTTTGCCATCAGTGTCCATGTCTCACATCCATATAAGAGGATGGAGACCACCAGTGACTTGTAGAGCAGGAATTTTGTGTGGAATCTGATGTTGCTCTTCCATACCCTGTTCAGTCTGGCCATTGCTGCCGTTGCAGAATTAATCCTATTTCGGATTTCTGCTGTGCAGAAGCCATCTTTGGACAGGGTTGCTCCCAGGTACTTGAAGCTGGTCACTTCTTCCAAGGGCTCACCATTCATGGTTATGTTGGCACTGATGTTAGTTGTGCTGTTGACCATGACCTTTGACTTCTCTGTGCTGACCTCCATGCCGTAAGCACTTGCTCTTGTAGTGAGTCTGTTTGTTAGATCCTGGGGATCGGTGTTAGTGCTCCCCATGAGGCCGATGTCGTCTGCGAATCGAAGATTGCAGACTGGCCTGCCGCCAATGGTGATGGAAGTGTGCTGGTCTTCGAGGGCCTCTTGCATGATTCTCTCCAGAAAGATATTGAAAAGTACTGGGGATAATAGGCACCCTTGCCTGACTCCGACTGTGGTCCGAAAGAATTGTCCTTGTTGATTGTTGAGGAGCACTGCGCTGCTGGAATGTTCGTAGAGGGCCTGGATGACTTGAATGAGCCCTTCATCAATGTTGAAGCCTCTCAGTACTTGCCAGAGGCCACTGTGCCACACCCGATCGAATGCCTTCTTGAAGTCGATGAAGTTGTGAAACGTTTGATACCACAGTACAAAAAAACTGAACAAAAACTGTGTCTTTGGAAACTATTACGATAGTAAAGAAAGGTTTAGCTTTTGGAAGAAGCCAGGAATTTACAGATCTACATGCCCAATATCAACTGGGATTAGATAAAAATAAAATAAAATAAAGAATCGACCGGATGCGATAGAAAATCACTTACTATGTCAAAAATATCAATAATCTGCACTTCACATCCAAGCAACGACAAAAATAGAATATCTACTTCATGATACAAAGAGAAAAAGCTTACTTTACGTGAACTGAGTGTATTTAAAGAAGGGATGCTGAATTGCTTGAACGACCACGATCTTCGGAATGGCAGTAGCACATGACGTCTAAAAAGTCAAACCGGAGCTTAAATGACAACTTGATCGAAAGCAAAAGTTTTCTAGAATTTGAAGATATCAGTCTACAAGAATCGTAACACGACCGGAGTACGCAGAAAACGTTGGGAAGAATCAAAACATGTCTCTGGCACTAACTCTGCTGACATCTTCCCACAAATCTAAAAATAGACACATGTTCCGCACCAACCTCATGGGGCTTTCCATTGGTCAGCAAATTCAGCAACTGCAGAGAAACAGATCTGAATTGTGAAAGGCTCGACACTTTGAGGGCAACAGTTTGTTGTGTTGTGGTGTGGTGTAGTGTAGTGTGGTGTGGATGTGGTTTGGTGGTGTGGTGTGGTGGTGTGGTGTGGTGTGGTGTGGTATGATGTAGTGTGGTGTGGTGTGGTGTGGTATGGTGTAGTGTGGTGTGGTGTGGTATGGTATAGTGTGGTGTGGTATGGTGTAGTGTGGTGTGGTGTGGTGTGGTGTGGTATGGTGTGGTGTGGTATGGTGTGGTGTGGTATGGTGTGGTGTGGTGTGGTGTGGTATGGTGTGGTGTGGTGTGGTGTGGTGTGGGGTGGGGTGGGGTGGGGTGGTGTGGTGTGGTGTGGTGTAGTGTGGTGTGGTGTGGTATGGTATGGTGTGGTGTGGTGTGGTGTGGTGTGGTGTGGTGTGGTGTAGTGTGGTGTGGTATGGTGTAGTGTGGTGTGGTGTGGTGTGGTATGGTGTAGTGTGGTGTGGTGTGGTATGGTATAGTGTGGTGTGGTATGGTGTAGTGTGGTATGGTGTGGTATGGTGTAGTGTGGTGTGGTGTGGTGTGGTGTGGGGTGGGGTGGTGTGGTGCGCTGCGTCCCGGCGCGTCGTATTGTACTGTATCATGCTGTACTGCATTACACTGTATTGTACTGCATTGCATTGTATTGTATTGTATTGTTTTGTATTGTATTGTATTGTGCTGCATTGTATTGTATTGTATTGCATTGTATTGTACTGCATTGCATGGTATTGTATTGCATTGTATTGCATTGCATTGCATTGTTTTGTATCTATTACTTTTTTGCCAAAACAGACTGCCCTGTGTGAAAATCGGACTGCTCTCCCCTGGTAGAATGCGTAGCCACAGTAAAGTGCCACACACACACACACACACACACACACACACACACACACACACACACACACACACACGCTTTTTTTTTCTTTTTTTTCTTTTTTTTCTGATTCTGTGCTGTCTGAAGTGTATTTGTTTTACCGTCAACAGAATGTCGCCAAGAATAGCCATCAATTTTTTTTATTTTTTCCGCTATTTGCTGTCTGGAAGGGTATTAAATTTGCTTCACTGTCAACAGAATGTCGCTACAGATAAACCTGTTGCTGTCGTGGGTTTTCAGGATGTGGTGTAGGGAGGGGGGTACAAACCTCTGTAGACGGGACTCAAGACTCGAACCCGTGTACACTCGCTTCCTTAGTGGGGCCCATTACCACTGGGCCACCGTTCAATTTCAACAAATTCAGTCTTCAGTAACGGTGTCTTTCATCTGAAATATTTTCAATGCTGTTGTTGTCCGCTGCTTTATCATGCTGTTATTGTTGTTGTCATTGTTGTTCTTGTTGTTGTTGTCATTGTTGTTCTTGTTGTTGTTGTCACTGTTGTTCTTGTTGCTGTTGTTGTTGTTGTTAGTGTTGTTGCTGTTATATATTGTTGTTGTTGTTTTTATTGTTGTTATTGTTGTTGTTGTTTCAATTGTTATTTTTAATGTTGCTGTTGTTGTTACTGTTCTTGTTGTTGTTAATATTGTTATTGTCGTTTCTATTGTTATTGTTGTTGTTGTTGCTGTGTTGTTTCTCTGGGTTTTTACAGGGTGTTGTTCACTGATTACATTTCCCCATGGATAGTTGTTTTGATAGACAGGTCGTACACTGCACCAGGATGAATATATCGCAGAATTTTTTTTTTTTTTTTAATGATAATCATCTTAAAACAAAGAACCCATTATCCGTGCACATCCCTCGTGAAATAATGAATGAATGAATGAATAGATAAATATATATACATATGAATGAACAGATAGATAAATATATAAATGATATAAATAAATAACTGAATAAATAAATGAGCAAATGATAGAAATGAATTCAAGAACTCGTGAATCATTCATATAACTATATAACGAACAAAACAGAACAAACAACAACTACAAACAAATCAATCAACCAATCATTTCTGATTGCTATTCAGTACTGGCAGCTGACGTGTGATAAGAATCCATTAGTGAAATTGCCACCATATATCTTCTCTGACAGACTCATAACGGATGATCGATGTGAACAGTTTTTTTTTTTCTTGCATATAACAATAAGAGAGAGGGTGGGGAAGAAAGGGAGGGTGGGAGGGAGGGAAGGAGTGAGGGAGAAAGGTGTGAGAGACAGACAGACAGACAGACAGACAGACAGACAGAGACAGAGAGAGAGATATTCAGATTCAGATGGTTTATTCGTCATGAGGCCTTGGCCCCTTCATGAAGGGGTAAGTGAACAACATGAATAATATCCAACAAAATGAAAAATTATCTAACCCACCATGCATAAATACACACATTACATAAACGCTGCAGTGAAGTACAGCATCTTAAGATGTTACGATTTCCCTAAATATTAACGCCTGGTGCAAAAATAGTGCCAGTTTCCATATATCATCATCATGTCTCGTGGATGACAATGATAACACAGAGAGAGAGAGACTAACACCAACACTGACACTGACGCCGACACCGACACTGACATTGACACTGACACCGACACCGACGCCGACATTGACACCGACACCGACACTGACACCGACACCGACACCGACACTGACACCGACACTGACACTGACACTGACGCCGACACTGACACCGACACTGACACTGACACAGAGTTCATTTCTAAAGGCCACCGACCCACACACACAAGGCTGAAGTCACATCAGTGTGTGGGGCGGGGATGGGGGAGAGGGAGAAAGGGCAGGGCCCAACGAACATCCACTGCTCTGATGTTCTCTTTGTCACTCCACTTTGCCTGTAGACCAAGGAGAGAGAGAGGGGAGAGAGAGAGAGAGAGAGAGACAGAGAGACAGAGAGACAGAGAGACAAACAAATAAACAGACACAGAGACACACACAAAGAGAACCAGATATACATTAGCAAATTTTTCTTTCTTTCTTTTATTAATATCTTTGTTTACCCTCTTTCTCCAAATCACGAAGATTGTGTGTGTGTGTGTGTGTGTGTGTGTGTGTGTGTGTGTGTGTGTGTGTGTGTGTGTGTGTGTCTGTGTGTCTGTGTGTCTGTGTGTCTGTGTGTGTCTGTGTCTGTGTCTGTGCGTGTGTCTGTGTCTGTGTTTGTATATGTGTTTCAACGTGATATTTTTCAAGTGATTCCATTCTTTTAAAGCTGATATTTGATGAATATAAACAAGAAACAGACAGACAGACAGACAGAGGAACAGAGAGAGAGAGGGGGGGGGGGGAGAGGAAAAGACGGATGAGGGAAAATAGAAAGGGAAAGAGAGATGGAGAGAGAGAGAGAGAGAGAGTGAATATATTTGAGGAAAGAAAAGATGAAAGGGAAAACAAACACGAGAACACACACACACACACACACACACACACACACACACACACACACACACACACACACACAAACCAAAACCAAAACCAACAACACCATCTTACTTCCACAGAATCAGTCGACGAACAACACTACCACTGAGAAGAATCCCACTCCGAGAAAGACTTCCCCCAAAGTCTGCACCAACACCACCCACAGCTCACGGCGTCAATCGAATGACCGAGCAAAGTGTGGCAACACGCAGTCCCCCCCGACAATGTTCAGTGTTGCGGCAGCCTTGCAGCGAAGTGCGTGGCGATGAGAGAAGAGCTGGGCGTTCGCCGCAAGCCGTTCAACGGTCCGCGGTGTGTCCTGCTGTGGCTGCTGACTTCCC
Organism: Babylonia areolata; assembly: GCF_041734735.1. Taxonomy (NCBI): domain Eukaryota; kingdom Metazoa; phylum Mollusca; class Gastropoda; order Neogastropoda; family Buccinidae; genus Babylonia; species Babylonia areolata. The sequence goes on from NC_134889.1 coordinate 13,559,857, forward strand.
ATTGAGTTCCTTTGCAGTGTTTGTTGTTGTTGTTGTTGATTGTGTCGTTCGGTCGGTGAGATAGATTTGGTGTTTTCCTGGAGATGTGGGTGAGTGGGGGTAGGGGTGGGTGGTGGTGGAAGATTGTGTGTGTGTGTGTGTATGTGTGTATGCCACGGTGTGTGTGTGTGTGTGTGTGTGTGTGTGTGTGTGTGTGATTGCATGCTCATGCGCACACAGACACAGACACAGACAGACACACACAAAAAAAACCCAAACAACAACAACAACAACAAAAAACAATAACAAAAAAATAACAAAAAAAACACCACCACCATCAATAACACCAACCACCAACAACCTTTATTGCGATCATGTAGCCTTCAATCCATACCTGCGACCACCACTCAAGGTCTACACAGTGGATGGGGAGAAAATACTGGCGACTGCCGGCGTGATTCGAACCAGTGCGCTCAGATTCTCTCGCTTCCTAGGCGGACGAGTTACCTCTAGGCCATCACTCCAGAAAGAGCCCGGAGAGAAAGCGACAAGTGTTGACTGTCCGGTGCTTGATGTTCCAACACTACATTTTCATCAGTCATTGTCTGACAGAATTAACGAAAATACCTGCACTGTCAATATGTACCAACAACTCCAGAATGTCCGTGTCTTTGATGACAGCTGTCACCCGATGGGCGATCTCTGCGGGGGTCACACCCAGTGATTTTTCTACTCCTCCGGTTTTTGGTGTGTGTTTGTTTGAAACGTGTTGACCGATGTGACGAAGGCGTTTTAGAGTTGTTCTGATTTTGTGGAGTTGAGAGGAATATATAAACATTCTCTCTTTTTTGTGAATTTCAGGAAACTCCCGGAAAATAAACTGCTCAAGAGAAGAAAAGGTTATTTTTTAAGACTATATTTTGATTGGAGGAGTGATGGTGTTTGATACGTGAATCTTGTTGTGGAGTGTATGATTATAAACTGTTGAATATTAACGCATAGAAATATGTAATTGTTATCAAGATTTGATGAGGACTGAAAATTAGAATGTGGACAAATATCTATGTTTTGTTTTGTTTGTGAAAAAAAAGAGAAATTATTTTTAGTTGGCGAACACTATCAACCTTGAAGTGGTCTCATTTTGTACTTGTAACTTGAAGAGTATGTGTGGTGTGTGAGAGAGAACACATGAACATAACGCATGCCTACATTACACACATAAAATGAGGTTTTGAGAGACATTGGTCGAGCATATTAATTTTGTTGCATTCCATGCCCCACGCATACGTAACAGCTTTCTTCTTTTATTCATTCATTTATTTATCTATTTAGTTATTTAGTTATTGATTTATTTATACATTGATGCATTTATCTATGCATTTATTCGTTGTTGCTTTTGGTCCAAAGCGTTGAGGTGTTCTGATACAGTGCAGAACCCGAAGCAGCAGCGGACCTTATGAAGGACGAGACTGAGAAAATGCAGTGGAGGTCAAATGAGTTGTGCAGTGGTTCACTCTGTATCAGTTTCAGTTTCAGTTTCTCAAGGAGACGTCACTGCGTTCGGACAAATCCATATACTCCACACCACACCTGCTAGGCAGATGTCTGACGAGCAGCATGACCCAACGTGCTCAGCAAAGCCTTGAGTGCAAGCACATATATCGGTGTACCTAACAGAGTGCATTTCTTCTACAGAACTTTGCCAGGGGACTACGCTCTCATTGCCATGCGTTCTTTTTCAGTGCGCCAAGTGCGTGCTGCTCACGGGACCTCGGTTCATTGGCTCATCCGAAAGACTAGACGCCCAGTTTGACTTTCCGGTCCAAGCTGGGAGAAAGGGTGAGAGCGGGATCCGAGCCCAGATCCCCAAGGACTCTGTTTTGGCAGTAACAGCCGATCCCCAAGGACTCTGTTTTGGCAGTAACAGCCGATCCCAAGGACTCTGTTTTGGCAGTAACAGCCGATCCCCAAGGACTCTGTTTTGGCAGTAATAGCTGATCCCCAAGGACTCTGTTTTGGCAGTAACAGCTGATCCCCAAGGACTCTGTTTTGGCAGTAATAGCTGATCCCCAAGGACTCTGTTTTGGCAGTAACAGCCGATCCCAAGGACTCTGTTTTGGCAGTAACAGCTGATCCCCAAGGACTCTGTTTTGGCAGTAACAGCCGATCCCCAAGGACTCTGTTTTGGCAGTAACAGCCCAATGGTTAAAGCGTTGACTTTCAAACTGAGGGTCCCGGGTTCGAATCACGGTGATGGCGCCTGGTGGGTAAAGGGAGATTCTACCGATCTCCCAGGTCAACACATGTGCAGACCTGCTAGTGCCTGAACCTCTGCGTGTATATTCGCACGTTAAAGATTTTGTAATCCATGTCAGCGTTCGGTGGGTTATGGAAACAAGAACATACCCAGCATGTACACCCCCGAAAAAGGAATATGGCTGCCTATATGGCGGGGTTAAAAAAAAAAGAAAAGAGGAAGAAAAAAAAAAGGTCATACTCGTAAAATGTTACATGTCTGTCTGAGTGTGTATGTGTGCGTACCTGAAATGTGACTGAATGACACAGGAAACGGATGATGCAGTGAGCGCCCAGCGGCAGCCCTTCGTCGGCTGTAAAGCGCTTAGAGCTTGATCTCCAACCGAGGACAGGCGCTGTGTTAGTATCCATATCGATCAAAAATAAAGTGTCTTAACCATTCTGCCATCCAGCCCTCAGGGACGGCGAACAAGGAGCAGAGTTCCTGTTGAGCGAAGAAGGATAGAGCAGTGACCAGTGGTGGAAGGAAGTGAGTTGCCGGGCTGTAGGGGGGGGGGAGTGGGGGGGAGGGGCGGGTGGGGGGGGTGCAGGGGAGTCCTGTGGGTTGTCACCAAGGTGGCAGAGGGGGTACGGGTACTTTAAGAGGGTGAGAGGGTGGGGTTTATGGGAGGGGACTTGGGAGTGTCTTTTAGGAGTCCGTGCAGAGATAGTGAGGGCGAGTAGGACGCAGGGGGGGCGGGGGGGGGGATCACTTTGAGGAAGGGGGTTAAAGCAGGTCGGGGAGGGGAGTGCATGAGGTCAGTTGGGCGTGGGTTACTTGGGAAGTGCAGTAGGTGTGTGTGTGTGTGTGTGTGTGTGTGCGTGTGTGTGTGTGTGTGTGTGTGTGTGTGTGTGTGTGTGTGTGTGTGCGCGTGTGTGTGTATGTGTGTGTGTGTGTGTGTGCGTGCGTGCGTGCGTGCGCGTGTGATATATGTATGATTATTTACCTTCGTTTTGTTCACACTCCTTCTGCATGTCGTGATCAAACGAGGTAGTTTGAGGGAGACAACTGCTGTTTGCCTATCGACGCCTTAAATGCTCAGTTGTTTCCCTTAGGCAATAACTCCCAACTGCTCAATCTCTCTCTCTCTCTCTCTCTCTCTCTCTCTCTCCCTCGCTCTCTCTTTTCACTCAATCAGTCAGTCAGTCACTCATCCACACCCCACAAACACCCATTCATAAGAGTCTTTCAGGATCATCAGGAGAATCCTTTGTATCAAAATGGAAACTGAGTGCACTGAGGAAGTTTGCCTGACCACAAACCACAGGGGAGGTGGAGAGGGGGGGGGGGGGGGGGGGCGAGGGTGTTGGGGGTCCCTTTGGTTGACGAGTGAAACTGCACTGCACATTACATAGTCTGTGTCCAGTCTGTGTCGGGACGCCGCAGCGGCAGCGGTCAGTCGTTGGACTTGTGACCCAGTGTTTCACCGTGGCAGTGAAGTGATCAGGTTCGAGGCCCCGTTTCGGCATGGTGCTGTGTCCTTGGGAAAGGCAGTTACACTCCGCTTTTCCTCAACACACCAGGTGTGAATGGATACCTGCCTTAGGTCGGGGAAGGTGAAGGCGGCGGAAATAAAAGATTGGGCCTCGCCTTTCGATGCCAAGCACTGGACACAGTCAACACCAATTCACTGTCCCGACGGCCGTAAGAAAACAGCGGTAGGGCCTTCAACCCTTTGAATAATTATCATTTTAAGTGTAGCTGTAGGAGTGGGTTTCAGCCTGTTAAGGGATCTTATTTTTCAGAGAAGGTGTCAGCTCACTTTACATTGTAACACTTTGTTGCTGGGCGCTTGTGGGCATGTATCTGCTTGCCTGCCTGTGGTGTGTGTGTGTGTGTGTGTGTGTGTGTGTGTGTGTGTGTGTTCTTTACATGCACATTTCAGTCCAATGGCAAAAGAAGAAGGATGCATCTTGAGTACTCATGAGTACATTCGTCAGCAGGAGTGAGGGGGTTAACTCATTGTACTCCAGGTAGAGATAACTCGTACCATGATTACTTCCTCTGTGGACCAGGTACGAGTATTCTCGTACCAACACACTGTTCCAATTTCGTTCATTCTTGCTTGGCACAGTTGGCACTCAAAACTGAACCGTTTACTGATTCCAGAAATGTGAAAAAGAAGTTTTGTTTGACCGATTAAAACAACCATTTTCGATCGATTGTCGCTGTTTTAGTGAACCATGCCTGTTTTTTTCTGCAGTGGTCTGATGTAGCGCTGGTCCAGGGGAGTTGTAGCAGGCATTTAGCTGTGGGGCAGAATGAGTCAAGGTGTGTGAACGATGATGGTATCTTCTGTGGGTGTTGTTGCTATGTATGCCGTGAGACGTTTGAAGCAATTTATTGCTGTCAGCTTTAGTTTTCATGAACCTTGATCTGAGAGATACTGAAAGGGAGAAAGATGGGGTGGGGTAAGGGGGGGGCGGGGGGGGGGGGAAGAAGGAAAGAAAAGAAAAAAATGAAATAACAGTAAAGTTAGAACAATTTAGAACAATGGGGAGGCGGGGGTGTGGGGAGGGAGAAAGAAAAAGAAAGAAGTAATAAAAGTAATAAATAAAGAGAGAAAGAAACCACGAAAGAGACACACTGAACAGTGAAATATTTATTGTCGAAACAGATTTCAACCCTCGTGAAACAGAGGCACAAGTGACACGAATAATGATGAAAATAAAACAAAACAAAAAAGTAAAAACGAAACAAAGCACTGAAAATATGATTATTGTAAAAATAAACAACAGTTGGACCATCCACATTACTAACTGTGTCGTGAAAGAATTGTAATACATCTGCAGAAGAGTATTTTTGTTATACTCAGTTTAATTCACTACTCGTAATATGGCGTTAACAGTGTGTTGTCGTTTTTTGACTCACTTGTGTAAACAAAGTGAGTCTATGTTTTAACCCGGTGTTCGGTTGTCTCTGTGTGTGTGTGTGTGTGTCTGTGTGTCTGTGTGTCCGTGGTAAACTTTAACATTGACATTTTCTCTGCAAATACTTTGTCAGTTGACACCAAATTAGGCATAAAAATAGGAAAAATTCAGTTCTTTCCAGTCATCTTGTTTAAAACAATATTGCACCTGTGGGATGGGCACCCAAAAAAAAAAAAATGAAGCCTAATTATATGCAAACTGCATTTACTGTTATATTTATATTTTTTTGTATTCTCTAAACTTGGCACTTTGATATGATATTCTGACCCAACAACAAGAGCAGTCATTATTATCATTTTCTGTTCAAACAGGAACTTCTTTTGCTAAGCATGGGAGTTTTATTTATTTTGCAAACGTTTTGGTGCAGATAGTAAGGAAGGGAAATTACTCTGTAATTAATGCTAGGGGAGTTAATTTGCTTTAAACTGATCTTTCTCGTCTTAAACATTACATTTTGAAATTATACTCAATACATAAAAAGCTTGGATTTTTTTTTTTTTTTTTTTTTTAAGTGTATCACAAGTGAGTCTTGAAGGCCTTGCCTCTCTTGTTTTTCTTATTTCGCCTGTACTGACTGTACTGACTTTTCCAACTTTACGTAAACATGCCAGAATGATCGCCATTCTTTGCTAAAATTTGTTTCAGAGACATCACATTTTCCGCGAATATCATTATAAGCTTTAAAGTGAAACATAAAATGTAACTCATCATCCGTTTAAAACCGCGCGTTGGACAAGGGGAGAGTATCGACGGGTCAGTTTGAACCCGATTTTCATTAGCAGGCAGTCCTAGAGTTCTCGACCTGCATCTGGCGAGACTTGTTCTGTGTAGTTTATTGGACATGGCTGTAATGTAACCACTTTGTAATGTAACCACTCTGTGATCTAACCACTCTGTAATAATATCATCACTCTGTAATGTAACCACTCTGTAATATCATCACTCTGTAATGTAACCACTCTGTAATGTCACACTGTGATCTAACCACTCTGTAATGTCACACTGTGATCTAACCACTCTGTAATATCATCACTCTGTAATGTAACCACTCTGTAATGTCACACTGTGATCTAACCACTCTGTAATGTCATCACTCTGTAATGTAACTACTCTGTAATGTCACACTGTGATCTAACCACTCTGTAATGTCACACTGTGATCTAACCACTCTGTAATGTCACACTGTGATCTAACCGCTCTGTAATGTAACCACTCTGTAATGTAACCACTTTGTAATGTCACACTGTGATCTAACCACTCTGTAATGTAACCGCTCTGTAATGTCACAGTGATCTAACCGCTCTGTAATGTAACCACTCTGTAATGTAACCACTCTGTAATGTCACACTGTGATCTAACCGCTCTGTAATGTAACCACTCTGTAATGTAACCACTCTGTAATGTCACACTGTGATCTAACCACTCTTTAATGTCACACTGTGATCAAACCACTCTGTAATGTCACCACTCTGTAATGTCACACTGTGATCAAACCACTCTTTAATGTCACACTGTGATCTAACCACTCTGTAATATCACCACTCTGTAATGTCACACTGTGATCAAACCACTCTTTAATGTCACACTGTGATCTAACCACTCTGTAATGTCACACTGTGATCAAACCACTCTTTAATGTCACACTGTGATCAAACCACTCTGTAATGTCACACTGTGATCTAACCACTCTGTAATGTCACACTGTGATCTAACCACTCTGTAATATCACCACTCTGTAATGTAACCACTCTGTAATGTCACACTGTGATCTAACCACTCTGTAATATCACCACTCTGTAATGTAACCACTCTGTAATGTCACACTGTGATCTAACCACTCTGTAATGTCACACTGTGATCTAACCACTCCATAATGTCACACTCTGATCTAACCACTCTGTAATATCATCACTCTGTAATGTAACCACTCTGTGATGTCACACTGTGATCTAACCACTCTGTAATGTCACACTGTGATCTAACCACTCTGTAATGTCACACTGTGATCTAACCACTCTGTAATGTCACACTGTGATCTAACCACTCTGTAATGTCACACTGTGATCTAACCACTCTGTAATGTCATCACTCTGTAATGTAACCACTCTGTAATGTCACACTGTGATCAAACCACTCTGTAATGTCACACTGTGATCTAACCACTCTGTAATGTCACACTGTGATCTAACCACTCCGTAATATCACCACTCTGTAATGTAACCACTCTGTAATGTCACACTGTGATCTAACCACTCTGTAATATCACCACTCTGTAATGTAACCACTCTGTAATGTCACACTGTGATCTAACCACTCTGTAATGTAACCACTCTGTAATGTCACACTGTGATCTAACCACTCTGTAATGTCACCACTCTGTAATTACAAAAGTCTAACTACAGCTGAACACAGAAATGAACAGCATGTGCACATAATCCAACAAAATCCCCCACTACTGCATCACGAAACTCGTTTCAAACAAAACACCAAATGTAGAAATATGTACACACCAAAGCGTTATATCGAAAGAACGCCATATAACAATTGATGCAGAATGTCATTAAACAAAGCCTGGGGTAAATTACCCACTTTAAAAAAAATCATAATCAATGCGGGTTGTTTCGTTACGTTCATTTCTTGAGAAATTTCACAGACGGCAATGAAATGTTTCCTCAAAAAAATAAAGTTAAAATTAAATTGATGATAATAATAATGATAATGATAATTATCATTATCATTATTATTATTATCATTGTTGTTGTTGTTATAATAAATTGTAAAAAATATCACTTCATTGTAATAACCAAATAAACATTGTTCACCAAACTCTGAATACATCACACACACACACACACACACACACACACACACACACACACACACACACACACAAACACACACACAAACACACACACTTTGAGAGATGTATATTTTCTCTTTTAAGTCTCACCAAGGCAAATTGTTAAGTTCCTCCTAAGCACTAAGCGAAGCAGTCAGAACACACACTGCTGATTTTTTTTTTTTTTTTTCACGTGTTTCATCCAAAATATCAACAACAAAAATGTTACAAATCCCATAGCCTTTGTATGCCTATGTGGGCGTAGGGCGGTGAATTCCTAGGGCTCGGAACAGAAAGGTGGGACCCGAGTGTACTGTATTGCTCCTTTGTCACAACACATTTCTCTCTGTGTGGACTTCGTCCTGCTCTCCCCAGGGAGGCCATGTCGCTACACGGAGAGCGCCACCCTTCTTTGTACTTTTGTTGCCTGCAAGTTTATGTGCTTTCCTGTCAATGTGGGTTTTTTGTTGTTTTTTTTCTACAGAATCTTGCCAGGGTCAACCGTGGACTGTTTAACGTGCGGCATCAGCACTGACCCACCACACCCCATCACGTCTTTACACTGACCCTCCACACCCCATCAGGCCTTTACACTGACCCGCCACACCCCATGTCTTTACACTGACCCGCCACACCCCATCACGTCTTTACACTGACCTACCACACCCCATCACGTCTTTACACTGACCCACCACACCCCATCACATCTTTACACTGATCCGCCACACCCCATGTCTTACCAATGACCCACCACACCCCATCACATCTTTACACTGACCCACCACACCCCATCACATCTTTACACTGATCCGCCACACCCCATGTCTTAACAATGACCCACCACACCCCATCACATCTTTACACTGACCCACCACACCCCATCACATCTTTACACTGACCCACCACACCCCATCACATCTTTACACTGATCCGCCACACCCCATCACGTCTTTACACTGACCCACCACACCCCATCACATCTTTACACTGATCCGCCACACCCCATCACGTCTTTACAATGACCCACCACACCCCATCACATCTTTACACTGACCCACCACACCCCATCACGTCTTTACACTGATCCGCCACACCCCATGTCTTAACAATGACCCACCACATCCCATCACATCTTTACACTGACCCACCACACCCCATCACGTCTTTACACTGACCCACCACACCGCATCACGTCTTTACACTGACCCACCACACCCCATCACATTTTTACACTGACCCACCACACCCCATCACGTCTTTACACTGATCCGCCACACCCCATGTCTTAACAATGACCCACCACACCCCATCACATCTTTACACTGACCCACCACACCCCATCACGTCTTTACACTGACCCACCACACCCCATCACGTCTTTACACTGACCCACCGCACCCCATCACATCTTTACACTGACCTACCACACCCCATCACGTCTTTACACTGACCCACCACACCCCATCACGTCTTTACACTGACCCACCACACCCCATCACATCTTTACACTGACCCACCACACCCCATCAGGCCTTTACACTGACCCACCACACCCCATCACATCTTTACATTGACCCGCCACACACAATCACGTCTTTACACTGACCCGCCACACACAATCACGTCTTTACACTGACCCACCACACCCCATCACATCTTTACACTGACCCACCACACCCCATCACGTCTTTACACTGACCCACCACACCCCATCAGGCCTTTACACTGACCCACCACACCCCATCACATCTTTACATTGACCCGCCACACACAATCACGTCTTTACACTGACCCGCCACACACAATCACGTCTTTACACTGACCCACCACACCCCATCACATCTTTACACTGACACCACCACCCCTAAGGTCTTGCACTGACCTCACCACACCCCATCACGGTCTTTACACTGACCCAGCCACACCCCATGTCTTTACCCTGACCCACCCCACCCCATCTCGTCTTTACACTGGACCCACCACACCCCCATCACATCTTTACACTGAGCCCACACACCCCATCACGTCTTTACAATGACCCACCACACCCACATCACATCTTTACACTGGACCCACCACACCCCATCACGTCTTTACACTGACCGCCACACCCCATGTCTTTACAATGACCCACCACACCCCATCACAGTCTCTAACACTGACCCACCACACCCCATCTCGTCTTTACACTGACCCACCACACCCCATCACGTCTTTACACTGGAACCTCTACCACACCCCATCCAGTTTTACACTGACCCACCACACCCCATCACGTCTTACCACTGACCCACCACACCCCATCACGTCTTTAACACTGACCCACCCACCCCATCACATCTTTACACTGACCCAACCACACCCCATCACGTCTTTACACTGACCCACCACACCCCATCACGTCTTTACACTGACCCACCACACCCCATCACATCTTTACACTGACCCACCACACCCCATCAGGCCTTTACACTGACCCACCACACCCCATCACATCTTTACATTGACCCGCCACACACAATCACGTCTTTACACTGACCCGCCACACACAATCACGTCTTTACACTGACCCACCACACCCCATCACATCTTTACACTGACCCACCACACCCCATCACGTCTTTACACTGACCCACCACACCCCATCAGGTCTTTACACTGACCCACCACACCCCATCAGGTCTTTACACTGACCCGCCACACCCCATGTCTTTACACTGACCCACCACCCCCCATCACGTCTTTACACTGGCCCACCACACCCCATCACATCTTTACACTGACCCACCACACTCCATCACATCTTTACACTGACCCACCACACCCCATGTCTTTACACTGACCCACCACACCCCATCACGTCTTTACACTGACCCACCACACCCCATGTCTTCACACTGACCCACCACACCCCATCACGTCTTTACACTGACCTACCACACCCCATCACGTCTTTACACTGACCCACCACACCCCATGTCTTTACACTGACCTACCACACCCCATCACGTCTTTACACTGACCCACCACCCCATGTCTTTACACTGACCCACCACACCCCATCACGTCTTTACACTGACCCACCACACCCCATGTCTTTACACTGACCCACCACACCCCATCACGTCTTTACACTGACCTACCACACCCCATGTCTTTACACTGACCCACCACACCCCATCACGTCTTTACACTGACCCACCACACCCCATGTCTTTACACTGACCCACCACACCCCATCACGTCTTTACACTGACCCACCACACCCCATGTCTTTACACTGACCCACCACACCCCATCACGTCTTTACACTGACCCACCACACCCCATGTCTTTACACTGACCTACCACACCCCATCAGGTCTCAGGTATCTCACAGCGTACAATTCAATCCAATTCAGTTCAACACAACTCGGTTAATCTGGTTGGAAATTATTCGTGGTGCATTCAAAGGCAAGCCCCTCGCACCACACAGTCTTGCATCCCACATGAACATGACAATGAATTGCAAATTAGAATAGTGCATCACATTTCGCTGAATAAAAACATTAAAGTAATATGTAACAAATGAATGGAATAACACAGCAGCTTGGTACATCATGCAATGGGAGGAATATGCAATAAAAGAGATATATTCTAAGCTATAAAAAGTAGTTGAAGAAAACATTATTTTAGAATGTGAAACACTACCATAAAATTTTATTTTAATGCATAATCATAGATTCTTAACCGGCAGGTTCTGCACTACAAGCAAAGCATTTCTGTGTGCAGTCAAAGAGATCAGCTCTAGATTGATATGTACATTAAGAAAACTTTTTTGTTTTAATTCTTCTTTCACGTGTGTGTGTGTGTGTGTGTGTGTGTGTGTGTGTGTGTGTGTGTGTGTGTGTGTGCGTGCGCATGCACGACGTATACTGCAGGTGTGCACACTTCCGTGCACTTGGCGCGTTTTGTGTTTCGCGCGTTCTGTCTCTTTGCAACTGTGTACAGATGAGTCTGTATACGTGGGCGCGTGTGGGCGTTCCCTCGTGCGCGCGCGCGCGCGCGTGTGTGTGTGTGTGTCTGTCCGTCTGTCTGTCTATCTGTCTGCACACGCCTAAGTGTGTTTGTGATTGTGCGTGTACCTGTGTCAATGTGTGTGCATCGACCTGCCGCCAGCATGGCCCAGCCTCTGCCCTCAGCTACAGGGCTGGAGCCTCACAGAGGGATGGCCCGTAACGGTAACATCCGTTAGTGATCAGCATGCTGCCGTCCGTTAGCACACACAGGGGGCTGGGGTCAGAGTTCATGGAGTAGCCGTTGTTCCAGAACCACAAGGGGAAGTCGTTGGGCAGAGCAGTGCCGTCGTTCCACAGGTACTGACCGAGGACCTGAATCTCGTCGGCACCCACCCAGAACAGGGAGTCTGAAACAGGTGGTACCGTGCCCAGCTGTCAAGATTCGCTTCTTTGTTTCGTTGATTTGGTTGTTTGGTGTTTTTTTGTTTGTTTGTTTTTGTTGGGTTTTTTTTGTGTTTTTTTTTGTTTTTGTTTTGTTTATTTGTTTTTGTTTTATTCTTGTTGTAGTTGTTGTTGTTGTTGGTGGTGGTGGTGGTCGTGGTGGTGGTGGTGGTGGTGTGTGTGTGTGAATTTCTAGTTGTTTGATTTTTTTTTTTATTCTTGAGGGTCGGTGTTTGTTTGTGCTTTTTTTTTTTTAAAACGTAATTATGATATTGCTGGTAGGGGTGAAAGTGATTGTGAAAGTCAAAGTCAAAATGTCTTATTCCGAAAATCCATGTTTTTTGTTTGTTTTGTTTTGTTTTGTTTTTTGTTTTGTTTTGTTTTGTTTTGTTTTGTTTTGTTTTTGTTTTTTTGTTTTTTCTTGTTGGTTGGATGGTTTGTTTTTTTGTTGTTGTTGTTGTTGTTGTTGTTTTTTGGGGGTGGGGGGGGGTTGTTGTTGTTTTTTTAGGTGCCCCATCATCTGCACCGTTTCAGTGGTTTTACTCCCACGCCGCTCATTTAGATTCCTCTATACACAACGACACCCGGGTTCGTCCGTCACATTTCCAGCGTCGGCAGTCCGCAGGGAACTATCGATGTTAGGTCGCCAGGAGGCGACACACCAGATGAGACCCTGCACTGCTGCTGAGTCACTTCGGTGGTGTTCAGTGGTGCCTGTTCTGGTTTAACGTACTCAGCACACCACCTACTAAGCCCCCTACTAACGACAATAATGGCTTAGTCGCGGAGCCAGACTGAGTGAGCGTCCCTCCCAGAGTGGAGACCGCCACCACGTCCTTCAAACAACAGCCCCCCATGAATCTGCCGACACTGAAGACATTGACAGGACTCACCCCAAGCACGGAAGTGAGGGATATTGAAACTGAGGTCACCATGAGAGCAGGGCATGAAAGGCCACAGACTTTGAGACTGTTTTGTTTATATTGATGATGATGAAGGAGGAGGATGACGATGATGATGTCGCTATGGAGGTCCATTTTGGTTTGGGACTACGTGACAAGGCTGTACTCTACGCTTCCTCTCATAATGATATCCCGGCGTTAACCAGGCCCGAGAGATACAGACGCTAGCAGTGTTGGTCAGGTAATTAGAGCAACACACCCAAGGGCGCATCCTTGAAGCGGATGACACTCGACTGTGTGGTCCCAGTCTCCCCATTTAAGCCCACAGCACACTCAACTCTGGGTAGGAGCCGGTCTCGGGCCGAAAAACCCACCTCCGCTGGGATTCGAACCCGCGTCCTCCCAGCCGTCAGTCCGCGACGGTAACCACTTCGCCACGGCGGCTGGTCGAAAATCCATGTTTGTTTGGTTGATGTTTTTGGTTGTTATTGTTTTTCCTTAGGAGAGAACATATGGCCACATAATTATGTAAATATAAAATACAATGTTTCCAGAAGGAATTAAACAGACCCAATGGAGAACTTGTAGTAAACTGGTTAAATGGATGAAAACCGCATCACCACCAACATGCCAAAAACCCCCCAAAAAAAACACAAAAAACAAAAAACTGGCCATGACAGCTGGGCAGTGAACATGTAATGAGTCCTCTGTTGCCCTGACTGAACGGTACCCACGCCGCCAGGCCGTGAGACACGGACGCTGTCCAGCAAACAGATCACAGCACTGGATCAGTCCTATCTCCGATGCCTGCGAAAGATTACGGGCGTTTCCTCGGAACACAGTGTTTCCAGCACAGAAGTACATCGCAGCGCAAAGATGACGGGTTGAAGCACTCGTCATGAAACGCCAGCTTCGGTAGGTTGGGCATAATTATGGTCTGAATGGACGACACGCGACTGCCAAAGATAGACGTCTTCTCCGAGCTGGCTGCTGGCGCCAGGGACACCACCAGACCACTGAAACGCCTTAAGGACTGTCTGAAAGCTTCCTTTAGCGCCTGCAGCTTTGCCATACACGGGAGGAAAACCCTCGCCAATGACCACAGCGCCTGGCGACTGGCTGTCTTCAAGGGAGTTCTGGTGTTAGAGGAGATGCGTCTTCAGGACCTCCTCCAGAAGCGTCAATCACACAAAAAGTGCAATTGAGACGAAGACTTTGCAAGAATGCATAAACATTTTCAACTTCTTGGCTCAGCCATGCAAATCCAAAACCATTTCGTAACAAATACTCTCGAGTTCGAGATACCCATGTATAAAAATATATTTACCCACCAAATCTCGCTAGATCAACATTTCATGAGCTTTTACTGAAAATCTATTTGTGCCCATACGTAATATATTAACACAATGACTGATGCAACTAACAGACGAATTTATATGAACAGGGTGACGTCCTGTGTTGTTGCTGTTGGTTTTTTTACATAAACAAAATCGTCGCTGAGTGTATTCATGTGGACTCCTTTTTTTCAGTGCATTTTGAAGAACTTTTTCAATATGTGTACTGATTTATCCAGTCCCCACAACCCAGCACCATACCTTTAAAGTAATAGGTTGAATTTCTGTATCGAATGTTTTCAGAAACACTTCCATGGAGTTATTACTTTAAAGAGAGAGAGGGGAAGAGAGAGAGAGAGAAAGAGCACACACACACACACACACACACACACACACACACACGCACGCACGCACGCACGCACACACACACACACACAAACACACACACACACACACACACACACACACGCACGCACACACACACACACACACACACACACACACACATTCACACACACACACACACACACACACACACACACACACACACACACACGCACGCACACACACACACACACACACACTCCCATTACTCGGGAAGTAGGAGTGAACGCAGTCAGCGTCCTGCAGATCCTTGAAGACCACCAGGTGTCCGCCAGACACGGCGCCGCAGTTCTGTCTGGCATCGGTGTAGTTGGCGGAGTCCGGCACCGCCTTGATGCAGCGGCCACAGCGCACCTCGTAGCCACACACACAGGGCGCGCAGGGGTTCGGGGGAGCTGCACACAGGGAGCACAGCACAGGGACAGGTAGGCTGCAGGTATGGTCAGGATTGGCTGATGGTGGTGGTGGTGGTGGTGGTGGTGGTGATGGTGGTGGTGGTGGTGGTGATGATGGTGGTGATGGTGGTGATGGTGATGGTGGTGGTGGTGGTGGTGATGGTGGTGATGATGATGGTGGTGATGGTGGTGGTGGTGATGATGATGGTGGTGATGGTGGTGGTGGTTATGATCATGATGATGACGACGACGACGACGACAGCAACAACAATAATAATGATAATCATAATAATGATAACAATAATAATAATGGACTCTGACCATAGCTCACGTTGCGTGCGGACGTGTTTTAGGGAGTCTCGCAGAAGACGTGCTTTTGCGATCATCTTCTTCTTCAGCGTCCCCAGGCCATGTTCAGACGGTCAGTCCAGAGTAGGTAACGAAGTCCGCAGTCCGCTGGAGCTCTGCAGCCGTTCCCCACAACTTTTCCTGGAGCGCTGCGGGACTTAGCCAGATCTGGACATCAGCTCTTTGTGTAGAGGGCAGTCCTGCAGGACATGGGCTGGAGTTTGAGGAGCGGCGTCACACGGGCATTGGTCTGTGTGGGAAATTTTCAGTTTGTAGAGATGGGAGAGGAGCTGGCAGTGGCCTGTGCGCAGTTTGAGGATGATGACTTGCTGAGCTCGACCCAGTTGATGGATGCTGTCCTCTCTGGTCCCAGATGTAGCCGTTCTTGCCAGCTGTTTCTGAAGTGATCAAGTTTTCTGACTTACGTTTTTCTGTCACTTCTGTTGGGGGCTGACGTCGATCAGATACTTTTCGAAGGTGTTTTAAAAAAGTTACTATAAATTTTCATATTTGCTATGAAGATGCTTTGAGTGTTCGAAGGACATTTTGGACACAAGCGTTTTTCGTTGCTGTGAAATCTGTGAATGAAGATTCACCAGATGGCGAACAGGGCACAGAAAGAGTGCGATAAGCCGTGCAGAGTATTCTGTAAATGTATGTATGATAGTCAGTTGTGTACGACAATGACCATCAGAGCAGCAGAAGAGGTGACTGCTGTCCCGAGTATCTGGGCTAGAATTTAATAATAGTGGAAAGTGTCTTGGGCTACATCCCCACTCTCTCGGCCAAGAGGGTTTCAGGACTGTCAGCGTTGGGATGGTTCCCAAAGGCCAACTAGCCCCCAGGGCTGCAGCACTAAGAGCCAGCGCAATTTTGCCTCCTAGTTTGAGAATCATAGTTCTTCACAAAAGACGAAGCAGTAAATAATTTCACAGTGCATTAGATAAACCATTGATAATACAGTTCTCACTTTGCTGTTGGCCCAACTGTAAACTTATATACCAAGGAATTACATGATTTATTTGGTAATCTCGAGGCATAGCTTCGTCCATTGTGCATTATTCTGAAGCGACGCTGAAACGCGTGTTAAGATTGTTTATAACAGTCAAGTGATAAAATTGTGACATGACATGAAGTACCCCCTGGGTACTTATCAGTAAAATCCACAAAAAGAAGACAATCATCTACATCATCTGTCGGCGACTCGTGTGTTAGTCCATGTCAAAATCAAAGTAGACAAAAACACCAGAAACAAGACAGTACGGACAGTGCCAAGATGGAAATACAAAGACTTTAGAAGACATTAAAAACCAACTGATTAACTAAGCAAAAATGAAAGATGATATTCGAGAACTCAGAGATGACATGAACAAAATAACTGTGAGGTTAGATATCCGCATTGAACAGCTAGAGACTACCGTTTTTGATTTGAGAAATGAGGACATTCTGACGACCGAAGTACAGACCCTGAAAAATGAAAACAAAGAACTGAAAAACAAACTGGACCAGTGTGTGAAAGAGAACAGTAACATGAAAAGAAACCTAAATGACAACGAACAACACGGTCTCCAGTTCAACGTGTAGGTTTATGGGGCGCAATAGCCGAATGGTTAAAGCGTTGGACTTTCAGTCTGAGGGTCCTGGGTTCGAATCTCGATAACGGCGCCTGGTGGGTAAAGGGCGGAGATTTTTCCGATCTCCCAGATCAACACATGTGCAGACCTGCTCGTGCCCGAACCCCCTTCGTGTGTGTACGGCAAGCAGAAGATCCAATACGCACATTAAAAATCCTGTAAACCATGTCAGCGTTCGGTTGGTTATGGAAACAAGAACATACCTAGCATGCACACCCCCGAAAACGGAGTATGGTTGCCTACGTGGCGGGGTAAAAATGGTAATGCACGTGAAAGCCTACTCGTGTACATACGAGTGAACGTGGGAGTCGAAGCCCACGAACGAAGAAGGAGAAGACGAAGACGGGACGCAAGAAGCTCAGGGAGGAGTGGGGAGGGGGGGCGGAGAGAGAGAGAGAGAGAGAGAGAGAGAGAGAACACTGAACACTGAACACTGAACACTTTAATGTCAATAGCTTTACAGCCCTAATGACATGGGGGTTCATAATACAAATAACAACATGCATCAATAGTAATAATATTGATGAAAACCAAAACCAAAACGAAATCAATCAATCTGTGCAACAAAGTGCAGTTCGACCATCCATTCAAAGTAATGGCATGTAGAGAGAAATAAAAACAAAAACATATATAAATGTATAACATAATATTTTCCATATGAGAGTGACAACACAGATTTCGAGAGACAGAGAGAGAAAGAGAGAGAGAGACTGTAGAAGACTGTGTCGCTCATTGCACAAGCATATTCACACACACAAAAATGGGGTGCCGGTCACCAAAGACGACCTGGAAAATGCCCACCGTATCGGCAAGCCGGGTGGACCCAGACCTCGACCCATCATTGTGAGGTTCCTCGGGGAGTCAGTGGGAGAGGACCTGACAGAGGGTAGCAACTAACTGCTTCAGAAAGCCAGTCAGCACTCAGCAAACCTTGCAGCAGCGTCATCAAATGGAAACATTCTGGCAAAGTTTAAAAATGGTAGACTCTGAAGCTTGATATTGACATGGACATTGATAATGAACTTGCCAGAGCTATGACATAAAAAAGAAGAAGAAAAAAGTTCGCAACAAACATGTAATTAGATACCCTGTACTACATGGCTTTTTCATCCTATCTTTTTGATGTCTCCTGTCTTCGCAGTTCGTATAAATCATATCTGAAAAGGCTGTTGTGATGCACATGTTCTCGTCATAGTTACATGCTCTGATTCATCATCTTTTAATAATTCTCTCTCTCTCTCTCTCTCTCTCTCTCTCTCTCTCTCTCTCACACACACACACACACACACACACACACACACACACACACACCAGGGTCGTTTCTGTTCCAACGGAAGTTATGAATGGCTGTTTTGTGAAAAGATGTCCATTCGTTCCCCTCTGCTCTTTTCCCACAGCCCAGCCCTTCCCACTGACGTGCGGCATGTGATTGGTTCATGACACATGGCGGAAGGGGAAGGGTGGGGGGAAACGGGGGGAGAGGGGGGAAACGGGGGGGGGAGGAAGGAAACGGGGGGAGGGAGGGGGGAAAGAGGAGAAAAAAGGGGGGGAAGGAATCGGGGAATGGGGAGGGGGAAAGGGAAGAGAGAAGGGGGGAGGGTTAAGGAATAAAGTACGTGTGTTAGCTTTGTCTATTAATCGACTGGGTCATATTGGTGACTTGACTGACTGGCTGATTGGTCTATATGTTATTTATCAATGTTTGTTGTTTTTTTGTTGTTTTTTTTACCATATTTGTCAACTCAAACTGATAAAAGCATTTTATGCCATGGCGTACTACTTTTTAGATGTGTTTGCGAAAAATGAATATACACACAATCATACGTTCGTTCCCATGCTTGGACAGAGGGCAAACCGAAACACCTACTCACCCATCTCCCCACCAACACACACACATATATGCACGCACATACATGCGCATGCACACACACGCACCCACCCCCGCCCCCGCACACATACACACGCTTTCATATTCAGACATTAAAAGTATGCTAATGTCATTACTATGTGCTCCCACGATTCCTCAATTTCAAAGCCTCGGCATTTCGGTCGAGGTTTATTTAAGACTTTTTTTTTTTGTTTTTTTTTTGTTTTGTTTTTTGTTGTTGTTGCCTTTTTTTCTCTTTTTTTCCAAGTCTCCTCTCCCCCTTCCCCACCACATCATACATCTGAAATTGTACGCCCATAGCTGAAAATGATGTATTCGAAAACATATGCCATGCGTCTCGTTATTTTGCATTCATGAGTATCAACCTGTCGATTAACACACTGAACGTTTGACTGATCCTTTATCGGCTGGTTCAGTTGATCCTTTATCAGCTGATTCAGCTGATCCTTTATCAGCTGGTTCAATTGATCCTTTATCAGCTGGTTCAATTGATCATTTATCGTTCAGCTGATCCTTTATCGGCTGGTTCAACTCATCCTTTATCAGCTGGTTCAACTGATCCTATATCGTTCAGCTGATCCTTTATCAGCTGGTTCAACTGATCCTTTATCGGCTGGTTCAGCTGATCCTTTATCGGCTGGTTCAATTGATCCTTTATCAGCTGGTTCAACTGATCCTTTATTGTTCAGCTGATCCTTTATCGGTTGGTTCAGCTGATCCTTTATCTTCTGGTTCAATTGATCCTTTATCGTTCAAATGATCCTTTATCAGCTGGTTCAACTGATCCTTTATCGTTCAGCTGATCCTTTATCGGCTGGTTCAATTGATCATTTTTGTTGGATTGTGTGACTGACTGCTGCTTTGCTTTATCTATTTGTCTAATTTCACCATTACTTACTATGAATAATATTGTTGCTGATATTAATATTATCCTTGTTTGTTTTATTTGAATAACTACACACAATCCTTTACGTACACGGAGGCAAAATCTGAAACACACACACACACACACACATAACATTCTTATCTGTTATTGATTGTCTCTCACGAATATTTCTTTTATTTCCTTAATGAGAGATTGTTTTTTGCGATTGTGTTTCACTTATGCCGTTTGTGTGTAAAACTACGATTAACGCTTTACGTCTTTTGCATTCTGAATCATTGTACATGACGTATACGGTTTGTAATGATTGTACTTGAATGTTGTGAATAACTCAGGTTACTATAGGCGTGTATTTGCTCTTATAACAACAAAGACAAAGACAAGAAGAAGGAAAAGAAGAAAAAGAAGAAGAACAACAACAACAACGACAACAATGGGAAAGAACCAGAAGAACAGGAACAGCAACCCAACCAAAGGGAATAGACCCACAACAAGAGTCAGAACAGAAGCCAAAAGAACAAGAAGAACAACAGCAATAGAAAAAGAAGAAGAAGAAGCTGAACCAGAAGGAGGTTGCAAGCAGATGAGTCAGACCTAACCCACAGTCTTTGTTCTCATCTTGTCGCTTTCCGAAGTGGAAATCACTTTGTGCTGCATTGAAACAGAAACACGAAAGGCAACAACTAGAGTAAATCAATCGATCAGTCTTCATTTGATTTCATTTGATGGTGAAAATCGTCTGCCCGTGACTGTCAACTGTTTTAACGTAAAAGGAATGGCAGTCCTGGTTACAATGGAAGCGGACACAGGAAAGATGTGACAGCAACGGTGGTGGCAGGCACAAACAGTAACCAGAGCAAATCGCTGTTGTCATCAGCAATAACGGCTGATGCATGTTCATCATCATCATCATCACAAACAATGCGAAGAAATAAAGGGCAAAGCTGAGAGACAGAAAAACATAGCTTCTACTTGTCTGTCTGTCTGTCTGTCTGTCTGTCTGTCTGTCTATGTCATTATATGTCTGTCTGCGGCTCTGTCTCTATACTTCCTGTTTGTCTCTGGCTGAGTGTGTGGGTCAACCGACAAGAAGGGAATTGAAATAATCCAGGCTGGACAGCACAAAGACACAGAGGAGAGTTTTCGTTGCATCTTCAGTCAGGAGATGACGAATGGATGCAATTCTGCGAATTTCAAAGTAACACAATTTGCATTTATATGAATATATATATATATGCAACATGCTGCGGATAGGAAAGAGACTGGTCCAGTATGACACCATGATTGCGGACGGAAGAGGAAAGAGGAATGTCGGTGCCACTGAGGGAGACCGAGGAAGGAAGAGAGATTGAGTGGCAAAGTCTTCACTATATATATATAGTGTACAAAAATTAATGATCACACGCTCTTGGGATCTCGGGCTCCGCTCCTTGATTATTTCACAAAAGCAAACACTGCAAACAGTACCATGTTGTTTTTACACACGCACACTTGGACACATGCATGCATTACAATTTGAGTCTTGAGGTATGTGTTCGGTCTTTGCGAAACACACGATTTAAATAATTGTGATTTAAGATGTCTCTCAAATCGGCATTGACTGGTTTTAAGTACCGGGCTTAATTTTTAAGTATCGAGATATCGTTTTTAGCACTGTAGTGATGGGGTTAAGTATTGTGATATATATATATATATATAATGAAACGTGCATTATTCAGGTATTGCGGTGTGTGATATGTATGGTCAGTGTGATGTTGTGTTCGCAAATCTTTGGGTGTGTCTGAACACACTTAAGTGTTTGGCTGTGTGTTTGCGATTGGTTATGAGTGTTAGATTTTTCATTTTAGAGCGTAAATGAATGTTTTACGCGTCGATTTTTAAATTCTAAAGCTCAATTGACCATATTTTACATGGACAGGCCCAAAAGAAATTCAATTATTAATTCATTAATTAATTGATCAATACCGTAAGAATTTCAGAAAGGTAGGTTGGGCAGTGTCACCAATATCATATTGACAGGAAGGGTTACAGCACAGTATTTCCAGTCTATCCATTTACTTCAGACAGGTGTGTGTGTGTGTGTGTGTGTGTGTGTGTGTGTGTGTGTGTGCGCGCGCGCGCGCGCGCGCGTGGCCGCGTGTGTGTGTGTGCGTGTGCGTGTGCGTGCGTGTGTGTGTGTGTGTGCATGTGCGCAAGCGCGTGCGTGTGCATAAAAAAATCCCTACCTGGCACCTTAAAGCTTCTAGCCCCGGCAGCGGGCAGCCAGTGGTCAGCAGGCAGAGAGTGCAGCTTGCTGAAGGCCCGACACCTGGCCTGTGGCCCTGCAGGACCCGCCACCGGGTAGTACGTGCACAGGACACAGCCCTCTGTCCCCGCCGCGCACATTCCGCTGCATTCAAACCTGGACCTGGCCCCCACGTCAAACAGCACGTCCCCCGTGAACAGAACGTCGTCCAGGCCGGACTGGCGGGTCAGGTGGGACTCCACAGAGACCTGGGCGGAACCAGTGGGGGTAGGAACGTGTCCTGCCATGAGAATGACCATCAGGACTCCCATCTCTCTGCCTGGGCCGACTTGTCGTTGGGGGTTCTTCTTTCCTCTCCGAAACATGTTGGACTTCCTGTTCTTGTTCTTCTTCGTCTTCTTCTTCTTCTACTACTACTACTTCTTCTTCTTCTTCTTCTCCTCCTCCTCCTTCTTCTTCTTTTTTTCTCCTTGTTCTTCTGGTTCTTCTTCTTCTTTTGATTTATTTCAATTATTTTGTTATTGTTGTTGCTTTTCAAATGTTGCTTTAATTAAGTGCTTATCCTAAGTTTATTGGCTTTGAGGTATGGAAGAGAACGGGTGGGTTCTTTCTTGATTTCAAAAGATTAGTTGCACCTAGTCCATGATCTTGACTGGCTTTTTTTTTTTTTTTTTTTAAAAAGAATTGTCTTTTTTTGTCTTTTTGGAAGAGTTTTATAAACGTTGTGGTCCCAGTGAGTTGGCTCTGGTGATTGCTTGGTCAGAAGTGCAGAGAAAACGTCGGACTTCCAGAACACTGTCCAAAACGAAGCAAGCAAGCTTTTGAAAGATGGCTGTGCGGTGCGCGCAGATTATCGACGACAGAGACGAGAGAGTTGTTGTGTGTGACACAAACTTGTGTTGACAAGACTATCCAGACGTCCTTCAGCTGAGTGACGCTATTGTGTGTGTCGCGTGCACGTTGTAACGCCACCAGGCCTCGTCATGGACCAGCGAAAACGATTGGCTGATAAAGCCAGCCACGGACGTTAGTAACAGCAGCGCTGAGTGGTCCGTGGGCCGAGAGACACAGGAGTGTGTTGCTGGCTGGCTGCAGGGACAACGCTGATCTGCCGGATACCAGTCGTGACATGATCATCAATCAAGGTGAGGGTTTAACGGTCCCACAGCCTTTCAGGGCACTAGGGACAATGAATGCACATCCACTGTGTCCAGGGCACTGCATAGGAAGGCGGGGCCAAATCCTCTCCTTCCGCCCTTTTCAGCTTCCCCGACCGAAGTCCAGCAGGTGCCCGTTCTCACCTGGATGGAGTGAGTGAGGAAAATCGGAGTGAAGCGCCTTTCCCGAGGACACAACACCATGCCGAAATGGGGCTTCGAACTCTGATCACTGGTGAACAGTGGATCACAAGTACAACGCATTATCAGTTCTGCAACCCCACTCCTCCCCCGCCACATACACACACTCACCAACCCCCCCGACCCCCTACCCTCTCTACTGCCCCTAAATCGATCTCTAACACAAACCTCATCTCAATCTGACATGTTATCAAATGATTCTGTGATGCTGGCATTTTGTTGTTGTTTTTGCTGTTTTGTTTGTCTGTTTGTTGAATTCACAAAGCAGCAGGCCTGATAAATGTTCCGTCACACCGCTGCTTTATCGGCAGTCACACCCAGTTCCCTGTCATAGTTGTTCCTTGCGTTTGGTTTTCAGCACGTCTGTATCCTGTTCCTGTTAGTTTTTGTTGCTTTGACAGTTCAGTTCTGATGGGGGTTTTTCCTTGTGGCATCATGTGTCTGTTGTGTTGATGTTATCTCTGGGTCTCTGCCTGTCTGTCTGTCTGTCTGCCTGTCTGTCTGCCTATCTGCCTGTCTGTCTGTCTGTCTCGCTCTC
The DNA here is from genome assembly GCF_041734735.1 of Babylonia areolata. Classification (NCBI taxonomy): domain Eukaryota; kingdom Metazoa; phylum Mollusca; class Gastropoda; order Neogastropoda; family Buccinidae; genus Babylonia; species Babylonia areolata. The sequence continues at coordinate 13,584,249 of NC_134889.1, forward strand.
TGTGTGAACATATCTCTCTGTCTCTGTCTCACTCCGTTTCTGTCTCTACTTCTCAGTTGCTCTGTCACTATATAACTGTCTCTCTGTCTCTGTGTCTCTCACTCTCTCTTTCTCACTCCCTCCCTCCCTCCCTCTCTCTCTCTCTCTCTCTCTCTCTCTCTATCTATCTATCTATCTATCTATCTATCTATCTATCTATCTGTGCATTTTCGTGCGTTGGGTTTTACAGGTGCGTGCATGCGTGCGTGCCCGTGTTTGTGTGTATATGCGTGTGGAATACCATGTGGGTATGTCCGCTTCAAGGAGGCGCGCCTTTCCTGTTGACAGTTTCAAGTGTCGGTTTCAAGGAGTTGCCAAAGCACGCGGAATGATCCATATAAGCTAAATCACATCTACTGTCAAGAAAAAAAGGTTGTCAAGTTTGTTTGACTTTGTTTGTTCTGACTAAGCGCGTTGGGTTACGCTGCTGGTCAGGCATCTGCTTGGCAGGTGTGGTGTAGCGTATATGGATTTGTCCGAACGCAGTGACGCCTCCTTGAGCTACTGAAACTGAAATTGAAACTTGTTCTTTGTTCAGTATGGTTATCTTTACGCATTCGTATATAATTACGTGCGACTGCATTTTAGTCGCTCTTGTTATTTAAAATCCTTCAGTGAAAAATTGACAGAATGATCCAGAAGAGAAAGAAAGGAAAAGGAGGAGAGGGTGAAGGTAGGGACATAGGGGGACAGAAGAAGAATAAGAATAAGAAGATGATGATCGTGATGAACAAAAACAACAGCAGCAACGGCAACAACAACAATGGCAACAAAGAAAAGGAGTAAGAGGAAGACCGAAAAAGAATACCATAAGCAAAAAAAGGAAAATAAAGAAGAAGAACAAAAAGAGAACAAGAAAAATAAAACTACAAGAAGAGCAATGCCGAGAGCAAGAAGAAGAAAAGCAACAAGAAGAGGAAGAACAACAAACAAGAACATCAACTACAAAAGCAACAATAGCTACAATAGCAAGAAGGAAAAGAAGCAATAAGAAGACCAAAAAAAAGAAGAAGAAAAAGCACCATGAACAAAAGAGGAAGATAAAAAGAAGGGAACATGAAAAAGAAAACGAGAAGAAGAGCAACAACAACAACAACACCAACAACAACAACACCAACACAATAACAACACCAACACCAACACAACAACAACAACACAACAACACCACCACCACCAACAACAACAACAACTACAACACCACCAACAACAACAACATCAACACCAACAACACCACCACCAACAACAACACCACCAACAACAACAACATCAACACCAACAACAACACAACAACACCACCACCACCAACAACAACACAACAACACCACCACCACCAACAACAACAACACCACCACCACCAACAACAACACAACAACACCACCACCACCAACAACAACAACAACTACAACACCACCAACAACAACAACATCAACACCAACAACACCACCACCAACAACAACACCACCAACAACAACAACATCAACACCAACAACAACACCACCAACACCAACAACAGCACCAACAACAGCACCAACACCAACACCAACACCACCACCAACAACAGCACCAACAACAGCACCATCAACAGCACCAACAACAGCACCAACATCAACACCAACAACACCACCACCAACACCAACAACAGCACCAACAACAGCAACACCAACAACACCAACAACAACACCACCACCAACACCAACAACAGCACCAACAACAGCACCAACAACAGCACCAACACCAACACCAACAACAGCACCAACAACAGCACCAACAACAGCACCAAAACCAACACCAACAACACCAACAACAGCACACACCACAGCAACAACACCAACACCACCAACAGCACACCAACCAACAACAACACAACACACCACACCAACACCAACACCAACAACACACCAAAACACACCACAAACAACACCCAACAGCACAACACCACCAAAAACAACAGCACACCACACAACACCACCAACAACAGCACCAACACCAACAACAACCAACACACAGCACCAATAACCAACCAACAAACATCACAAACACAGCAACATCACACACATGAGCACCACTCACACACGCATCTGCATCATCGCACATCGCCATCTTCGCAGCCGCTCACTTGGAACAAACTCCTGTCTCTCTCACTCCGTTTCTGTCTCTACATTCACAGTTGCCGTTAACTAATAACCCACTGTCTCTGTCCTCACTCTCTCTTCTCACCCACTCCCCCCACCCACTCTCTCCTACTCACTCTCTCTCTATCTATCTAACACTATCATCTAACATCATCTACACTGCATTCTAACGTGGGTTACCAGTGCGTGCAGCGGCATGCACGTGTTTGTCGCTGTATACTGCTGTGGAATACACATGGGTATCCGCTTCAAGAGGCGCCCATTCCTTACAGTTTCAAGTGTCGATGCCAAGCACGCGGAAATGACCATAAAACAAATCACATCTACTGTCAAGAAAAAACAAGGTTGTCAAGTACTTGCTACAACCTTAACGCATCATCGACAACAGCTCAGCACGCAATGAATCCCGCCAACGCAGTAACAGCCATCCTGAGCACTGAAACTGAAATGAAAACAGCATCAAGGTTCCAACCCATCGAACATAACACGCACGCACTACTAACACTCGAAAAAGCACCACACTGAACACAATTGACAAAGACACAGTCAAACAACAACAACAAACCAACAGAAAAGTAAACACTACGGGAACAGCAAACAGAATACAGCACAACACCAAATAGATCAATTAACAAAAACCAACACAGCAACGCACCAACCAACATGCAACAACAGAAACGAAAAGAGAAGAAGAGCAACAACAACAACAACAACAACACCAACACAATAACAACACCAACACCAACACAACAACAACACCAACGCAACAGCATCAACAACACAACACCAACACAACACAACAACAACAAAACAACAACACACCACCAACAACAACAAACAACAACTACAACACCACCACCAACAACAACATCAACACCAACAACAAACACCACCAACACCAACAACAGCACCAACAACAGCACTCAACAACACCACCACCAACAACAACGCCACCACCAACAACAACATCAACACCAACAACAACACCACCAACACCAACAACAGCACCAACAACAGCACCAACAACAGCACCAACAACAAACACCACCCACCAACACCAACAACAGCACCAACACCACCACCAACAAACAACACCAACACCAACAACAGCACCAAAACCAACACCAACAAACCAACACAACAACACCAACAACAGCAACACCAACAGCAACAACACCAACACCACCAACAGCAACACCAATACCAACAACAACACCAACAACACCAACACCAACATCACCAACACCAACAACAACACCAACACCAACACCAACAACAGCACCAACACCAACAAACAGCACCAACACCAACAACAACAACAGCACCAAACAACCCCACACCAAACAGCACCAACACCAACACCACCAACACCAACACCACCACCAACACCAACAACAGCACCAACACCACCACCAACAACAACACCAACACCAACAACAGCACCAAAACCAACACCAACAAACCAACACCAACAACACCAACAACAGCAACACCAACAGCAACAACACCAACACCACCAACAGCAACACCAATACCAACAACAACACCAACAACACCAACACCAACATCACCAACACCAACAACAGCACCAACACCAACACCAACAACAGCACCAACACCAACAACAGCACCAACACCAACAACAACACCAGCACCAACACCAACAACAGCACCAACACCAACACCACCAACACCAACAACACCAACACAAACAACACCAACACCACCAACAGCACCAACACCAACAACAACAACAGCACCAACACCAACAACAACAACAGCACCAACACCAACAACAACAACAAGCACCAACACCAACAACAGCACCAACACCAACAACAGCACCAACACCAACAACAACAACAGCAACCAACAACAGCACCAACACCAACAACAGCACCAACACCAACAACAGCACCAACACCAACAACAACAGCACCAACACCAACAACAACAACAGCACCAACACCAACAACACCAACACCAACAACAGCACCAACACCAACACCAACAACAGCACCAACACCAACAACAGCACCAACACCAACACCAACAACAGCACCAACACCAACAACAGCACCAACACCAACAACAACAAACCAACAGCAACAACAGCACCAACACCACCACCAACAACAGCACCAACACCAACAACAGCACCAACACCAACAACAGCACCAAAACCAACAACAACAAACCAACAGCAACAACAGCACCAACACCAACACCAACAACAGCACCAACACCAACAACAGCACCACCACCAACACCAACAACAGCACCAACACCAACAACAGCACCACCACCAACAACAGCACCACCACCAACAACAGCACCAACACCAACAACAGCACCAACACCAACAGCACCACCACCAACAACAGCACCAACACCAACAACAGCACCACCACCAACAACAGCACCAACACCAACAACAACAGCACCAACACCAACAACAACAACAGCACCAACACCAACAACACCAACACCAACAACAGCACCAACACCAACACCAACAACAGCACCAACACCAGCACCAACAGCACCAACACCAACAACACCAACACCAACAACAGCACCAACACCAACACCAACAACAGCACCAACACCAACAGCACCAACACCAACACCAACAGCACCAACACCAACAACACCAACACCAACAACAGCACCAACACCAACACCAACAACAGCACCAACACCAACAGCACCAACACCAACACCAACAGCACCAACACAAACAGCAACAACACCAACAGCAACAACACCAACAGCACCAACACCAACAACAACAACAACACCAACAACAACACCAACACCAACAGCAACACCAACAACAGCACCAACAGCAACACCAACAACAGCACCAACACCAACAACAGCACCAACACCACCAACAACAACAACAACAACACCAACACCAACAACAGCAACAACAACAACACCAACACCAACAACAGCACCAACAGCACCAACAGCACCAACAGCACCAACAGCAACACCAATACCAGCAACAACAACACCAACAGCAACAACACCAACAACAGCACCAACAGCACCAACAACACCAACAACAGCACCAACAGCACCAACACTAACAACAGCACCAACAACAACAACACCAACACCAACAGCAACACCAATACCAGCAACAACAACACCAACACCAACAGCAACACCAATACCAGCAACAACAACAACAACACCAACAGCAACAACACCAACAACAGCACCAACACCAACAACACCAACACCACCACCAACAACAACACCAACAACAGCACCAACACAAACAGCAACAACACCAACAGCACCAACACCAACAACAACAACAACACCAACACCAACACTAACAACAGCACCAACAACTACAACACCAACAGCAACACCAATACCAACAACACCAACAGCAACACCAATAACACCAACACCATCAATAACAACAACACCATCAACACCAACACCAACAACAACAACACCAATACCAACAACACCAACAGCAACACCAATAACACCAACACCATCAACAACACCAACACCATCAACACCAACACCATCAACACCAACACCAACAACAGCACCAACAGCAACACCAACAACAGCACCAACACAAACAGCAACAACACCAACAGCAACAACACCAACAGCAACACCAATACCAACAACACCAACACCAACACCAATAACACCAACACCATCAACAACAACAACACCAACAGCACCAGCACCAACAACAACACCAACACCAACAACAACAACAGCACCAACAACTACAACACCAACAGCACCAGCACCAACAACAACACCAACACCAACACTAACAACAGCACCAACAACTACAACACCAACAGCAACACCAATACCAACAACACCAACAGCAACACCAACACCGTCAACACCAACACCAACAACAACACCAACAGCAACACCAATAACACCAACACCAACAACAACACCAACACCGTCAACACCAACACCAACAACAGCACCAATAGCAACAGCAACACCAACAACACCAACAACACCACCTCCAACAACAACAACAACACCAACAGCAACAACACCAATAACAACACCAACAATAGCACCAACACCAACACCACCAACAACAACACCAACAACAGCACCAACACCAACAGGAACACCAATACCAACAACAACACCACCAACAACAGCAAGAATAACACCAACAACAACAACAACACAGACAACAAGGGGAAAGAACCAGAAGAACGAGAAGAACAAAGGAAAAGAACAAGAACAGCAACCCAACCAAAGGGAACAGACCCACGACAAGAGTCAGAAGAGAAACCAGTATCATTATCAGTATCAGTAGCTCAAGGAGGCGTCACTGCGTCGGACAAATCCATATACGCTACACCACTTCCGCCAAGCAGATGCCTGACCAGCAGCGTAACCCAACGCGCTTAATCAGGCCTTGAAGAAGAAAAAAGAATAAATAATTAAAGAAATAAAGAAGTAAATGAAGATTTTAATATGAAAATGAGATATATTGATGATACTACTACTACTAATGATAAGAAGAAGAAGAAGCTGAACCAGAAGGAGGTTGCAAGCAGAGGAGTCAGACCTATCCCACAGTCTTTGTTCTCATCTTGTCGCTTTCTGAAGTGGAAATCACTTTGTGCTGCATTGAAACAGAAACACGAAAGGCAACAACTAGAGTAAATCAATCGATCAGTCTTCATATGATGGTGAAAATCGTCTGCCCGTGGCTGTCAACTGTTTTAACGTAAAAGGAATGGCAGTCCTGGTTACAATGGAGGCGGACACAGGAAAGATGTGACAGCAACAGTGGTCGTAGGCTCAAACAGTAACCAGAGCAAATCGCTATTGTCATCAGCAATAACAGCTGATGCATGTTCATCATCATAATCATGATCATCATCAGCAGCAGCAGCAGCATCACTATCATCACCATCGTCAACAACATCATCATACTACTGCTGCTGTTGCCTCTGCTACTGGCAGTGTTTAGAGGACTTACGATCATCGATAAAGCCAGTGAACTGGTACAGATGAAAAGGTAGCAATACAATTTTTTTTTTAATCAATAATCAGCTGAATGACAAACAAACCAATAAATAAATGAACAAACAGAAAAAAAAACACAAGTAAATAGATAAACGGATAAATGTATAATTAAATAGATAAGTAAATAAATAAGTAAACAAATAAGTAAGCAAATAAGTGTATAAATAAATTGATAAATAAATAAATAAACCACTGCTCATTCTGAAGAGGACGAGGACAACGAGGTACATTAGTTTCTTTCCTTTGTCTGCGGACTGATGTTGACTGAACAGCCATTGAAAATGCATGTGTGCGCGCGCGTGCGAGTGTGTTGTATGCATGTATGTGAGTGTGCATATGCTCGTGCGTGTGTGTTTGTGTGTACGTGCGTGTATTGTCTTGTGTGTGTGTATGTGTAGTGTGTCTCTGTCTGTTTCTGTGTGTTTGTATGCACGTATGTGCACGTGTGTTAGTATGTATGTCTGTGTGTGTCTGTGTGTGTCGTGTGTGTATGTATGTATGTGTGCGCGTGTGTTATGTGGGTTTTTTTCCTGTGTAATTGTGGACATCAAAGATCTTATCACGAAACTGGTTTTCCTCTGGGAACACAGGCAGACAAGGAAGTGGGAAAAAAAATCAAAAGCAAGAACACAAAAACCCGTCGTGCTGTAAACAAAGGAGTGAATTCAACCGACACGTTGTCGGAAGCAGAACGGACTGCCAGCTATTCAAAACGTTCATCTGCATCAGTCCCGTTTCCCAGTTGCTGTTAATTCCCATTTTGTTAATGGAAGGGTCTTCACTGGTCTGTGTTCACTGAAAACAAAGAGACAGAGGGTACTCCCGCTGAACAAACTACGAACTGGTGAACTAAACAAACTGCGGTATTTCACCAAGAAACAGCGAGAGTCGGAGAGTTCGCACGCAAGTGCAGCTTGATTAATTGTTGTGTCCAACACTCGTTGTTTGATACACTTGTTGGCTCCCTGTTCAAACAGAGTGAGTCGGTTGTTTGTGTGTCCGTGTGCTTGTATGTGTATGCGTCCGTAGTAAACTTTGACCAATTCATTTTCTCTGGAAATACTTTGTCGTCACGAAAATTTGTGTGTGTGTGTGTGTGTGTGTGTGTGTGTGTGTGTGTGTGTGTGTGTGTGTGTGTGTGTGTGTGTGTGTGTGTGTGTTTTCTTTTAAACAAGAAGAAAAACATCAGTTTTTTCCACACACTCAAATCATCATGACAACGCACAAAAAATATAAAGAAGCGAAAACATTTCTGTCGGGTTATTGTTACATTTTTATTTCCTGTTCACAAAACGTAGCTCTTTTTTCTGACATACAAACACACTAAATAACAGCAGTCGTTTTATCATTTTTAGTTGGAATATGAAGTCTGCTCAGTATGGAACTACACTGGGACATACGTCTGTCAATGTTAGAAAATTCTGTCATATAATGGGACATCTATCTGAATGTACTATGGAACAAATTTTTTAACGGCTCTCACTCAGCTAAAACATTACATTTTTAGATGTGACCCAAGGCAAAGAAGGCTATTGTGTTTCAGACTCAGTGTGAAGGTCTGCATGTCTCTCTGTGTGTACGCGCGCGCGCGCGTGTGTGTGTGTGTGTGTGTGTGTGTGCATGTACGGGGGCATGGGGTGTGTGTGTGTGTGTGTGCGGGTAGGGGTGAGGGTTGGTGGGGGGTGTGTGCGTGTGTGTGTGTGTGTGTGTGTGTGTGTGTGCGGGTAGGGGTGGGGGTTGGTGGGGGGGGTGTGCGTGTGTGTGTGTGTGTGTGTGCGCGTGTGTGAGGGGGGAATGGGGTTGGGGGGGGGGGTGTGTGTGTATGTGTGTGTGTGTTTGTGAATAAGAAAATATATCTTTAAAAACGTTTAGCAGAGTAGTATTATTTGTAGATAAAAGGAATTCATAGATCAGAATAAATTAGTTATTCACAATGAATATTAGTTGAAACGGAATTTGATTGCGTTTTGGGAATCACAGGCATTTTTTTAATACAGATTACCTATGTCGCAATGTCAATACTGCTTTAAAGGATAATTTCGAAAAGATGTGGATGGAATCATTACAATAAAGTACAAAATGTATGTAACACATAAGCACTATACAAGGGAGTTTAAGTGTGAAAAATATATCAGTCAGTTGCCCACTACAAACATAATTTTGTTGGTCAAATTTAAATGCAGTGATCACTGTTTACCGATTAAAACAGGACGGGTAAATGGATTTCCAAGAGAATACCATATTTGTATTTTTTTTCAAAAAGTGACATGAATACTGTTGGTGATGAATTTCATTGTATTATGGAGTGTCCATATTTTTCTGATAATGGGAAAAGATTGTTGCCTGATAAATATGTATGTCCAACGTCTGCATTTTCTTTTTGTAAATTATTTTTTGCAAGCAAATAGGTTCTCTTCGGATACAATAAATTCATTAAGACTTGCACTGTTGCATAGGACACTTTCATGCAGAAGGTAGTCTTTACTGATGCAAACGCTAAAATAATCAGTGTACTTGGTTACGTTGTTTTCTGAAATCCTCCATGCCCAAAGAGGAGTCAAAGGATACTTAACTCTCGAATCTTGAATCGCGTGTGGGGGAGGGGGGCGAAGGGAGGGCGGGGGGGTGGGGGGGGGAATGCGTGTGTATGTGTGTGTGTGTGTGAGGGAGAGAGAGAGAGAGAATGTATGTGTGAGAGAGAGAGAGAGAGAGAGAGAGAGAGAGAGAGAGAGAGAGTATTAAAACAGTAACGACGTTGTTCTTATCGTTCGAGATACTTTATTTTCGTTTCCGTTCTTTTTCTTTTATGATACTTATTTTCATTTTTGATTGGAAAATCTGCAAGAGGAGTTTAATAACTTCAGGCAAAAACATCAACAGCAGCAACAACAACAACAACAACAACAACAACAACAATAAGCAAACAACAACAAAAACGCCGAATGACCAGGCGCTCGTGTGTATACGCACGCAAAAGGTCGAATGCGTACGTTAAAGATCCTGTAATCCATGTCAGCGTTCGGTGGATTATATAAACAAGAACATACCCAGCATGCAAACCGCCGAAAACAGAGTATGGTTGTCTACATGGCGGGGTAAAAACAAACAACCACCAAAAAAAAACACGGTCATACACGTAAAATGTTACATGTCTGTCTGAGTGTGCATGTGTGCGTGCCTGACATCTGACAAAATGGCACAGGAAACCAATGATGAGTGCCCAGTGGCAGCCGTCAGTCGGCTCTACCCAGGTTGGCAGCCTGTTGAGCAAATAACTCTGTGTTTGTAAAGCGCTAAGTGCTTGGTGAGGATAGGCGCTGTATAAGTATCCATATCAATCAATCAATCTTTTGCACAAGCGTTCGTTCATTTTTTTTATTTTTTTTTTATAGTCTGTTCATCTAAGATGATGATATTAGACTGAAAATAAATGACATTATTATCATTTGGATTATTATCATTTCTATCATAATGATGATTGTTATTATTAATTAGAAATCGACATTTCTGTATATTCGAATGAAAAGGGGGGCGGTTGAGGTGGAGGGGAAGGGGGGGGCTAGGGGGAGGGGACTAAGAAGGGAAGAGACAGACAGACAGACAGACAGAGAGAACAGAATGTGAGTACAAAATCTAAAATGGAGAGGGTGAGTGTCAGCAATTGGAGAAAGAAAAAACATAATACTGGAAGGGTGTGTGTGAGAGGCGGGACGGGGAAAGCGGGATTAGGACAAAAAAAAAATCAATAATCAAATATTGTATGCACTACTTCTGTAGATTATTATTTGAAAAGAGGTTCATGTGGGGACCTACAATAAACAACCAACTGGACTATTTAACACATAGCTAGCTAACTTTAATAAAGAACAGTTTGAAATATATAACTTTTTCCAAAAAATGTTAACATTTGAAACTGGTAACACATGTTCCATAATTTATGGAGGCAAAAAAGGTTTCATTACTAAACAGCGGGTTAAAACATGCTCTACTGTTAAACGTCCCTTGCAAATGCATTCAATATTTTCACAATATTTTGTGTATGGGGCATTTAGTAATAACCTAAATGCCATGCTCTTAACAGCCCTGCCAGTTCTTTTAGCATTTAATATGGCAGAAGTGTTAACTTCTAAAGACATAAAGGAATTTTGCATATTTCTTTCAACAATATTACACATTTCAGATGATGATAAACGATGAGGAAGTTCAATTGCATTCAAAGCGTTTTTAGCTCCAAGCTTTGCAAGATGATCTGCACGTTCATTGGAGAAAAGCCCACAGTGTGAGGGAATCCAGCACATTTCAATATTAGTTCCTCTCATTTGAATACAGTGAATCAAAAATCTTATTTCAGAAATGATGTTATAATTAATGATCGTGCAACCTGATTTGATAGACTGCAGAACTGATTTTGAATCGACACAAAATAAAACATTAATCAAGTTTAGGGGCAGATCAATTAGATATGTTAATGCCATAAGGATGGCAATTAATTCAGCTGTAAAAATTGAGAAGCCCTTTCCAATATGATATGACTTTTCAATTTTCAAAGCAGGAATTGCATATCCAGAACCAGCAAATTGATTTTCTAGAACAGAACCGTCTGTATATATTTTTAAGTGGTGGGGGTATGTTTCAGACAAGTGTGATTTGATTCGAGAAGCCAGTATATTGGGATTTTCATCTTTCTTAATGCCACAATATTGAATGTCAAAAGCTGTTCCCGTTAATTCCCATAGAACTGGTGAAGTGCTCATAATCGGAGCAACATTTTGTGGATCAACATTTGATTGATTAATAGTATCTGACACGTATGTAGAAATTGTTTCTAGATTTCTGTTCTGTTTCGCTCGTTTTGAAAAATGTTTGTCAGACCGTATATTAATCTCAGTTTTGACAGAATTTTCTGTAGCATTTGTTCTAATTACATATTTTGCCGATTCTAGCTTTCTTAATTCATTAAGAGGTAGTATTCCTGCAGTTCTATACGACTGTAATGTGTTCGTATGAAACGGAACTCCTGGGGCCAGCTTTATGGCTTTGCTATCTAGACTTTGCATTTTTTTAAGGTAAGCATTCGGAGCAGAGAAAAATACCTCCTGTCCATACGTCAGTCTAGATCTTACCAGTGCAGTAGCGAGATGAATAAGTGTTTTTGAATCTTGACCCCAAGGCTGTTTACTGACGATTTTAAGCAATTTTAAGCTTTTGATTGCTTTTGATCTCATGTGTTCTAGATGTTTCTTCCAATTTAGCTTTGGAGTAAAATAAACACCAAGGAATTTGACCTCAGGTTTGTAGAAGAGTTCTCTTCCATCAAGATGAAAAGTTGGTAATTTGGAGGGGGGGGGGGGGGCAGCACCATTATTAAAAAGTATCATGTGTGTCTTTTCAGTTGAAAACTGTAATCTTATCTTTCATATACATGTTTAATTTATCAAGTTCTGATTGATATAAACTGTTAATGTGATTGATATAACGCAGGCACGTTTTCTTTCGCAAAGTTACGTTCATCCAAACTGCTATATCATCAGCATATTGAGTGAGATTTATAGATTCAGACAAATATTTTGGCAAATCATACAACATTATGTTAAACAGGAGTGGGGAAATTATAGAACCTTGCGGAATACCCATGTTAATTGATCTTGAAGACGACAATGATTGCCCAAAAGAGATTTTATATACCTGTATACATTGCCACTTAACCCAATGTTCTGTAGCTTAAACAGTAGTCTGGCATGCCAAATGCGGTCATAAGCTTTTTGTACATCGAAGAACGTGGCCAAAACACTCTTTCTCTTTGAAAACTAGGTGATCTAAAGTAGATTTGCCCTTTCTGAATCCGGCCTGTGCAGTCGGAATAATTCTGTTTTTATCACAATAATATGTTAGCCTCATCAATATAATTTTCTCCAAGATTTTTCCGACGTGCGATATTAGGGATATGGGTCTATAACTCGATGTGTCTGACCGTGGTTTATCTGATTTAAGTATGGGAGTAATGATAGCTTTTTTCCATATACAAGATGTTTTGCCTCTTTCCCAATATTTTGTATATAGTGTATTAAGAAGCTTGTACCATTCTTTAGGAAGATGACTGATCATGGTGTACGAAATACCATCATAACCTACAGCTACTTTTTTTTTTTTTTTTTCCAAATGACGCAATTGCATCTTCAACTTCTTTAGAAGTAAGTGGAGCATTCATAAATATGTCATTATGAGGAGCTGGTTCCTTATATTGTTCATTTGATTCACTATTAATTCTGACAGCCAGCTCTTCGGGTGTTGATCCATCATCGTTGCATGTTTTGGCAAACATATCTGCAAAAGTTTCTGCTTTTTCTAAAGAGGTAGGGAAACATTTCCCATTAACTTTTATATGATATTCTTGAAAAGATATCCCATTTTTCATATCCTTAATTTTCTTCCATACCTTCTTTGTATCTGAAACTTCTTGAATACAATAATTAGACCAATATTGTCTTTTGACTTGAGCAACAACTCTGTTGCACTGATTTTTGGCTTCCCTCATTTCTTCATGGGATAGCTCCACTCTGACCTTTAGTCTTTGCTTGTCAATCTCCGTGTTCTTATCATTGTTTAATTCCTTACTATCCTTTAACCATTGTTTAAAAGTCTTCTTTTTTAAGTTCAACAGCCTGTGCACACGCTTGATTCCACCAAATATTACCACTATGCTTTGCTTTTCTGGCGGGTGTTCTTTTTGGAATTGATAATTCAGCTGCTTCAATGATTGTTTTAGAAACTTTTTCATAAAATATATCAAAGTCTAAATGCTCAATTTTATCTAAGTTTTCGCTCCCACCACCTCGCCCCCACTACCCTCACCCCCACTACCCACCACCACCACCTCCACCCCCCAGCCCCACCCCACCCCCTGTCAGTGCAGACTGGAGATGACCACCAATGCAGGACTGAGGAGACAGAGAAGAGCTGTGGTGATGGCGTCCCCTGTGAGACTGACGTGGCCAGAGCGTCCCGGTGGTTTGCTGTAGTCTATGTGGGCATCGAACTCCACGTCACTGGTCGGCCTGCCTGTTTGGGGTTCAACATGAAAGGTTAGCTGGTTGGTTGGTTGGTTGGTTGGTTGGTTAGTTGGTTAGCTGCTTGGTTGGTTGGTTAGCTGGTTGGATGGTTGGTTGGTTGGTTGGCTGGTTAGTTAGCTAGCTGGTTGGTTGGTTGGTTGGTTAGTTATTTTGTTAGCTGGTTGGTTGGTTGGTTGGCTGGTTAGTTGGTTGGTTGATTGGTTGGTTAGCTGGTTGGTTGGTTGGTTGGTTCATGTTAGTTTGTTAATTGACTATTCAATTGATTGATGATGATGATGATTGGCGCTCACACCACAGGCGAGGATCTTGTAGTCAACATTATTATTATTATCATCATCATCATCATCATGATCATCATTATCATCGTTCCGCGTCACTGGTGGGCCTGCCCGTATGTTGTCAACATGAATAGTGAATAAATGGATAAATAGATAAATAAATAAATTGATAAATTATCATTATTGTTGTTGTTATTATTATAACAATGATGACGATGTGGATAAGAAGAAGAAGAAAAGTGCACATTGACGCTCACACCTCTCAGACAGGGAACACGTGGCGTTAACAAGCAGAAGTGATTCAGAAACCAACACACATGCACGAACAAGCGAGTGTACACACACACACACACACACACACACACACACACACACACACACACACACACACACAGAGTGACATAGACAGACAAAAAAGAAGACAAACAAAAAACCACTGGGAAACGGGAGACACAAAAAAGACAGACAGAAACGGGAGACACAAAAAAGACAGAAACGGGAGACACAGACATGGACAGACAGAAACGGGAGACAGTCACAGACAGACAGAAACGGGAGACACAAAAAAGACAGACAGAAACGGGAGACAGTCACAGACAGACAGAAACGGGAGACACAAAAAAGACAGACAGAAACGGGAGACACAGACATGGACAGACAGAAACGGGAGACAGTCACAGACAGACAGAAACGGGAGACACAGACAGACAGAAACGGGTGACACAGACACAGACAGACAGAACCGGGAGACACAGACAGACAGACAGAAACGGGAGACACAGACAGACAGAAACGGGAGACACAGACAGATAGAAACGGGAGACACAGACAGACACAGACAGATAGAAACGGGAGACAGAGACAGACACAGACAGACAGAAACGGGAGACACAGACAGACAGAAACGGGAGACACAGACAGACACAGACAGAAACGGGAGACACAGTCACAGACAGACAGACAGAAACGGGAGACACAGACAGACAGACAGAAACGGAGACACAGTCACAGACAGACAGACAGAAACGGGAGACACAGACACAGACAGACAGAAACGGAGACACAGACACAGACAGAAACGGGAGACACAGACACAGACAGACAGAAACAGAGACACAGACAGAAACAGGAGACACAGACACAGACAGACAGAAACGGAGACACAGACAGAAACGGAGACACAGACACAGAGAGACAGAAACGGGAGACACAGACAGACAGACAGACAGAAACGGGAGAAATAGTCACAGACACAGACACAGACAGAAACGGGAGACACAGACAGACAGAAACGGGAGACACAGACAGAAACGGGAGACAAGTCACAGACACAGACAGAAACGGGAGACACAGACAGACAGAAACGGGAGACACAGACACAGACAGACAGAAACGGGAGACAAGTCACAGACACAGACAGAAACGGGAGACACAGACAGACAGAAACGGGAGACACAGACAGACAGAAACGGGATACACAGACAGACAGAAACGGGAGACAAGTCACAGACACAGACAGAAACGGGAGACAAGTCACAGACACAGACAGAAACCTGAGACAGAGACACAGACACAGAGAGACAGAAACGGGAGACACAGACAGACAGAAACGGGAGACACAGTCACAGTCACAGACAGACAGAAACTGGAGACACAGTCACCGACAGACAGACAGAAACCTGAGACAGAGACACAGACAGACAGAAACGGGAGACACAGACACAGAAACACACAGACAGAAACTGGAGACACAGTCACAGACAGACAGACAGAAACGGGAGACAGTCACAGACAGACAGACAGAAACGGGAGACACAGACACAGACAGACAGAAACGGGAGACACAGACAGAAACGGGAGACACAGACACAAACAGAAATGGGGGACACAGACACAGACAGACAGAAACGGGAGACACAGATACAGACACAGAGATACAGAAACGGGAGACACAGTCACAGACACAGATAGAAACGGGAGACACAGACAGACAGAGGCAGACAGAATCGGGAGACACAGTCACAGACAGAGGCAGACAGAAACGGGAGACACAGTCACAGACAGAGACAGACAGAAACGGGAGACACAGTCACAGACAGACAGAAACGGGAGACACAGTCACAGAGAGACAGAAACGGGAGACACAGTCACAGAGAGACAGAAACGGGAGACACAGACACAGACAGAAACGGGAGACACAGTCACAGAGAGACAGAAACGGGAGACACAGACACAGACAGACAGACAGAAACGAGAGACACAGACAGACAGAAACGGAAGATACAGACACAGACAGAAACGGAAGACACAGACACAGACAGGAACGGAGACACAGACAGAGAGAGGTCCTCACCCAGCTTCACCCCATTGCAGGCGTCAGTACTACACACGCACCAAATCTCAGAGTACCAGGGGTAACAGCCGTCAGGAGGCAGAGGCTTAGGCAGATTCCACTGGGTCGTCGAGCAGCCACGGTAAATCTCTGCAACGCGCACCACGTTTTGTTTAGTGGGTGTGGCACGTGGGGTGCAGGGAGTGTGTGTGTTTGTGTGTGTGTGTGTGTGTGTGGTGGGGAGTGGAGTGGTCGGACGGAAGGGGAAGCATTGAGCGCATTCATGATCATTATTTTGTTCATACGCATGTGCGCGTGCGTGCGCGCACTCCCCAACACACACACACACGCACACACACGGAGCAAAACACAAGTGCATGAGAACGGGGCTGGTAGATTTCGGAATTCAAAGTCTCGGTTGTCCTTGCCTTCTAAGCATTACGATTATTCTCATGTGTTTACTTACGTGCTTATTTTTTACTCACTTGTGTAAACAAAGTGAGTCTATGTTTTAACCCGGTGTTCGGTTGTCTGTGTGTGTGTGTCTGTGTGTCCGTGGTAAACTTTAACATTGACATTTTCTCTGCAAATACTTTGTCAGTTGATACCAAATTAGGCATAAAAATAGGAAAAATTCAGTTCTTTCCAGTCATCTTGTTTAAAACAATATTGCACCTCTGGGATGGGCACAAAAAAAATAAATAAATAAAGCCAAATTATATGCAAACTGCATTTACTGTTATATTTATATTTTTTGTATTCTCTAAACTTGGCACTTTGATCTGATTTCTTACACAACAAGAGCAGTCATTATTATCATTTTTTGTTCAAACAGGAACTTCTTTTGCTAAGCATGGAAGTTTTATTTATTTTGCAAACGTTTTGGTGCAGAGAGTAAAAAAGGGAAATTAATCTGTAATTAATGCTAGGGGACTTAATTTGCTTTAAACTGATCTTTATCATCTTAAACATTACATTTTGAAATTATACTCAATACATAAAAAGCTTGTGTGTTTTACTCTAGGGCTTCCACTATGTTCATTCGCCCAAGTGGTCTTTTTCGGAAAATACTAAAATCAATACGACGAGTAGACTTTACAGATCTATTGGCTGAGCCCTGAAGGTCATGGGCAAAAATCAATTGCGTACACATATTTATACACATTCAAAGCGCGTGCTCATATTCTTCGCGAACGCGAACGACGCCATTTTGTTTCAAGTTGTTGACCTGCCCGTTCAATCCTATTTTCAATGGACAATACACGATAACATGTGATGGAAAGTTGGAGAAGGAGACCGTTAAATATTTATTCAGAGAAAGATTTGTGAACACCTCATCACTTACTGGATTATGCCCCAAACTGCCATAAAAATATCCACAGAATCAGTCGGAATTCACAGTTAAAAATTGTAAACCATGCGAGTTAATACCCTTGAACTGATCACCATGAAACGAAAAAATTTCCAGTCTTGACTTTTCTCAAAATGAAGTCCTTTTCACTTCTTACGACGTTTAGAAGTACTTGTACTTGGCTCTACATGTTATTAGTTTAACAAAATACTAAATTTTCATTGCAACTTTAAAACTATAAACCTAGAATGAACATAAAAGACAAATTGAATCGACTGTGTCGTACTACATTCCCGGCGGGTGTAACTAAACTTGTACATCTATCTAGATCTAGAGAAAACTGCTAAATGTTGCAGTGTGATTGCGGCGATAGCCACGTCTCCTTTACCGCGGACTTAAAAAGAATTTTTTATTGCCCTTAAAGATTTTTTGAATGCCCAAGATACACCAGAATAATATGATTTAAATAGCGTTCTCACTGCGAATACCGCAATTGATTTATCGCCCTTTAAAAAAGTATGTTCAAATATTAAATTTTAGAACGTCAGGTAAGGAGCCACGATATATATATAGTGTAATGGGTAAGACAATTTGTTCTCACCCGAACACGCGGGGTTCGAATCTGGTTAGGACTTCTTTTTTTTTTTTTTTTTTCTTTTTTTTTCTTTTTTTTAACCCGAAGCTTTATAATAACAAATACAGAACACATTTTAACGATTAGATTTTTTTTTTTTTTAAGTGTATCACAAGTGAGTCTTGAAGGCCTTGCCTCTCTTGTTATGTTAGTTATATTTCATGTTATGTTGATATATGTGGAGTGATGGCCTAGAGGTAACGCGTTCGCTTTGGAAGCGAGAGAATCTGAGCGCGCTGGTTCGAATCACGGCTCAGCCGCCGATATTTTCTCTCCCTCCATTAGACCTTGAGTGGTGGTCTGGACGCTGGTCATTCTTTTTTTCTTTTTTTTAAATACTTTTTTTTTCTTTTTACAATGAAAAAACACAATTGTCGTTTATGAACCACTGAATAACTGTTGATGTCCAGCTAAAAAATCGCAACTTTTTTTCCTTTTTTTTAACGCATTTTTCAAGCAGTTCATGATGCTCGTGAGCCTGAAAAATCCTTCAGCGTACCATGTAAAAAGGCCAGTGCTAGACAGCGTGCAGCCTGCATCATTTAAATCATCTCTCGATCTTTTTTTTTATGAAAACGTACGTTCTTGTATGGAGCGGTCCTCAACTTCTTGTGAACCTTGTATGTGTTGTCTGTGCGTCCAGTTGTTGTTGTATATGTTGTCTGTGTCCAGTTGTTGTTGTTGCCGTTGTTGTATGTTTGTCCAGTTGTTGTTGTTGCTGTTGTTGTATGTTTGTCCAGTTGTTGTTGTATGTGTTGTCTGTGTCCAGTTGTTGTTGTATGTGTTGTCTGTGTCCAGTTGTTGTTGTTGTATGTGTTGTCTGTGTCCAGTTGTTGTTGCTGTTGTTGTATGTTTGTCCAGTTGTTGTTGTTGTTGTTGTATGTGTTGTCTGTGTGTCCAGTTGTTGTTGTTGTAGTATATGTTGTCTGTGTGTACAGTTGTTGTTGTTGTTGTATGTGTTGTCTGTGTCCAGTTGTTGTATGTGTTGTGTGTGTCCAGTTGTTGTTGTATGTGTTGTCTGTGTACAGTTGTTGTAGTTTTTGTATGTGTTGTCTGTGTCCAGTTGTTAGTGTTGAATGTGTTGTCTGTGTTCAGTTCTTGCTCTTGTTGTTGTATGTGTTGTCTGTCTGTCCAGTCGTTGTTGTTGTTGTATGTGTTGTCTGTGTACAGTTGTTGTTGTTGTAGGTGTTGTCTGTGTCCAGTTGTTTTTGTTGTTGCATGTGTTGTCTGTGTCCAGTTGTTGTTGTATGTGTTGTCTGTGTCCAGTTGTTGTTGTTGTATGTGTGTCCAGCTGTTGTTGTATGTGTTGTCTGTGTGTCCAGTTGTATGTGTGTCCAATTGTTGTGTGAGTTGTCTGTGTGTACAGTTGTTGTATGTGTTGTCTGTGTGTCCAGTTGTTGCTGTTGTTGTTGTATGTTTTGTCTGTGTCCAGTTGTTTTGTTGTCGTATGTTTTGTATGTGTGTCCAGTTGTTGTTGTTGTATGTGTTGTTTGTGTGTCCAGTTATTGTTGTTTGTGTTGTCTGTGTGTCCAGTTGTTGTTATTGTTGTATGTGTGTCCAGTTGTTGTATGTGTTGTCTGGGTGTCCAGCTGTTGTCGTTGTTGTTGTATGTGTGTACAGCTGTTGTTGTTGTTGTATGTGTGTCCAGTTGTTGTTGTATGTGTTGTCTGTGTGTACAGTTGTCGTTGTTGTATGTGTTGTCTGTGTGTCCAGTTGTTGTTGTTGTGTGTGTGTTGTCTGTGTGTCCAGTTGTTGTTGCTGTTGTATGTGTTGTCTGTGTGTACAGTTGTTGTTGTTGTGGTGGTGGTGGTAGTTGTGGTCGTGTTCATCATAAAACTGGTTCACTTACTTTGTTGTTCTTTTCTCTTTTAAGCCCTCAGACTTTGGCACACTGTGTTTTCTAAATTTCAATGACGATGAACGACGACGACGATGAAGATGCATCTAACAGGGGGTCTGGGACAACCTGACAAGGCGGTACTCTCCTAACAACAACAACATAAAACCCTGCGTCTGACCCAACCATGCAGGCTGAGAGATGCAGGCACCTGCAGTGTTTGGTCAGGGAAGTTGGAGCAGCTCTGCCAGTTAAAGAGACCTGCGTGATGGGTGCACTCACTCTTGTCATTCAGGTCGTCCGTGTGGGTGAAGCACTTGCCGGTGCAGTTGCCCAGGTAGGCCCTGCTGGGGTCCACAGTGTCGTTCATGGGGCAGAAGTCGTAGAACTTCCCTGTCAGGTCATAGTTGGAGCATTCCCAGCACTTCAACACTGGAGCTGATGAACCGCTGCCTTCTTCTGCATCTGAGCAACACGGGACGAAGGGGAGGTGGGGGGGGGGGGCGAAGTGTGGGTGTTATGTATCGTTATATCACATCATATCGTGTCATGTCGTGTCGTGTCAATAACAACAGCAACAATAATAATAATGATGATGATGGTGATTATTATTATTATCATTATTATTATTATTATTATGTGATAGCATATCTGGCAAGGGACTTTGATTTTGAGTTGAGATATTAAGAATTTAATATCCTCCTTGCTTGCAAGCGCCAAATATGTGAGAGAGTAAGCTTGGCGAGGGGCTTTGATTTATTATTAGAGATTTAAAGACTCAGCACATGCTATGCTCACAGCGCCAAGTTGTAACAAAGTACACTTGGAGGTAAATGGCTGTGGTTTAGGGATGGATTGACTTTGGATGAAAGAATTTAAACATTAAAGGGAATAATATGGATCTATTTTGTAATGGATCTTTATCCTGTCATCAGGATATTTTGAATAATCAAAATCCTGTTGGATCAAAATCCTGTTGGCGACACCACTTTTGTAACCGTGTTCCCGAGTAGTTTTATTATAATATGGGTACGGTACAAAAGAACTAACTAAATGTTTTAATGGATAAAAGGATAGACACGAATCCCCACGCACAGGCCAGGAACATATAGAGGCCAGTCACAAAAGGGTTTTTATAAAGAGAAGAACTAAGAGGAAGACAGTGCAGTGATACGTAGCGAGAATGTCAGCCTCTGGGACAAGGCACACACACACACTGCTTGCCAACAGCAAGAGAGAGAGAGAGAGAGAGCAGGCTCTCTAGTCAGAGACTGACCAGGTAGAAAGTGACCACTGATCACCCACTCCGTCTCTTTATGCAAGTTAAGTGGACTACAAAGACAATCGCGTGTGCTGTGAAACAGATCGGCGCAAATCAGGCTATATCTGATAAAAACTGTGTTTCTTACAAGGTGTTCAGTGATAGACTTCTAAATGATCCCTGAACCGAGTTACGTCGGATAGGTCGCAAAAGAAAGAGCTCAACGCCTACTTTCTAATGAGTATAAAATGAAGTGTTGATTATTTAAGATGAATTTATATAATCTTAATTTAATTCACCTGAACAGGGTCAGTTTTAGCGAGCTCATCGCGGAAAATTACAAACTGCGTTAAATCAGTTTAACGTTGGCAAACACACCTGGAATAGGTTTAAAGATGGAATCGCGACGCTTCTGCCAGTATATATAATACTTGTAGTTTACTGATCTGACAAAAGAGATATTAATTAAATACGCTACGTCAGAAACACAGATGTCAGCTCACCCAATCGCGTACAGCGACGCTGGTTATGGAGTGGTGTATGGTGAGACAAAATGACGTAAGCTTCGCGGCCGTTGAAATCTTTAGACTGACGAACGACGCAATTAAAATCAAGTATGCTTCTAACTGATTAATGTGTGTGTGTAAGCACAACAAATATAATATTGCAGTGAACGATACAGAGACTTGATTTAATAGATGATTAGATAATAGGTTTGGAATGGGCTTTGCACTCAAACCGGGAATGGCGTCACACATTCTGCGCAGGTCGTTGTACACCGGCAAGTTAGTTGCGAAAACAGCGTCTGCTATGGCTGATGTGTGAAGCAGTTTTTGAAGCAAGTAGAACGCTTGGTTATAATAATAATAATAATAATAATAATAATAATAATAATAATAAAGTTGATAAACAAAAATTGACAACAACAAAAACAATATCATCAACAACAATGACGACAACGACGACGACGATGATGATGATGATGATGATGATGATGATGATGATGATGATGAACAACTATGGACTGCGTGATGATGATGATGATGATCCTGATCCTGATCATCATGGTGGCGGTGGTGGTGATGATGATGATGATGACGATGACAAAGACGACGACGACAATGATGATGACGAAGAACAAGAACAGCAGCAACAACAGCAACAATCACAACCAGACGAACTGTAGACTGTGCAAGCTGACCCACCTTTCCTGGCCCCACTGACAGGTGACATACACAGCATCACCACCACCACCACCTGCAGCGCTGACCACCACTGACACCACCAACACCAGCTCCACGTCTTTCCCATTCTGCGGGATCTGTTCTTTCACTGTCAGCCGGTACACACACACACACACACACACACACACACACACACACACACACACACACACACACCCTGGGGGCGGGGAGGGAGGGTGTTCCGGGAAGTGGGGGTGGGGAGTGGGTTGTGGGGTGGGTGGGGGTTGGAGTTGATGAAGACGCACGCACCCAGGTGATACAAGCCACAGTGACACAGATATTTATAGAGATAGGCGGGTGGATGAATTGGCAGAGATAGATAGACAGACAGACAGATAGACATATACATACATGTGC
>NC_134889.1:13615338-13627838 GCF_041734735.1 Babylonia areolata
TGTCTGTCTGTCTTCTACGCTTTTTTTCTTTCTGTCTGTCTCGTCTAATAATAATAATAATAATAATAATGGTACTTATATAGCGCTGAATCTTGTGCATAAACAAATCAAAGCGCTTTCGCACCAGTCATTCTCACGCACGCATAACTCTAAAACTGAAAAAAACTAAAAACAAGGAAGAGGCAGGGAAGGGAGGCTATTTTGGGAAGAGGTGGGTTTTAAGGCCAGACTTGAAAGAGCTGAGTGTGGAGACTTGACGAAGCGAAAGAGGAAGTTCATTCCAATTGCAAGGTCCAGAGACAGAGAAAGAACGGTGGCCAACAGTCGAGAGTTTGAATCTGGGTATGTGTAAGTGGAGTGGATCCGAAGCTGATCGTAGTGAGCGAGATGGAGTGTAGAGGTGAAGGCAGCCACAGAGATAGCAAGGGGCTGATTTGTGAATACATTTGTAGCATATAGTGCTGATCTTGTACTTTATTCGGTGTGAGACAGGGAGCCAGTGGAGATGTTGCAAAAGAGGAGTGGTGTGCTCAGATCTTTTCTTTCTGAGGACGAGTCGGGCAGCAGAATTTTGTATGCGCTGAAGGGACTGAATGGATGAAGCAGGCAAACCAGACAATAGAGAGTTACAGTAGTCAAGGCGAGAGAGAATGAGAGAAACGACAAGTCTAGATGTTGCGTCAGTGGACAGATATTTCCGGATGGAACTGATGCACCGCAGTTGACAGTAGCAGGATTGACATGTCTGATTGATAAATGTTTGCATGGACAGTGTGTTGTCAAGGACAACGCCGAGGTTCCTGACTGAAGTGGACAGAGGGATGGATGTACTGCCAAGTTTGATTGTATTAGTTGTAATGAAAGAGAGTTTTTGTTTTGTTTAGTTCCTATGATCATTGCTTCAGTTTTGTCCGCGTTCAATTGTAACTTATTTAGAGTCATCCAATTTTGAATATCCAGGAAGCAGTTAGATGTTTCTTGCAAGAGCGACAACAGTTTTTCAGGTGTATCACTCTTCTGGAGTTGAGTGTCATCAGCATAAGAATGATGACTGACATTATGGCGGTTGATAATTTCAGCGAGAGGAGCAGTGTACAGTGTGAAGAGCACTGGGCCTAAAACAGATCCCTGTGGGACTCCATGTTCAATTTTAACGGGTTCAGACTGGAAATTATCAACAATGACAGACTGGAATCGATCAGTGAGATAAGATTTGAACCAGTTTAGAACAGTGCCGTTGATACCAAATGTAAAATGAAGACGGGAAAGAAGGATTGAATGGTCTATCGTGTCAAAGGCGGCTGACAAGTCGAGAAGAGTGAGAAGGGAGATCTGTCCTGAGTCGGACGCTAGCAGTAGGTTATTCAGGATGTGGAGGAGAGTGGTTTCGGTGCTGTGGTCAGCACGATAGGCAGACTGAAATGGGTGGATGAGATTGTTGAAACAAAGGTGATTGTTGAGCTGCTTCAGGACGGCTTTTTCAAGGAGTTTGGACAGGAATGGAAGATTAGAAACTGGTCGATAGTTTTTCAAAATGTTTGCGTCAAGGTTGGATTTCTTCAGAAGAGGCCGGACTATTGCAGTTTTGAAAGTGGATGGAAACGTTCCAGTGAGAAGGGATGAGTTGACAATGTTGGTGATTGTGGGGAGAAGCTGTGAGACACACTGAGAAAAAACAGAGGCTGGTATAGGATCGAGCTCACAGGATTTTATTGTCATTTCTTTGAGGATTTCATGGACATCTGTTTCAGTTAATAGATTAAAGGAATGGAGAGGAGTGCCGTTGAATTGAGGATCAGGATGAGTAGGTTGGAAAGGCATTTGGTCTAAGATGGTACGAATATTCTGGACTTTGTCTGTCTTTCTACCTGTCTCTTGATGATGATAATAATAATAATAGATACTCAAGTTGTTGAGCGCTTTCTTCTTCTCCCCTTTCTCTCTCTCTCTCTGTCTGTCTCTTCTCCCCATCTAGCTGTCTCTATCACTTTTTTCCCTCTCTCTTTGTCTGTCTGTCCAACTGCCTGTCCCTCTTCTTTCTCTGTCTCTTCTCGCTGTCTTCCCCTGTCTGTCTCATGTTCTCTTTGTGATTTCAAAGGAAGTGGTCGTTCGCAATTTCGAGGGAGATATGTATGAGTGTGTGATGGACGGGGGGTGTGTGAGCGGGGGGGAAACGAGGGGGGTTAGGCGTGTATGTACAAGCAGTTTCCGATCCCATCCATACACAGGCATGAATAAATTAAAGGGGTGGTTAATTTTGTTTGTGTGTTTATGATCTCACAAAATTTAGTGTTCTTGCTTGCTCTGTGTGTGTGTGCGTGCACACCATTATCATCACCATCATCATCATTGTTGTTGTTGTTGTTGTTGTTATTATTATTATTATTATATCATTATTATTATTATTACTACTACTACTACTTTATATGGAATGGAAGTGTGTATCATATATGCATCTGTGTATGCCTGCACACACATGCATATCTCTTTGACTACCGTCATTCATGAAGGACACATCAAGTGCGCCGATGTAAATACATACGTGCATGAACACACACACACACACACACACACACACACGTGTATGCAAAACAAAGTTTCAAAGAAAGGGCACAATTTTCATTGTGATCAAAAGTTTCATTTCTCATAGCTTTGATGCTTTACAATCACATATTCCAAGATCAACAAAACAGAATAGTGCAAAAACGCAGATTTGTCTACCAATTCACATGATACAACCAACAGTTTACTAGACTCAAAATAACATGGCCATGATTTATAAAAGCATACTCAGCAGTTTATAAACTCAAAATTTACAATAATAGTTTACTCATAATAGTTTACTCAGCAGTTTGTGAACTCAAAATTCACCAGATAAAAAAAAAATCTATACATATTATCACAGATCAAGCAACAAAGAGCGTCTATTAAATCATGCTTAAATAAAAATGTATTATTGTTGGATTTCATCTCTTTCAGATTACAAACTACAAACTGTACAGAAATATACAAGTCTGTGTGAGTATATATTTCTTTACCTTTTTCTTGTTTTTGTTTCTTTTGTTTCTGCATTAAAAATTTTGTTTCCAGTACGCATAAGTTAAAATGTGTGTGTGTGTGTGTGTGTGTGTGTGTGTGTGTGTGTGTGTGAATCTCTATGGAACACTGTGAAAACTGTCAACATTTCAATAAAAATGGACTTTTTTTAAGCAAGGTATTTTTTTCTTCAGTTAAGTTTAACACAGACAGGTTTATGGATTTATTGAGAAGCTTTAACTGACAGTCTCTGATAAACTGTGTTTAAAGAAAAAAAGACCGAATCCCACAAGGGATAAAACTAAATTACCTTAAACTTGAAAAGATTTACACTGCACATAGCTCAACTGACACAAGTACAATAACATCACAGTATGGGGCAATAACACCATATGTGAAATGAAAGTTTTAACACAAAAAATTAACACATCTCTTGACAAATGAACAATTCATTGTGTGAGACGAAAGCGAAAATGTCAAGGCATAAAAACTTGAGGGAAAAAAAAAGGAAGAAAATGGTGATGATTCGCTGATGGGGTGAAAATGTTATTGTATGGAGTGAAATTAAGGAACCCACCAAAAAAAAAAATTTTTTTTAAAGGAGATGACGGGCTGGGACTGGAAGGGGGAGCAAGGAAGGGGCAATAATACTGTAGACAGGCATTAGTAATGCCACAAAATGATGACACATGACCAAAATAACGAAGCAGGAAAAAAAAGATTTGACAGCGTGTAGAAAAGTAACAACAACAACAACAAAAAAGGCTGAACTTCAGTCAGCTCATGACTGTAACAAGACCACCAGTCCAAAAAACATGCTCCAAATTATGCTCCAAATATCAGTTATAAAACTTAAGATATATACCGTTTAAAAAATCATACCTTATTCTATATATATATATATATATATATATATATATAAAAGCAGCATATACATATTGGTAAATATGTCAAATTTCTCGTAGTGATACATTTATATATATATATATATATATATATATATATATATATTTCAACCTGTAATTTTGGATCTTTTCTTTTTGCACTGACATCCACACATAAAACAAAAACAAAAGCAAAAAAACATGCATATGATAAATAAGCAAACTCCTTTACATTTCCCACAGGAGCCGGTGTGATGTTTTATTGACACAACTCTCCCCACCCCCATTGAAATTTCACTTTCCACAGCATGAAACAACAACAATAGAGGCTTGCTGCCGCATCTGGAGATCTTGATTCATTCATTAAAAGCCAGTATCCATTACTGATTTTGGGTGGTGGCGGTGGGGGTTGGGGGTGGGGGTGGCGGCAATCATCATCACCATCATCATCATCACCATCACTATCACCTTGCACGCAGTTGCCTCTATGTTTGACAAACAGGACGATAACCAATGACACGCAGCGATGAGGGCCCACGGGCAGAGGTGTGTGTGTAGGTGGGTGTGGGGTGGGAAGGGGGAGGGGGACGGGCGACTAGTGGGATGGCGGGGTGTGTGGGTGGATGAGAAGGGGGTTGGGGAGGTGTTAGTTCTTGGCGGATTCATACACTCCCTGCCCAAGCACCCCTTTGCGGCTGACGCGGTCCAGCTCAAAGTTCTTGAAAGCGTCCTCCTTGGCTTTGCTGCTGCGGAAGGTCTGCAGGTGGGGCTTGGCCTGGGGAGCAAGGGGGAGGGAATTACATGATGCAGTGTGTGGAGCAAGGGGGAGGGAATTACATGATGCACGGTGTGTTGAGCAGGGGGAGGGAATTACATGATGAATAGTGTGTGGAGCAGGGGGAGGGAATTACATGATGAATAGTGTGTGGAGCAATGGGGAGGGAATTACATGATGAATAGTGTGTGGAGCAGGGGGAGGGAGTTACATGATGAATAGTGTGTGGAGCAATGGGGAGGGTATTACATGATGAATAGTGTGTGGAGCAGGGGGAGGGAATTACATGATGAACAGTGTGTGGAGCAGGGGGAGGGAATTACATGATGAACAGTGTGTGGAGCAGGGGGAGGGAATTACATGAAGAATACTGTGTGGAGCAGGGGGAGGGAATTACATGTTGAATACTGTGTGGAGCAGGGGGAGGGAATTACATGTTGAATACTGTGTGGAGCAGGGGGAGGGAATTACATGATGAATACTGTGTGGAGCAGGGGGAGGGAATTACATGATGAATACTGTGTGGAGCAGGGGGAGGGAATTACATGATGAATACTGTGTGGAGCAGGGGGAGGGAAGTACATGATGCACAGTGTGTGGAGCAGGGGGAGGGAGTTACATGATGAACAGTGTGTGGAGCAGGGGGAGGGAATTACATGATGCACAGTGTGTGGAGCAGGGGGAGGGAATTACATGATGCACAGTGTGTGGAGCAGGGGGAGGGAAGTACATGATGCACAGTGTGTGGAGCAGGGGGAGGGAATTACATGATGCACAGTGTGTGGAGCAGGGGGAGGGAATTACATGATGCACAGTGTGTGGAGCAGGGGGAGGGAATTACATGAAGAATAGTGTGTGGAGCAGGGGGGGGGAATTACATGATGTACAGTGTGTGGAGCAATGGGGAGGGAATTACATGAAGAATAGTGTGTGGAGCAGGGGGAGGGAATTACATGATGCACAGTGTGTGGAGCAGGGGGAGGGAATTACATGAAGAATAGTGTGTGGAGCAATGGGGAGGGAATTACATGATGAATAGTGTGTGGAGGAGGGGGAGGGAATTACATGATGCACAGTGTGTGGAGCAATGGGGAGGGAATTACATGAAGAATAGTGTGTGGAGCAATGGGGAGGGAATTACATGATGAATAGTGTGTGGAGCAGGGGGAGGGAATTACATGATGCAGTGTGTGTGGAGCAGGGGGAGGGAATTACATGATGCACAGTGTGTGGAGCAGGGGGAGGGAATTACATGATGCACAGTGTGTGGAGCAGGGGGAGGGAATTACATGATGCACAGTGTGTGGAGCAGGGGGAGGGAATTACATGATGCACAGTGTGTGGAGCAGGGGGAGGGAATTACATGATGCACAGTGTGTGGAGCAGGGGGAGGGAATTACATGATGCACAGTGTGTGGAGCAGGGGGAGGGAATTACATGATGCACAGTGTGTGGAGCAGGGGGAGGGAATTACATGATGAACAGTGTGTGGAGCAGGGGGAGGGAATTACATGATGAACAGTGTGTGGAGCAGGGGGAGGGAATTACATGATGCACAGTGTGTGGAGCAGGGGGAGGGAATTACATGATGAACAGTGTGTGGAGCAGGGGGAGGGAATTACATGATGCACAGTGTGTGGAGCAGGGGGAGGGAATTACATGATGCACAGTGTGTGGAGCAGGGGGAGGGAATTACATGATGTACAGTGTGTGGAGCAGGGGGAGGGAATTACATGATGCACAGTGTGTGGAGCAGGGGGAGGGAATTACATGATGAACAGTGTGTGGAGCAGGGGGAGGGAATTACATGATGAACAGTGTGTGGAGCAGGGGGAGGGAATTACATGATGCACTTACATGATGAACAGTGTGTGGAGCAGGGGGAGGGAATTACATGATGCACAGTGTGTGGAGCAGGGGGAGGGAATTACATGATGCACAGTGTGTGGAGCAGGGGGAGGGAATTACATGATGCACAGTGTGTTGGAAAGAGTGGTGAAGAGTGATGTGTGGAGGGGAGAGGTGGGGGGTGGTTGTGTGTGGTAACAACAGTAGGTACATTCACACACACACACACACACACACACACACACACACACACACAAGCATGTACACATGCACATGCGCACACGCACGTGCACACACACACACACACACACACACACACATATTCATACACCGCAACCATCACCACCCTCACCACGCTCACAGACACTAACATTCATACATACTCACACATGCTCCTCCCACCCCCACCCCCCAAACCCTGAGACAGGCATACATGCACACATCACCCACCCCTCACCCCTCACACACACACACACACACACACACACACACACACACACACACACAGAACTGACTGACTTGGTGAAGCGGGACAACTGCCACAGAGGCTTGTTGACCAGGAGCACACACACACACACACACACACACACACACACACACACACACACACACACACACACACACACACACACACACACACACACACACACACACACACACACACACATACACACACAGGAAATATTCTCAGTCAGGTGATGCTAACAGATGATGAATATATATAAACAAGATTAGGAAAATTTGTTTATGAATGCTGCTGCAATTTACTGCATTAACTGATTGATTAATTGTGTGTTTTTCGTTCATTCATTCATTTACCATTGCACTTGTGTCTTATAAACCTTAAGGTTTCATGACAATCTATTCCATTCTATTCTCACACACACCTTAACCCCCAGCCCCCCCCCCCCCCCCCCCCCCCCTCCCACTTCCACCACACACACACAGGGAGAACTGACCGACTTGGTGAAGCGGGGCAGCTGCCACAGAGACTTGTCGTCCACGGGGTTCTGGAAGGTCCTCAGCAGGGTGGCCCGTGTGTCGTACACCTTCATCTGGTTCTTTTGCTGTTCAGGGCACAGCACACACACCACTCAGCAACACTGCACCATCGGACTCTGTTGGGGGTGGATGGGGGTAGTGCCGGAGGTTGGGGATATGGGGGGATGCTCTGTGTATGTTGTGGGGGGTTGGGGGGGGTGCGTGTGTTGTATGTTGGGGGTAAGGGGGTTGGATGGAGGGAGATGCATGTGTTGTGCGTGTGTGTGTGTCTGTATGTCTGTGTCTGTGTGTTGGTGGAGGGGGTGGTGGGTGAATGGGAATGTGTGTGTGTGTGTGTGTGTGTGTGTGTGTGTGTGTGTCTGTCTGTCTGTCTGTCTGTCGGTTGTGTGTGTGTGTGTGTGTTGTCTTGTTTTGTGTTGTGTTGTGTTGAGTATTATGTTGTGTGCATGTTGTGTCTGATGTGTGTGTGTGTGGGGGGTGTGTGTGTGTGTGTGTGTGTGTGTGTGTGACAGAGACAGAAACACACAGCCAGAGCATACTGGCATGACTGTATTTGTTTCTGCCCGAGATTTCTTTAATTCCACAACCAACTATCTTTTCAGTAAAAACATATCAAAACCAACAATGCTCATTGCATCTAATACTTCTCTCTCTCTCTCTCTCTCTCTCTCTCTCTCTCTCTCTCTCTCTCTCTCTCTTTCACTGCCCACCCTAATCCCATTCCTCTTCCCACTCTTTTACAAAATAATATTTTTAAAAATAAAACTTCTTTAAATTTTCAATCAAAACAAAGACAAGACAGTGGAAAAGTAGGGGGGGGGGGGGGGGGGGGGCGATGAAACAGTGTTAAAATCTAACAAATGAAGCAAGTACATACAAATATGCATGGCTTTAAATCATCACAGAATCATTCCATACTGAAAACAAAAATGTCAATGTATCTACAGAATGTTTCCCTGACACTTTCTCATTTTATGTAATGGTATGTATGTACAGAGAGAGAGAATAGGGGAAGAGAAATAGAGAGGGGAGGGCACGGAGAGAGAGAGACAGAGCCAGTGACAGTGACAGAGAGAGAGACTTTGTTAATTAAAGCAAATTACATGTTAACATACACATGTTGATTCCAGTTTATCTTGCACACAAACAATATGCACACATACATGAGCATGCATCCAGTTCAAATACAAATTTTCAAACACATATGAATGTTATTCACACACACACACATAAACACACACACACATTTAAACAAACACACATTTGCACACACACAAGATCCATTTCATGTTAATAAGTTCTACAAATATTATTTACATATGCACATGTACATTAGAAAAAAATTGCACACAAAACAAAATCAAAAACAAAATTGTTATACAACAACAAAACTATACCAAACAATAAAATGGTCAAAAAAGAGAGGGTAGAGTGGCTGTAGATGAGAATGGTTAGCACTGCAATGTAATCGAACAGCAACAAATGTCTTCTTTTCATTCTCCACCCCCATCCCCACCCCCACCCTCCTTTTTTTCCATTTAGTTGACATCTGTCACTGTTCTAGTACCATAAACTTCCAGATGCTTGTTCCAAGTCCCCGTCTTGTGGCAACTCATGCCCTGTCTTGGCTTGTCTGATAATGTTCTGAATTATCCAATGCATAATGATCATGGGACCATTATCGCACTCCTTTTTTCTTTTTTCTTTTTTTTCTTTTTTTCTTTTTTAATCTTTTACATGGTGGAAGTTTACATAACCATGTCAATTTAGAGATTCTCGACAAAGAAGGTAAATCATTACTGGAAATATCAAGCAAATGTTGGCTGTTCACTCCAGGGAAAGCTCATCACATGTCTTGGTCATTTTCCACAATCCTCAGACTGGATTGTTCCATCTTGTTCATTGTTGAAACATGTCATCTGCATGTGTGAGAAGGAGAGAGATGGATAAAGAGAAAGAGACAGACAGAGAAAGAGAGAGAGTTAAAGAGTCAAAAATATTTGAATGTCAGGCTTCTGGCCCATAACGTGAGCGATGACATGTTCTGCGTACAGGGGAATGTTTACATTTTTGTAGCTTGCATCCGCACATTTATTGCTTTGTGAACAAAATTAGACAGCTTAACTAAAACAGATTTATTAGTACTAGACATAAATGAGCAGAATTTAAACATACATGGATTTTAAGAGAGAGAGAGAGGAAGTGAGAGAGCCTGACTGTGAGTTGTGGCCATGCAGGTATGAAGGTTTAAGAAAGAGTTTCAGCATAAACATGAATGTATGTGTTTGCTCTTGCATATTCATCTCTCTGTCTGTCTGTTTGCCAGTCAGTGTGCCATTAAAATTACAACTGAGTTAGAGAAAAGGCAGCACATACACTTTTTTTTTTGACAGGGAGTTAGAAACACACACACACACACACACAGAGCAAAGACAGAAAACATTCTTCATACTCACAAGACAGTAAAATAAACCAGCATCAGGAGACAGAGGGAAGGTGACAGAATGGAAATGAAAAGAACAGAAAAAAATGATAAGAAAACCAGCAATCTCATTCCACAGAACTATCAAACAAGTTCTTAACAGTATGTGCAGATACAGTCATTTTAGTTAGTTTGGTGGTTGTTTTTTTAGTACAAATTCATCCAATAAACACAGTCTCCCCAGCTTCAGAAATGTGACTGGACATTAGATTTTTTTTTTCTAATCTAAAGAAAATTAAACCAAAAAAAAAACAACTAACAACAACAAAAAAACAAAGAAGAAAGACAGTGGGGAAGTGTGTGGGGTAAAAGGCAGCTTCAGGCTTCAGTTTCAAGGAGGTGTCAAATCATGAGGACTGATCAATATGGAGCAAACACACCGGCTGTGTTTGTTTTGTTTCTTCTTTTTTCTTTCAGGAGCCTGACCTATGCATGAACCCAGTGCAATGGTCAGGCCTGGAGAGCCTCACCCTTGGTATTGATCAAACATGGGAGGAAAGCCTGACTCATTAGCAGCATGATGAAAGGGACATTATTGTTCACACAGAGTGTAAGGTGGATAATTTAGATTCGGCTGCTTTTTGTTTGTGATATAAACCAGAAATGTCAACAAAATCTATGACAAAACAACACAGACTTTCATGCACATGCTTTATGGTCTATTCTAAGAGTATGCTTACATGATATAAATATATGATTTGTAGAAACAAAAATCATCAAGATTATAATATTAATATAATCTAAACTGGAAAAAAACACCTGATGATCAGGCATAGGGGAAGGATGGGAAAGAAGACAAGAAGACAGAAGACAAGATGAAGACAGAAGACAAGATGAAGACGATGAAGACAGAAGACAAGATGAAGACAGAAGACAAGATGAAGACAGAAGACAAGATGAAGACGATGAAGACAGAAGACAAGATGAAGACGATGAAGACAGAAGACAAGATGAAGACAGAAGACAAGATGAAGACGATGAAGACAGAAGACAAGATGAAGACAGAAGACAAGATGAAGACGATGAAGACAGAAGACAAGAAGACAAGATGAAGACAGAAGACAAGATGAAGACAGAAGACAAGATGAAGACAGAAGACAAGATGAAGACGATGAAGACAGAAGATAAGATGAAGACGATGAAGAGACGATGAAGACAGAAGACAAGATGAAGACAAGATGAAGACAGAAGACAAGATGAAGACAGAAGACAAGATGAAGACGATGAAGACAAGATGAAGACAGAAGACAAGATGAAGACAGAAGACAAGATGAAGACGATGAAGACAGAAGACAAGATGAAGACAGAAGACAAGATGAAGACAAGATGAAGACAGAAGACAAGATGAAGACAGAAGACATTCAATGAGAGTGACAAGAACAGCACAGATCACTGTTGTCATCAGAAAAGAAAAAGGTTTTTAACACAAGAGAAGAAAAGCACAAAAGAAAAGACAAAATAAAGAAAGAGGGGAACTAGGAGAAAACTAAAGTACAGCAACAAAGAAAGTGAGATGAATAATTCTGTGTTAAAAGTTTACTCTAAAATATTTCTAAGTCAGTTAATTCTAAAGTCAAAGATATATAAGAATAGCATCTAAATCTTTTTCTTTTCTTTTTTTAAAGAAATCAAAAACTGAGGAGATTCCCACACACCACACTCAAAACGTTAAGGACCAAATTTGTGAAAGGGAAAGACTGTCAGATTTTTTTTTCTTCACTCTTTGATCAGATTTTGATAAACAGTTGCATATCAACCCAAACAGCAAACCAGTCACAAAAAGAACTTGAGCACAAATCCCCCCCCCCCCCCCCCTCTCTCTCTCTCTCTCTCTCTCTCTCTCTCCCACCCTCTGCCCCCAGCTCTCTCTCTTTCATTTGAGAGCTGAACGTAAAGAAGCATTAATGCTTTTTCCGCTTCGATCAATAAACAAGTCCATTACTGTTATTGTTACCTCTCTCTCTCTCTCTCTCTCTCTCTCTGGCTCTTTTATTCTTTCCTGCTGTTTTACAGTTTGTTTGGGGTTTTTTCACCTACATATGACCCTTTCAATCAGAACCCCTTCTTACAGGGCACACATTAAAGATAATGCACATGCAAAATAACCTTTTATTTCTTTTCTTTAACTTTTCAGTGGCAAGATGGTTTCTGCAGAAAAGGACGGAAAGCAAGTTGGATAATGGTACACCCAATGTGCCCTACGGTCCTCAACTTGTTGAGTGTGGTACAAGATGGAGCAAAACCATTATGCACAGGAGGGGGACGAAGGTGGAGGACTGCACAGTGCCAACTTACTGAGGACGCTGATGAAAACCGAGAGCCCTGTGTGTACAACGCACGATGAATAAAGAGATGAACACGTACATGGACTCAGCATGAAAATATAATAATTTCTTTTCTTTCTTTCTTTGTTTTTTTTGGGCTTTTTTTTTTTTTTTTTTAAAGAGGGGATTGAGGGTCTGAGAAATTGTTG
>NC_134889.1:13630338-13680338 GCF_041734735.1 Babylonia areolata
TCAATTAATAAATAACTAGATAAATGAATGAATAAGTCAATCAATAAATGAATGAACAAACAAATGAATAAATAAATTTCATAGACTAATAAACGAAGTGACATAATAAAATATGATACATAAACAAAGACACAAGCTGATAATAAATCAAAGGCTTGGTGGGAGAGAGAGACGGGGGAGGTGGGGGGTGGTGGTGCTGAAACCACCTCATCCCTTTAGGGCTTGTGAGGAAACCAGTCAATCAATCAACCAAATTAATGAGTGTCAGTTTCAGTGTGAAGGAGACGTCAAGGTGTGGAGACTGACCCCATAATCATATGCTACGATACATCTAGCTGCTTTCGAACCCACACATGTTTTAAAAATGAAATAAAAAATAACAATAACAAAACAATGATGATGATAATGATAATAATAATCATAATCATCATCATCATCACCACCATAATAACAAAACAACAACAATAGGAAGAAGAAGAATAGTAATAGCAGTAGTAGTGGTAGTGGTAGTAGCAGTAGTAGTGGTAGTAGTAGTGGTAGTAGTAGTGGTAGTAGCAGTAGTAGTGGTAGTAGCAGTAGTAGTGGTAGTAGTAGTGGTAGTAGCAGTAGTAGTGGTAGTAGCAGTAGCAGTAGTAGTGGTAGTAATTGAAAGGAAAGAAGAGAATGCCTGATCTGTGCACAGACCCAGTGAGTTAGCCAGGCACCGAGATGAAAACCCATCAATGAACAAAAAAGAAATAAGTATGTGAATACATAAAGGGACAAGCAGATATCTCAAAGCACAGAGTGCTGTATCTAGTATTAGAAAGACAGATAAATACAATAAAAGACTGATAGACAGACAGGCAAGCAGATAATTAGCTAGGTAGTTTGGTGGACAGGTAGACTGACAGAAAGACCAACCAACTGACCGTTTAGCAACTACCATTATTTTTGCCTCAGACACTCTAATGTGCCCAGTCATTTGGACAAGAAATAGCACGCCCACCAGTCCTTGATCCGGTGATCATGATAACCAATGAAGTGAAACCAGAGTCACAGTCACTGAACCAACTCAAACCCCTCGGCTGTGTACTGAACAAACAACTCAGATTGGAATGGTTGGACCTGACTGTTCAACGCTTTCTGCTGTGCACCGGATGGAGTGTGTCGGCTAATGGATGGGTCAGTGCTCGGGAGGGTCAGAGCTTAACAACCAAGTGTGTTTGGAATCCCAGCAAGCAGCTTTGGGAAACACAGAGGAGGGTTGGGGGGTGGGGGTGGGGGGAGTTGATTCACGTCGTGAGAGAGTGAACAGGTTATGGTTGCTATGATGGACTGGGATTAAGAAGTGGAGAGGTGGCCAGTTGTGGTAATGCACTCTGGACGAGGAGGCGTGTGTTCCCAGGATCGAGTCCCATGCACGGACAGGGGCTTTTACTCCCCTCTCCTCCCCTAGACATTGAGTGGTGGTCTGGGTGTTAGTCTTTCTGGTGAGATGAGAAACTGATGTCTCATGTGCCGCATGCACTTAGCACATGTAAAAGAACCCAGGGCAACAAAGGGGTTGCCCCTGGTAACGATCTACTGAAAATCTGTTTTGATAGTGGCACAAACACACTTGTTGACAGATAAAACGGGAAACAGATAAAGACAGAATGGGTAGAACTGCATTGTGGTGGTCTGCTCTCTTCAAGGACAGCGGCCTGAATTTCACACACATAAATTTGTTTTGACAAACAGTACACACAACACAACACTACAAAACACAACACAATACACAACACAATGCAATCCAATGAAGTAAAATACAATTCATACAATATGCATGCAAGCATGTGTGTGTGTGTGTGTATGAATTATTATATGTGTGAGTGTGAGTGTATGTTTGAGTGTGTGCATGTTTACGTGTTCAACAGGTCTCTATATATATCCCCAAAGTGTGCCACGTGCAAGGCATACCATGTGTTCATAAAACAAGCATACAATGGGTTGTATTATACAGCTTTTCCAAGTGTGATTGTTTGCTGTAAGACGGGGGGTGTGGTGTAAAGGTGTTGCAAAGGCCATTGAGTTCTGTGATTGTGTTTCCAGCAGGGCTGTGTGTAAAGGTGTTGCAAAGGCCATTGAGTTCTTTCAGCCACTTGAACACCATCACAATGAAAGCGACGGGCGGTGAATTGTTGCAGGGGTTTTATGTTACAGTAAATGTGGCGAGCGTTGCCCCTAGCAGTCCTAGTGTTCATAAAAAGGGATTCCCTGTGCATGAACTTCTTTGCTGGCTGTGCAAAGTCTCCAATTTCAATGTGGTTTACATAGGTGTGTGGTGGTGACGGCGCATATGCTTACTGGGGGACTCCTGAAAGAGTGGTGGGGGTGGAGGATGTGGGGGGGGGGGGAAGTGAGGGGGGGAAGTGAGGGGGGGGGCCGTAAGGAGAGGAGGTACTAGGTATG
This sequence comes from Babylonia areolata, assembly GCF_041734735.1. Lineage (NCBI taxonomy): Eukaryota > Metazoa > Mollusca > Gastropoda > Neogastropoda > Buccinidae > Babylonia > Babylonia areolata. Next base: position 13,632,772 of record NC_134889.1, read on the forward strand.
GGGAAGTTTCAGGGTGGAAGAGGCGAGGGGCTGTTCGTCTTCAGTTTAACGTCTTTCCACTTGAAGTGATATTAGAAATGAGGGGCTGTGTGTGTGTGTGTGTGTGTGTGTGTGTGTGTGTGTGTGTTTTCATATGTATGTCTGTGTGTTTCCGTGTTTGTGTGTGTGTGTGTGTGTGTTCATGTGTCTGTGTCTGTGTGTTCTCTGTGTGTGTGTGTCTGTGTGTGTGTGTCTGTGTGTGTGCATGTGTGTGTGTGTCTGTGTTTCTGTGCATCTGTGTGGGCATGTGTGTGTGTGTGTGTGTGTGTGTGTGTGTGTGTGTGTGTGTGTGTGTGTGTGTGGATGTCTGTGTGCGAGTGACTCTTCTTTCATGCGTCTACAGCTCCACAAAAAAAAGGGGGCCAGGGGATTAAATCCCTGGCAGCACACAGGGCCCCCAGACCACAGCAGTCAGGAGTGTCCAGTTACAGCAGAACAAGGGTGGTTGCATGCCAACAGGGGCCCACCACAGTGCCAACATGACCCACCTAATCTTTCACGGGTCGCTGCCGGCTGCAAGTGTGTGCTGAGGAGGAGATCAAGAAAGAGTGGGTCAGACGTGCTATTGGGATCGGAGGCCATTCTGGGGATTTTGTGGGCACTGAGTTTGCTGGGTTTGTTTGGGGTTTTTTTTCTTTGGGGGTTGGGATATCTTTGGCGGTAACGTGTGTGTGTGTGTGTGTGTGTGTGTGTGGTGTGTGTGTGTGTGTGTGTGTGTGTGTGTGTGTGTGTGTGTGTGTGTGTGTTTGTTTCTGTCCCACTCTTCTGCTGATATCCTTTTCCTCACACAACACTGGCAACTAAAGACACATCAATGAAGGTGCCCCCACACACTGGGCCACAGACTTTGCTATCAGAGTGATAAGGGGGCAGCTGAAAGGTCTGTGGTTACAATCAAAGGGGACTGGTTGATACAATCACAGCATTCCACAGTTCCCAGAGTCCTACAGGCAGTTAATGCCTGCAAGCTCTGCCGCGGTCCACTTCCACCCAGTTCTGAACTGAGTAAGGTTGGGTTGGGGTGGAGCAGGCTGGGATGTGGTGTGGTGGATGTGACATGATGTGGTGTGCTGTGATGCAGTGTAGTGTGATGTGGTGTGTGATGTGATCTGATGTTATGTGTGATCTGATAAGGTGTGATATGATGTGTGTTCTGTAATCTGATGTGGTGTGACATGACATGACATGACATGACATGACATGACATGACATGGTGTGATTTGATGATGTGATGTAATGTGATGCCATGTGATATGATGTGATGTGATGTGACATAATGTGATGTGAAGCAACATAACAGGGCATGACATAATGTGACACAATGTGACATGGCATAGTGTGATGTGATGTGAAGTGTTGTGACATGACATGGTGCTGCGTGATGTGACACAACATGATGTGACATGATATGATATTATGTGATGTGATATGATGTGACCTGATGTGATGTGATGTGACATAATGAAGTGAAGCAACATGACAGGGTGTGACATGATGTGACATGGCATATGTTGATGTGATGTGACGTGTTTTGACATGACATGGTGCTGCATGATGTGACATGGTATGTGATGTGATATGATGTGACATGATGTGATGTGATATGATGTGACGTGATGGTAACATGATGTCACATGATGTGATGTAATGTGACATGATGTGATGTGATGTGACATATGATGTGATGTGACATGATATGATGTGATGTGATGTGATATGATGTTATGTGATGTGATATGATGTGATGTGATGGTACGTGACGTCACGTGATGTGATGTAATGTGACATGATGTGACGTGACATGATTGTGATGTGATATGATGTGACATGAAATGACGTGACGTGACGTGATGTGATGTAATGTGACATGATGTGATATGATGTGATGTGATGTAGTTTATGTGACTGGGTTAGGTTAAAATATATCAGACCATGCTGCGATGTGCTAAGCTGGGCTTTGCTGTTCTCTTTAAAGCAGCGTTTCAATACAATGTACTGTGTGCCATGTGTAGAACGTTACAAAAAAGATGAAAGTATTTTCATGATCAAAGTCTTCCGTCACTGGGATTCTTTAAAAGCAGAGTTTATCTACCATCTCCACCAGTCTGCTTGTGGTGCGTTGCCAGGGTTGTATTTTTTTTTCATTGAATTTTTTCATTCATGTTTGCTTGACTATATATAGATTCCTTTTTCATATTAATTGACATACTTTTTTTAATAAACATAACAACATTTCTAGTCTGTCCTTTTTGCAAGAAAATGATATTCTGAATGTACACTGCATGAATGTCTGGAACTATGTCGTGCTTTTTTGTGCTTTTTTTTCTTCCTTTTCTTTATGCCTGTTGGAAAGATCTTAGTTCTATGCTGTCTTCACCTTTCATACTCCCCCATCCTATCTCCTTCCATTTATCAACACACACGCACGCATGCTTGCACACATGCATGGACACACGCATGCACACACACACACACACACACACACACACACACACACACAGAGGGAGAATGCATGAGACTCACAAGGTTTAATCATACTTAGACAACAAGCCTCGATTAGCAACTAGAAATAAACATGAGGTGAGGATGAGGGTATGGACAATGGATGCATATGAAAACAGATGCATAATATCTGTATTAAAAGTACACACTGCAGTTAGTATATGAAGAGTTAATGAAAAGGACACACAGAGAGAATGAGACAGACAGACAACAGACAGAAAGAAAAACAGAGAGACAGACAGACAGACAAGACAGAGACAGAGATGTATATGAAAAAAACATTAATAAATGAAAATCAGTTCACATATGAATTAAGGTCAGTTAATGAATTATGATCCATTCACAAATATGAAGCTCAGTCACGCTGTTTAACACATTTCCTCCTGTAAATGAATGCAAAGTCATCTTCAGCTTACCATCTGCAGCTGTCAGATCTCGTCTGTCATTGGGCCGGCCATATGTGAAGCCTCGGCCTGGCAAGTAAAAACCTCGTGTTTTGGGCTGCCCAACTTTGTCCTGGAAAAAACATAATAATGATTACCTGTCATTATTTCAGCTTGACAGTCTTTTGACATGCATAAAAGCTATATAATCCACTTTTGCAATGTCCCTTTCAGTTTCATGTACCAGTGTCATTTCTCTTGAAAAATAGTAATGGCATTATCAACATAAATACCCTTTAAAAGCAGCTGTCATCTGCTATGCATGCTTCATTCTTCCCAAAGATAACAGTTTTTGAAAGTATATGGCAAATTATGAAAAAAGTATTCCATTTGTATTCTTCTGAATTTTTGTGTTCATTTTTTGTTCATTTTTTTTTCTTTCTTGTATGACTTTTTGTTGCCACTATATTTGTAAAATCTTGAATAAAAAGGTTAAAAAAACTTTTTGAAACATAATTAAGATACTGAATAAAGAATCAGTTACAACTAGTATATAACTGCTTGGTTGTCTTTAAGTGACTTTTATCTTAATAAATTGGATTCACAAAATAAAATAAAAAAGCTTATTTCTTAACATTCCCATTCAGCTTCTGTGCTTTTTGACTTTAATGACTATTTGATTCCTGCTTTAAATTAGAACATTTATTATCATTTGAAGACAACTCACACATACACACATGTACCATACACACAAACAGACACACAAATACTATGCATGTACACACACAAACACTATGCATACCATACACACAAACACATGCACGCACACACATGCACACACACACACACACACACACACACACACACACACACACCACCACCACCACCACCACCAACAACAACAACAACAACAACATCAACACCATAGCATGCACAGCACAACATACATATTCGTTAAATGACAAGGTTTAGTTTCCAGCTTCTCTAACAACTCAATGCAGCACTCACAGTAAATCAACCATACATCTTTCAACCCAAAATAGCCTCAGATATTCGTTAGACATGAAATAATATTCATCTTCACCATTTCAAACCTAAATTGCATAAGAAATCAAGATACTAAACATAGTTGATTAATTATACATCTCTCAACCTAAACTGCTTAAGATATCAAGTCACCAAACAATCTGCATCCTTAATCATCTGTATTTTAAGCAATACCGTATAAGGCGTAACAATTTATCTATAAACTGATTCAAGACTCCAGCCTGAAAGCAAATCTATGAACATTCAGAACATCCTCTCATTTTATAAACCGTTGCCTGGCTACAGCATGAGCGCAGCATGCAGACGCTAGCATTATTTTTTTCCCCGCACATATAGGCCAACAGAATAACACAGTGTGAAGCGTCTGAGGAAGCTCACTATTTAATCACAACTCACCCTCAACAAAAGCTCGTTGCTGAGCATCGTTTCCCTGTGCACACCCAAATCTCCGGGGGCTGTGTAAGTAAAGGGACCGCTAGGAGCTGCCGCCGTGGCCATCTTGACACGGATGATTCAAGTTTCGGTCGGGGGTAGTTGGAACAAAAGAGCAAGGCAGTCACAAACACCTCCCGTCCGCTCCGCGCTTCCCTCAATCACTTGTGTAGCGAACACCGCCGTCCGTAGCCAAGGAGATCGCTTCCTGCCATGCGCCAAACACGGGACACAACTCTGCGATCTTGAACAACAGATTCGATGCCTGTTTATCGTTAAATGTTGCTATGAAAAAATATTTCCTTGTTGTGTTTTAAACGCTTTTACCATCAACTTCTCGTTCAAAATTTTTCCGACATGTGCTAGATATTTTATTCAAATCCTAGAAATGAAAATCAAGCACTTGGCAGAGCGATTTGAAGTTATTTCCCTTGGTTGAGAGAAGGTGTCCGCGCGTGCGTGCGTCCATGGGAACTGGATGCAGGTAAACAAGGCCGCCATTTTCCAAGCAGGGGTTCGCATCATAGTTCTGGTAACTTGGACAACAGCGAAGCCAGACGACCAAGATGCCCCGGCCTAAAGGTCTGGCCCCGCGGCCTATCTCAGAGCAAATTGAGGAACTGAAAGCAAAGATCAGTCTTATTGGTAAGTGCCCGTTTTGCTGTCAAATAAAATGAATGCATTTGTTTGACATTATTTTTGTCGTACCCTTCGATCTCAGTTCGGCATCTGGCTTCAGTGCTCTCTCTCTCTCTCTCTCTCTCTCTCTCTCTCTCTCTCTCTCTCTCTCTCTCTCTCTCTCAAGCTGCGCTTGAAATTAAGATTTTCAGAGTTACAAAAAGTAAAGCACTCACATTCACAAACACGTACACAGAGATAAGCACACACAAGTGCATCATGCACACGCGCACGCGCACGCACACAAATGCTGGAATGTTGTGGGGGCAGGGTAAAGGAGTGGGAACTAATACATTTTTCTTAGGGCTTAGAAACATCACCCAAAGTCATTCTTGCTAAAGTTTTTATACACCACACACACACACACACACACACACACACACACACATATATATATATATAAAGATATATATGCTGAAAAGAACATGATATATTTACATAGTAGAAGATGTCATGTAAGGTTCAGGAAGATGACACAAAAAAAATAACATTTATGTCACCTTTTATGGGTGTAGTCTCAGACCAATCTGTTGGGTAACAGCGAAAATTCAGATTTTTATTTTTCATTGTTTAATAAAAATAGGTGTTGGTTTTCAAGTTTGTTTTATTTATTATATATATATATATATATATATATATATATATATCGGGCACCCCCAAAAAAGTGAACTGCTTTTTGACAAGTATTTTCTCAGTGATAGAGAAACTGAATTCATTGAAAATTTTCACATAGTAACCTTATGGTATCATCAACAAATCTGTATATATATATATATATATATATATATATATATATATATATATATATATATATATATCGGGTGCCCCCCAAAAAGTGAACTGCTTTTTGACAAGTATTTTCTCAGTGATAGAGAAACTGAATTCATTAAAGATTTTCACATAGTAACCTTCAATATATATATATATATGACGCTGTATACATGCAATTGAGGTTCGTCAAATATTATGTGACCAACAGATGCTTTGTAAAGATGATAGAGGTTTTTCAAACATTGTTATATATATGTGTCCAACAGATGGAGACAGGAAGGCCTACCTAGAGTCCTCAGTGTATGCTATCGACAAGAACAAACTGTCCATTCAGTCTCTGCGCAAGGAGACCTGGGAACTTCGCAAGCGACTTAGCGACAGGCTGCAGGCAAGTTGTGCCACATGAGTTTGATTCCAAGATGAAAAGAAAGAAACATGCAAGCACTGCTTTATTCTTTCTCTTTTTTTTTTTTTTTAAATTGCCCTGTACAACTTAAAATTTAAATGATTTGCATGTAATGATTGATAATTATTTATATAGCGTTGAATCTTGTGCAGAAACAAAATGCTTTCGCACCAGCTAGTCATTCACACGCATGCATAACTCTAAAACTGGAAAAACTAAAGATAAGGAAGAGGCAGGGAAGGGAGGCTATTTTGGGAAGAGGTGAGTTTTAAGACCAGACTTGAAAGAGCTTAGTGCGGAGATCTGATGAAGAGAAAGAGGAAGTTCATTCCAATTGCAAGGTCCAGAGACAGAGAAAGAATGGTGGCCAGCGTGTGAAGCTAAACTGCTGATTTGGGTACATCTTAATTACTGACTTAGCTACATGAACATAAGCAGTATGCTTCTATTCCTACCCACTCACATAACTTTGCCATCCAAGTACTTTCTTCTGGTAGGTAGAGTAAAATACCACTAGCAGAGAAAAACATGTTTTAAAAGAAATATCTGTCCCCTCTGCTGTTGCTGCATGTGATTAATGAAACACTCAAGTAATGTTTTTTGTTCAGTTATTTGACATGACTTGTTCACTGCTGTCATGATGAGTGTTGTTTGGTTTTTTCTTTCATGGGAGGGGGTACTGTTACTACAGGCACATGATCTCAGTCATAGTTTTAACTTTGTTTACTTATTTGTTTACAGTCTTTTCTGTTGTTGGTGTTGTGTCTTGATTGTTTTTTTCTTCTTCTTCTTCTTCTTTCCAGGGTGTTTTCCTTTTACATGACTGACGTCAGCATGGTAGTCAAGGAGGGGTATTTGGGTTGCTCTTTATTGATTAATTAATTCATCTATTTGTTGATTCTTGTTTTTCTTTTCTTTTTTTCCCTTTCACTTGTGTCATAGAATGTTATATTTTTCTCACCTGAATGTTTTTCTTTTAATTAATGATTGATATGTACATAGTAACCAATAAATGGTGTATGGATTATTAATTTAGTTGTATTTCACTTGTGTCTTAGAATGCTATATTTTTCTTACCTGAATGTTTTTCCTTTGACTGATTATTGGTGTGTGCATGTTGATAAGGAAGTGAAGGGAGCATAGCTTACTCGTTTGTTTTTATATCAGTTATGGTTCTGTTGACAAGCATTTGAATAAGCCTAAAGAAAATTTTCTGTTTTGATTGTGTGAAAGCAGACAATAGAGTATTTTGAATTGAATTTCCCCCACTGTTGTGTTTCAGCAAGATGAACACGTCATCAACAAGGCGTTCCATGACCGGCCTGTGGAGAGAGCAGCACTGTCAAACAAGTCAGGAAGGGTAAGAATGTCAGGGCTGTTCAGGAAATCAGGAGAGGTGGGGGTTTTTCTAACCCATGGGTGAAAAGATGGAGACAAAGTGGAAGAAAATTGAGGAATGAGGTTATAATGAATAGTAAGAATGAGAATGTATTTATGATAATCATAATAATAATAAGAAGAAGAATCATAATCATTATAATGATGCAAATGATGATGATGGTTTGTTTAATTTTCTTTCTTTTTTTTTTCTTTTTTTTGTCATTTATGGTTATTTATTCTGTCATGTATAACCATTATCATCAATCATCATGTTCACTTTACACCAACTGCAACTATCTCAGTATTACTTCTGGTGATTTTCTGCTGAATGTTGTGACTGTCTTACTTTGTTGATTAATTCATCGTGAATGTTACCATCGTACATTTGAAGAGAAGCCTGCATATAATGTGGTTAATCATGGTTCAGCTGTGAAGTCCATCCCTCATGATGGGAATGGCTGAAATAGACTGCTGGAGAGGAGTGTGTATTAATTTCTTTTCTCGCTTTTGACAAAGAATTGGATCTGTGTACTTGTTTTTTTCTGTTTTAGTTAATTTCTTTTGTTGTGTTTGACAAGATGGCTGTACATAAATAATCGTGGTTATTTTTGTGTGTGTGAATTACCTTTGTTGATTTCTTTTGTTGCATGTGACAAATTGAAAAAATATGTTTCTTTTATCTGTTTTACCTTTGTCAATTTCTTTTCTTGTGTTTGACAGAGTAAGTAAATAATTCTGTTCATTTTTTTTCTGTTTAACCTTTGTTATTTCTTTTCTTGTGTTTGACAAAGTAAAGAAATGATTCCGTTCAGGGGTTTTTTTTTTCTTTCTTTTTTTTTGTTTGTCTATTTTTCTTTTGCTGACCTTGTACAAAACAAAGTAGTTTTGTTTTTTGGGTTTTTTTTTTACTACTACCTCTTTTTTTTTCTTTCCTTTTTTTTTTTTTTTACATTATAGTTATTATTTATTTATTTATTTATTTGTGTAAGCTTATCTATTATTTATTCACCTTTTTTTTTTTTTTTTTTTTCTCAAGGCCTGACTAAGCGCGTTGGGTTACGCTGCTGGTCAGGCATCTGCTTGGCAGATGTGGTGTAGCGTATATGGATTTGTCCGAACGCAGTGACGCCTCCTTGAGCTACTGAAACTGAAACTGTACAAAACAAAACTTCTTTTTCTTTCCCTAAAAACCCTCCAGCAAGCCATCACCATCTTCGACCACAAGGTGTGTGACACGGTGAAGCGATCCAACGTGATGAACCACAGGACGGTGCAGAAGCAGAAGCGACTGGAGGAGCTGCAGACGCAGTACAACCAGATGGTCAAGGACTCCTCCGACGCCGTCTCCACCGACAAGGGCGACTCGGCCGATGCCCAGCAGATGCGCTACCTGGAGAACAGCTACGACAAGGTCAGCATGAAGACGGAGGAGGCCAAGCAGGTGCAGCGGGTCTACCTGGACATCAAGGCTCGTTTCGAGCAGGTGAGGTTCCATCCCCAAATCCCCCCTCCCCCTCCAAAATCTCCCTGCTCCCCCACCTTCCCTCTCATTTCATTCAGTGTTTGGTGTGGTATGTATTCATATCATAGTAATAGGCACAATTAGTCATTTGTATGGGGCGATAAACTGAGGTGCGATGTGTGCACCTTGCACTCAATAGCGCACGTGAAAGAACCCATGGCAGGCGAAGGGATGTCCCTGGCAAAATTCTGTGGGATTGTCCGCTTTGATAGAGGAACAAATAAAATTGCAGACACACTCTCCCCAGGAGAGAGAAGCACAACCTTTTGCACAAAGAAATAAAAACAAAAATTTATGCAATACAGTGCAGTGCAAATACTATACTACAACACAATACAATACAATACAATACAATGCACTGCACTACAATGCACAGCACTACACAACGATATGATATGATATGATTTGATGTAACATGACACAACACAACACAACACAACACAACACAATACAATACAATACAGTTTCTCTTCCTTATTTATGCCACATGTATTGTCAAATGTGCTTAGAACTTCACTGTATGTCCCATACAAATGTGCATTATTATTATTAGTAGTAGTAGCAGTAGTAGTATCATCAATATTATGATGATCATTATTGTTATTATTAGTATTTTTATTTTTGTTTTTTAATTATGATGATCATTATGATTATTATGATTATTATTAGTAGTAGTTATGATTATGATGATTATGATTAGTAGTAGTAGTAGTAGTATTGTCATCATCATTGTTATCATCATTGTCATCATCATTATTGTAATAACACATCAAAGCCTGCCTCCTTTAGCAAGCTCCAGCGTCAATCCTCTGCTCAGTCAGTGATTTTTCCCACATTGCCTGCAGGAGGCACAGAACTACCCTACCAAGCTGGACGCCATAGAGGCAGAGATCCGCCGGACGCGGGCGGAGCTGAAGGAGCTGAAAGCCATGCACAATGACGCCGAGCTGTCCAAGGAGGCCTCTGTCAGTGAGCTGCAGCGTCTAGAGGAGACTGTGTATGCAGAGCGCAAGAAGCGTGAGGTGGAGCTGCAGAAGATGAAGAAGGAGGCCGAGGAGAAGAAGATGCAGCACGAGCGCATCGAGAAACGTCTGGTAAGTCAGGCAGCTTGTCAGTCAGTCCGTCAGTGTGTCGGTCAGTCAGTGTGTCGGTCAGTCAGTGTGTCGGTCACTCAGTCAGTGTGTCGGTCAGTCAGTTAGTGTGTCGGTCAGTCAGTCAGTGTGTCAGTCAGTCAGTGTGTTGGTCAATCAGTCAGAGTGTCGGTCAGCCAGTGTGTTGGTCTGTCAGTGTGTTGGTCAGCCAGTGTGTCGGTCAGTCAGTGTGTCGGTCAGTCTATGTGTCAGTCACTCAGTCAGTGTGTCGGTCAGTCAGTCAGTGTGTCGGTCAGTCAGTCAGTGTGTCAGTCAGTCAGTGTGTCGGTCAGTCAGTGTGTCAGTCAGTCGGTCAGAATGTTGAGTTTAGGTCAGAAAGGGAACAGGTAGATAAGTCAGTTTGAAAACTAATAGATAAAAGGAATGAAAAAAAAAAGAAATTATCAGTAATTTTCACACATTTTATTTTGTTATTTCTGATCAACCAGAACTGGGATAGTATTTTTGTTGTTGTTCCTTCTTTTTTTTTTCTTCTTTTTTTTTTTATTGTTGTTGTATAGTTTCATGTTCAGGTGTTCCAGAACATGACCTTTGGCATACGTTCATCCAGTACAGGGCAATCAGACCAACAGATGTCCAAGATCATGTGTACTTTTGTTATAAACTGGGTGATATTTGCTCTATGGTTTTACAAATGTCCGTTTAAAAGGCAAACAGGCATGAATGCAAGCAAGGAAGTTACAATGAAAACAGTGGGTCTCTCTCTTTCTCTGTCTCTGTCTGTCTCTCTACTTCCCTTTCCTCCTCAATTTTCTCTCATCTATGCTCCCTGCCCCACCCCTCACCAAGCCCTCCCTCTATCTACCCTTCTTGGCTGCCTCCCTCTATCTGTTGAAAAGAAAAACTTTTCTTTTGGTGTCATATACTGTACCATGTCAAACTGATGCAAACTAGGCCTATCGGTTTGCTCTGCTTGGCCAAATTTCGTGCTTCTAACAGGGAAAGACTCCTTCCATTTCTCTTCCTCCTTCACCAACACTCAAATCCTTTCTGTTGTTCCTTCCACACTCATTTCCTTCTCATTCTTCTTCTCTGCATATTCATGTCTATTCTGTCTCAAAACCTGCCAGCTCTTTGGGCTAATGCACAGGTTGCGCTTATGTGGTTGTTGATTTTTAACGCAGATGTGGTGTGGCTTAATGTGGATCTGTCCGCTTGCTTTGACACATACTGAAACTGATGGGTGTGGTGGCCGAATGGTTAGAGTGCTGGGTTCTTGCCCAAGTTTCCTGAGTTCGATCTACAGTTTCAGCGTATCCGGTGGGTCATGATTGGGGGGATTTTTCCTATCTCCCAGGTCATCGTTCATGCAGACCTGTTTGTGCCTGAAATCAGAGTATGGCTGCCAACATTAGTCATTCGGATGAGACGATAAATCGAGTTCCGTGTGTAGCATGCATTTAGCGCACTTAATAGAACCCACGGCAACAAAATTATTGTCCCTGGTGAAATTCTGTAGAAAAATCCACTTTAATAGGATAACAAATAAAAATTGCAGGCAGAAAAAAATACAAAAAAATTGTGTGGCACTGTCAGTGTAGTGACATGCTCTCCCTGGGGAGAGCAGCCCAAATTTCACACAGAGAAATCTGCTGTGACAAAAACAGTAATACAAATACAAATACAACATGGAGTAGAATAATGCTCATGCACGTGAAAGCCTTCTCGTATATACTAGTGAACGTGGGAGTTGCAGCCCAAGAAGGAAGAGGAAGAAGACGAAGAAAGTGAAAGTGTGTTGTGTGTGTGGTGGCAGGCCCAGCGTGGCTCCATCTCCCAGGACGAGCTCAGCCCGCAGGAGAAGGCGGCGGTGAGCGGGGAGGAGCAGCAGCAGAAGATCACCACGTACGAGGAGGCCTTCAGGCACATCAAGGAGGCCACCGGCGTCGCCGACACCTGGGTGAGAGGACAGCCATGATTGTGGTCAGGGTGGTGATGATGGCGGTAATGGTGATGATGATGACTGTGATGAAGACAGAATGAGGAATGATGATAACAGCGGTGATAGTGATGACGATGATAAACTTGAGAGTGATGATGAGGATGATGATAGAGTGAGGACGATGATAGATGTGAGGATGATGATGACAGTGAGGATTATGATAAATGTGATGGTGACAGTGATGATCACTTTGAAGATGATAAATGTGATGATGATGATGAAGATGATTATGACGGAGTAAGGAGGAAGAGGGTGGTGATGATGACTGAGAATAATAATGATGATGTTGATGATTGTGATGATGATGACAGAGCGAGCATGATAACTGTGTGATGGTGATGATGATGATGCAGACAACGGTGATGATGATGATGGAAGCAGTGATGATGACAGAGACCATATATTGCTAATACTTGGTTAAGCTGACAATGATAACCATAATGATGACAGAGAGAGGAAAATGACGATAATGATAACAGTGCAGTCAGTGTCTGTGCATGTATGCTGCAAGCGCCAGAAAACTTAGTTCATGAATTCAAAGCAACCATTGACGTATATTTTTATGGATGGTTAATCCTCTTAATTTCTTTTCATTTCTTTTGCTAACTCTGTCTTCCTCCTTCTCCTCCTCCTCTCCTTCTTCTTCTTTCTCCTTCATCTTCTCCTGCTAGTGTTCTTCTCCTTCATCTTCCTTTCCTCCTCCTCCTTTGTCTCCTTTCTCTCCTTCCTCCTTTATTCTCGTCTCTTCCTTCTGGCTCCTTCTGCTCCTCTTCAGTCTTCTTCGTTTTCTTCTTCATCCTCTTCTTCTTCTTCATCCTCTTCTTCTTCTTCTTCATCCTCTTCAGTCTTCCTCTTCTTCTTCTTCATCCTCTTCTTCTTCTTCTTCATCCTCTTCAGTCTTCCTCTTCTTCTTCTTCATCCTCTTCTTCTTCTTCTTCATCCTCTTCAGTCTTCGTCTTCTTCTTCTTCATCCTCTTCAGTCTTCCTCTCCTTCTTCTTCATCCTCTTCTTCTTCTTCTTCCACTTCTTCTTCTTCTTCTTCATAAGCAGCCCCAGTGCATACTTAAGTTGAAACCTATCTGGACATACATCTACGTCTTTAAAAAAAAAAAGAAAAAAAAAAAAGAAGAAGACCTTTTCTTTGAAAAAAGAAAAAAAACAACTGATGTGGTAACAGGAAGTGGTGGAGCGCTTTGAGCACCAGGGGCAGACTACTGAGCACCTGGAGGAGCTGAAGAAGGACAACGAGAAGCTGATCCTGCGTCTGAGGGAGGACAAGACCAACCTGCAGAGAGACTTTGAGGAGATGAAGTATTCTGGAGAGGCCAAGCTGTCCAGGTGAGTTCTTGGTGCTTCAGTCTACAAAGGGTCTGTTGTTATGAAACTGCCTGCATCCATCCATTTAGTCATCAGGGTTCCAGGCCCTGTTTCGGCCTGGTGTTATGTCCTTGGCAAAGACACTTCACCCTGATTTTCCTCACTCCACTCAGGTGTGTACCTGACTTTCACTGGGGAAGGTTAAAAGGGCAGAAGAGGATTGGGCCCCACCTTCCTATGCCAAGCCCTGGACACACTTCTTCTTCTTCTTTCCGGTACACAACCAATATCGACTTGCCAATGACTCTGTCGTGGTTCATGCATGCTGGGTATTTCCGTGTCTCCATAACCCACTAAGCACTGATATGGGTTACAGAATCTTCAACGTGCGTATTTGATCTTCTGCGTGCATATACACATGAAGGGGGTTCAGGCACTAGCAGGTCTGCACATATGTTGACCTGGGAGATCGGGAAAATCTCCACCCTTTACCCACCAGGCACTGTTATCGTGATTTGAACCCGGGACCCTCAGATTGAAAGTCTAACGCTTGAACCACTCGGCTATTGTGCTATTGTGAATTCACTGCCAACATGGCTGTAATAGGATATGGGACCTTAGAACCTTTTCATCTTTATGTCAATCAATTTCTGGCCGTTTGTATCGCCATTGAGGTGTTTGCATGGAAATATTTCATGTAAGAATGGAAAAACAAAGAACGAAAAAAATAGAAACATTGACAATAGAGAAAGGACAAACAAAAGAAAGAAGAAAAACAAAAAAACAAAAAACAAATACAGGAAAAAAAAGTACAAAAAAATGAAAAATGAACGGAAGAAAGAAAATGAAAAAAGAAAACCGAAGGAAATATATAGTCCGTCAAAAGAAAGAGGGATGAAAGACTGCATGGAAAGGAAGCATGAAAGGAAGCTGACCTGGGTTCTTTTGCGTGTGTAAACTGTATGTTGAGCACGGGTTCTGATCTTAATACTCGTATATAAATAACTATCATTGTTGAAACCTTTGAAAATAATTATTTAAAAGAAATAGTCTTTGAAAAGAAAATATAGTTAGAGCAGCTATCTTTTTTGTCTTCTGCCATTGATTGGATCATGATAGGGAAAAGAAAAACCAAAATTAGGCGTGATTGGGATTCGAAGCCAGAGCTTCACGGACACTGTTTTGGCATATAATTATCTTAACCACTCTGCCACCTTCCTCCTTTCATGAAGAGCAGTGAGAACCGAACCCTGTGTGCTGCAGTGGGCAGATGATGCTGGAGGAGGTGGAGAGCCACCTGGCCACGGAGGAGAAGCGACGTGACGAAGCTGACGAGCGACTGCAGCGTGCCAGCCGTACCCTGGTGCAGGTCAAGGCCGGCGTTGAACACCTGGCCGATAAACTGTACCACCTGAAAGCTGTGAGCAATTTTTTTTTTTTTTTCGTTTTCTTTTTTCAGTTATGGTTTCTTTCTTTCTTTCTGCAGCAACTCATATGTTCACTCATATGTACCATCTAAAAGCTGTGAGGACCTTTCGTCTTCACTTTTAGTAATGATTTCTTTTTTTCTTTCTGTGATGACTAGCTGATAATATGAATGATCTGAAAGTTGTGAGTGCCTTTCATTTTTCTTTTTTCTTTTTTTTTTTTAAGTAATGATTTCTGTCTTTCTTTCTGCAGCAACTCCAATGTTCACTCATATGTATGAATGGACTTTGACATGTATGAATGTTTTTACCCCACCATATAGCCAGCTAGGTTTATGTAACCCACCAAACACTGACATGGATTATGGGATCTTTGATATTTGATCTTTTGCAAATGTGTACATATGAAGCTTATGGCACTATTAAGTCTGCGCATATGCTGACCTACTAGAATGGAAAAAAAAAAAATCTCTTCCCGTAATCCACCAGGGGCTGAAATTGGGATCAAACTCAGGACCACCAGACTGAAGCTCCATCACTTTAACCATTCAAATATTGTGCCCATCAAAGTAATGATAAAGCTGATGCTGACCTGCTTACCACATACGACTAATGTTCCCCATTTACAAGTCCAGAACAATGTTATGACACAGTTTGTTTCTTGGGGTGGTGGGGGAGAGGATTGTTTTCAACTCTTTGAGTAGATTGTAATGATTTAAATAATTGATTTTTTTTTTTTTTATTACATTTTTGAATTATCAATTTCTCAAATAATTGATTGATTTTTTTTATAAAGGTTGTAAACTTTTTAAGTGATTGATTTTAAAACGGATTATGGTGTTTTTAAGTGATTGATTTCCCCATTTTTTTCCACAGAATAAAGGACATGTACCCACAGCTCAGATTGCTCCATCATCTGATGAATACGTTTTGGATCAGCTGTCCACGTCTGAGGAAAAACTTCTGAAACTGTTGGAGGAACTGGACGGAAAAGACGTGAATGAGATGTTACGTCAAATGGAAGAGGAAGAGGTACTGTTCATGTTGTTTAACTTACTGAGCCCAAGCATTGCTGTGGCATCACAATTGTCCCATTAAAAGAGTTTTCACAATCCTACATATCCATTAACCGCAAAGAAAGGACACTCACTTCTACAGTATTTCTGGGTGTGTCCATACGTAGTGTGGAGGGAAAACAGTATACTTTCTGTGGTTTTTCCTCATCAGTATGGCATGGAAGCCTGCTGAGGCTATAAACTGCCAAGTGTTGAATGGGTTAAGTTGCTGACTGAAAGTCTATTCATTATGAGCAATAAATGATAATGATGATAGTAGTAATTTCATTTGTACAGTGCTAAATCTTGTGCAAAGACAAACCAAAGTGCATTCACGCTTGTCATTCACATGTATGCATAACTGATCCAGAGGGATAAAAGGCAAAGCTTTAAGATATATTTACTGAAAAAGCTAGTCATTTTAGACTGAAACAGGGATGGGGGCAGCCATTGTGGAAAGGGGTTGGTTTTAAGGCCAGGCATGGAAGACCTGAGTGCACAACACAACACAACACAACACAACACAACACAACACAACACAAAGTTTGATTATGTACAAGACTTAATATACGCTTCCTTTGTTGTGCAGTTCCATGCCAGTATAGAAGGGAAACTTCCACAGTACAACACCAGGGTTAAACTGCCCACCACTCACAGAGACTTTGATTACGGCGATGGTATGTACAGCAATGAAAATAATTATGTACTGATTTTGTGGATGTGTGCATGTGTGTATACATGTTTGTGTGTGTGTGTGTGTGTGTACATGTGTGTGTACTTGTGTGTGTATGTGTGTGTGTACATGTGTGTGTGTTTTCATGTGTGTGTGTGTGTGTGTGTGTGTGTGTGTGTGTGTGAATGCATGCAGAGATGTATGTTTTCGTGATCTGTAATGCATGATGTGTGTATGTGTGTGTGTACATGTGTGTGTGTGTGTGTGTGTTTGTATGTGTGTGTACATGTGAAAACATGCAGAGATGTGTGTTTTAGTGATCTGTAATTGCGTGATGTCATAAATGCAGACCTACAAGCTTCATGTTGTCATTTCTTCAGATGATGAAGACAGTGGAGAGGATGATGGTGATGTTCCAAATCGTAACACCATCAAGAAGAATTCTCAGAACATCATTGACGCCAAAACCAAACGCCGTGTCGCCAAGAAAAAGAAGAAGATGAAATAAGCCACAAGGCAAACAGTTCTGCAAATGTTGTCAAACAAAAGCAGCACTATCCCAGAATTGCAAAACCAGACAAACCACTTAAGTATTTTAAGATGTTTTGCAAATTGTCACATAAATCAGATTCGGTTTTAGAAATAACAGAAAGAGTGTATGTAATATATGTTTTGTATGTGTGAAAGGAAGCGCACATTTTGAATCATAAATCTATTTCACAGTTACTTTTGAAATTTCATTGGCATTTTGAGCCAAGTACTTTTTTTGAAACAAAAATATTACATGTTTGAAATACATGAAAGATCCGGTCCACTCATTTGGGGGAAAAAAAGAAGTAAATAGGAAACAAAAATATGAAAAAATCCGAAAGTATTTACTCATTTGGAAAAAAAACCAACAACATAGAAAACAAAAATATGAATAAATCTGAAAGTATCTACTCGTTTGGAAAAAAACCCAACAACATAGAAAACAAAAATATGAATAAATCTGAAAGTATCTACTCATTTGGGAAAAAAAAACCAACAACATAGAAAACAAAAATATGAAAAAATATGAAAGTATCTACTCATTTGGAAAAAAACCCAACAACACAGAAAACAAAAATATGAAAAAAAAAACTGAACAGTCATAAACATTGGATGTTCCATTCCAAAGAATCACAAGATAATCAACTGCCACATGTTTAAGAAAATATAACAAAGCCTTCCTTCAGTTATAACAAAATGTAACTTGAATGTGCATGGCATAATGCATTCAGTTTGTGATTTGACATCAGAAGGTGTGTATTCTGGAAATACATTCTATTAATTCCAGCTCATGAAAAAGAAAGAAACGGAAAAAGACAACAACAAAACATACAGCTCATGAAGAAAGCAGAAAGAAATGATATGAGCAAACCATGAATACAGCAGAGAAGCATGAAACTGATCATCTTATTTGTGAGGTAGAAAAGCAAACTTCAGACTGATTGTTTTTTGTCACTTAAAAAAAGAGAAAAAAAAGATTTATGTCTGTTTGTAAAACTGAAACCTGCTGAAAACCAATAAGTGACCATTGTTTTGAAGTAAAATTTGTTTTTTAAATTTTTGTGTGGTTTACTGCTAAAACATCAGTCAATGTCTGCAAGTGAAAAGAATTACAGATTTACTGACAGCTGTGATAAACTGTGTTGACATGAACTATGACCTGTCACTTGTCATGAATGTTTTGACTTGTTTTACCCATGTGTATATTTTGAGCACCAGATCTACATGTGAATCAGCAAAATGTTTAAAGTTTTGAATTTATTACTGCCGTATAGAATGGTCAACGGCAATGTTATTCCAGCTTTTGTGGTTGCATCTTGTCAGTAGCACTACCCCATTGCTACATGTCACAAATCTCTCAAAGATGACACCACCCAGGCAGGTTTTGTTGCATGTATGGTAGTTTATTCCTGTCTATCATTATGCATTTGTACAAAGCTGACAGTTGACCCAGCAGATCTAGTTCTATGCTGCAACAGAAATAATATGTTTGTCAAATGGAGATCAGATCCAGATCCACTCATTGCAGGAACTTAAACAATCCAGAAATTCTTCTCTGTGAAAGCAGCCGGCTTCAACAATTGTTTATGTGTACTTTCTGAGCCCACTGGTCCTACTTTTGCACAGTGATTATCCATCATTTTCGTTGTCAGCATTTTCGATCAAACATCGTTTCCTCACTGAAGACAGTCCGTTCCTCTGGAAAATGTGCCAGCAAGATGAACTGCCAGTGTGCACATTGTGGATGATTTGCTAAAAGTGCTCAATAAAGTGGATTAAAAAAAAAGAAAAAAACAAAGAGGGGGACAATGGTAAATCTTGTATGGGGTAGGTAGAGTGAAGGAATACACCTTTTCCTGTCATTTTGGAACAATATACTGAAAGAGAACTGAAAAACTAATGCTTGCTTTGATGATGTGATAGATTTGTTTATTGTTTGTTCTCACCTTGAAATATGTTCTTTTTTTTCCTTGATATTTTCAGTTCATTGACAGAATGCAGTTTTAAAAATTCATCTAAGGCTCTTTGTTCTGTAAATATTTTATACCTACATGATATACATGACAAAATATGCAATTTTACCACAAGTAAATAACACCATAAAGTAGAAAATGTATGCAATGATGTGACATTTTATAGTTTTGGATGTTCTGCTGGTCATTTAAGATTTAGTACATTCATTATTGTGGATGGTATTCAGTGATATTTAGAATCCACTTGTTTCCACGGTTACCCTTTGGACAAAAAACAAAAATCAATAATGGTGAAAAATTGACTGCTGTAACTATGCTTTTGTTTTATTTTACAAATAAAGAATACTGGACAATGGTGTATTCTGTGAACATTTACAGAGTGAATGCTTGTAATGTAATACTGATACAGCACTACTGGACTGCTTGAACCCAGTACACGTGTTTGATATAATGGAGTTGTCTTTTGTTTGAAATATGTGAGAAAATATATACATAATATCAACACCATTACAAATCTGTGTTTTGATATTTTTGGGGCTTGGTTTGTATGCAATGGAAAGAGAGAGGGGTGTCTGTGTTAGAAATGTGTGTGTGTGTCTGTGTGTGTGTCTGTGTGTGTGTGGTGTGGCTTGCATGCATGTAGACATTTACTGTTATTTCTTAATTAATTTAATTGTTTTGCATCTTTTGTTCTGTAAAGATAAAGAAACTCTGAGAAATGTGAAGTTGGTCCTGAATTCAGTATGAATTCTAAATGAATAAAACAAATCTTTTTTTTTTCGCTCCATTCTACCCCTTTACATTCTCCCCCTCTCTTTCTCTCATACTTTCCCAGTCCAACAAAGTTATTTTACATTCTGATGATAGTGGGGGTTTGGGGGGTTTTTTGTTTTTGTTTTTTTGGGGGGGTTTGTTTTGTTTTTTAAATATAATCTGCTATACCATCATGCTTAGACCTTTATAACTTGCAGTATTATGTCAACCCAAGTTAGGGCAAGGACTGGTTGAATAAAGATTATCCATTATCTTAAAAAATAAAGGATTTTGTCTTGTCATGTCTTGTGTCCATTTTGTGATTGTGCATTTTTTAAAGTGGGATTGCTGTTTTGCATGGGGTGGTGTTAAATTCCCCATAAGCTTTGGAAAGCTGCTTCCTGTATGAGCTGGGTGACAAGATCAACTGTCTATGCAGTAATTGCATGGCAGCCGTGCATGCATGTATGGATCATAAAGTAACCAAAGGATGAAATGGCCATCATTTAACTGCTTACTAGATTGCAATCAAATGTTGTACCTCAACTCCTTAGGGGACGTACAGGCAGAGACTATATAAGAGGCTGAGTATGCTTTAGATTTATTCATGTATCAATCAATTTAATAATAATAATAATCATAATAATCATAATAATGTACATATATATAGCACCCTTTCTCTCTAAGAGCTCAGAGCGCTTTACATTAAAGAAAAATATTACAAGTTACATAAAACATTCATGACCACTCTTTCTCAAAAAACCCTGATGAAGAAGGTTGTTCCAGATGTGAGGAGCAGCAAAGAAGAAAGAACGTTCACCATAGGTTCTTGTATTGACACGAGGACACTTCATTCATTTATTTATATCTTTACTCTGTATGAAATTCCTTTTATTTAAAGTGAGCTTTTACTTATCTATCTGTTGTCTGTCATTTGATATACAGGTTTCACCAGACTTCAGTTATGATATTTCCACATCACGCTATTTTCTTTAATACATTAAAAAAAATCCCTTTCTCTCTTTAATTCATAAGAATCGACTGAAAGGACTCTGGAAATGAAGTTGATAGTTTGTGAAATTATATATAATTATGCATTTGGACAGACTCTGTAAGAGGCAAGTTGGTTTGTGTGTTGGTGTGTGTCTGTGTGCTTCTTCTTCTTGTTTTTACCAGCAAAGTGAGGAAATAGACACACATGTGCCAAACAAACAAACAAAAAAGTGATCAAGAAAAAAAAATCACACACAAAAAAAACAGATTTCATTCTGTTCTAAACTCTAACATTTTATCAGAACTCGTAACTGGAACATACACAGAGATGCAAGGAGGAAAAAAAAACAAGAAAGGGAAACAAACAAAAAAAAGAAAAAGGGTTTGATACAATATTATGCCTCCCCCCCCCCCCCCCACCCCCCACCCCTCCCCCCATTCAAGTTTTAAACTCCAGCAATTTCATTTTAATCCGACGCAGTGACTCCCCCTCAATCCAGACCTACATGTTGACAGATTATTTGCTGCATACTTACTGATTGCATAGGCTTTGCCATTAGCTGTAATCTAATTGATTCCAGCACATGCAGTCATGCAGGCAATTAATCAAATATTTTGTCAAAAATGAAACAATATAAGAGGTGAAGTTTATAAGTTGATCAAAAACAAAGCGCATGCATATTGTGTTCTATAAAAGCAAACAGACACCAGATAGACTGCATGGCTGAATCCCATGCACTAATTCCCTTTAATAATAAGTCAGACTTAATTGTATATAAGCACAATATCATACATATCACGGGATAATAAAGAAAAAAACGTATGAACTAGCACAACCAGACGACAAAATCTGGCAACTTAACATGTCTGTAAGGACAGCTATAAGACTTGTTTGGTCTGTCTGTCTGTGTATGGAGCCTTCTCTCTGTACAAGTCTGTCTGACGGTCATCTAAAGCAGCATAAATCCACATTAACATGTCTGTCCTTGACACTGACTGGTTCTGGTACATTCTCTGCTCACCTCAATTTGAGGCCTATGTGGATTAATCAAAGTGTTCATTGTCTTTCAAGAAATTACAGCTGATCAAGACTTAAAAGTTTTGCCACATTTTCAAGAGAGGTTGACACACACATAAGCTAGAGCAGCCACACAGTTACAAGTACTTGAGGATAAATGTGTGGTGGTTTGGGGGTCTTGGTGATGGTATCACACATTCAAGCCACAAGACGCATTTGTTAGTTTAACACTTTTAATGTGCTAAACAAGGGCTGGCATTCAGACATGGATACACGAAGCAAAGGCAAAAGAGGAGGAAGGGAAAAGCATACGCTGGCCCAACTGCGAGTGTCTGTGTGTGGGGGTCAGCCCACTGATCTAAAAATATAACATATTCATATCAGTGGGGTCAGCCATGCAGGGGGGATGCTGCTTCACATGTGTATGTGTAACTGTGGACAGGACAATGTGGGAAGCGCTGACCACGGAATGGCGAGTACGCTTCAGAAGATACACTTTGCTGACAACACACTTAGGCCTTAAGGAAGAAAAAAAAGGAAGAAAAATGAGGAAAAAAAAGGGGAACAAAAGTAATGATTTTTTTTTTCAAATTAATAATAATGATGATAATAATAATGATAATAATGATGATCATGATGATGAAAATAATAACAAATTAATAATAATAATAATGATAAATGAAAATAAATAAAAATACAATAATGATAATAGATATAATTACAATTTAGCAAATAAATATAACACACACACGCGCGCGCGCGCGTGCATGCATACAAAACTGACATGCAACAAACATGCTCACAGTGTTTCACAGATATGAAAGCACAAACAAAAGTGCACAGACCCAAATACACATAACGTACACAAGCCCCGACACACACACACACACACACACACACACCGGGACAGACAGACAGACACACACACACACACACATACACAGAGGCTGCCACGCTGACTGATTGGCCGCAAGAGGGGCCGGTGGGAATGGCTCTCTGATGCCAGGAACGTGACGTCTATAGCATGTTGCTCAGTCACGGTATATTGTATTTGGAAAAGCCCAGAGAGACTGTTCCGTTTTGAAGAAATTTGCGCATCAGTTTTGCCCTCTATCCATTCCCGACAATGTCTCAGTTCAGTCCTATAGTGGGTGAAATGGTTGTGCTGAATAGATGAGTGAGGTTTTCGGGGTTTTCCTCCCGTTCTTTTGTTTCTTTCAGGTCTTGTAGTCGGCCGGCATGGATTGCCGGTGCCCGTTCTGCTCAGTTCAAGTTGCCCCATCCATGATCTTCCCCATCCTAGACGTAGTTCCAAAGATCAGCCTCAAAGTACATACACATGCAGGGTAAAGTCTTACTTAAGCATCCTAAAGCGGGATTCCATCCGTCCTACTAAGACTCCTAAATTCAGCTCCAGGAATTTAGGATGCTAAAGTGGCATAAGCCTGCTGCTGCCGGCAGGTCAGGTGTCAGTTTTGTTCTTTCCTTCCCTTCCTTTCCTTCTGTAAAGTGATCACAGTCAATACCTGACTATTCTATCACTGACTAAAAGGGGGTCTGGACTTGTCTTCTGAGCTTCTTCACCTCTTAATTCTTTGAGCTCCTCTGTTCCCTGTTTGCCAGTGCGCATCTTCCGAAAGGTATATTCTGTCTCTCCTTTTGATTGGGCTTCGCAGATCTGGTGTCAGGATCCAAGGCTTGCTCTCCCTTTTTCTGGCGGTCTTGTGGGGAATGAATTTCTGGGTTGCATCCTGAAGTGTCGTCTTAAATTTTGTCCACAGCTGTTCTGTAGTAGTTGTGGCTTTGTTCTTTTCCACCTCAGTTGCGAGGTTGGACATCTCTTTCAGCCCTTCCCAGTTTGCTTTCTTGATGTGTTAGCATGCCGCGATGTAGCGGCACCGATACATGAACAAATCATTGAAAAGATAGTAAACAAATCATGTAGAAGACAGCCGTGTGTGCGTGTGTGTGTGTGTGTGTGTGTGTGTGCACGCAGGTAATCGACATACATACTGAAGACGTAAATATAATTATATCTCAGTGGTGCCGGTCGACTCGAAAATGAAACAAGCACTTTCGGTTGTATCACACGGTAAATGATATTGACTGCAGAAATAATTGGAAGCTTGACAAGCTAAGTGGCAAAACTATTATATTTTAACATAAAAGAATTAGCAGTATATTATTCTGCGAATATGTTATAACGATACTTCCATAGCCAATTGATAAAACGATCAGATCATTTTGTCCACCCAGCAGTTAAGTTATATTTTCTGCGAGCTTGTTATGTTTTCCTGGAGAAGTAAACATGGCGACCGATGAAACAAATTCCTGACACTGTCTGCGTGCTTTCAAATAGAAAATCAAAAGCGAAATCTGTTTTTCTAAAAAATTACAGCAAGATGGAGTTCGACATAAACATCAACTCCCTTTTAAGGGATACGATAGCAAAGGTAGACAGTCGGTTGCACATTTGCCGAAGTGCCGGGTTCAGGTGGGTAATCAAAGCCTTCGAAGTCGCTGGGCGTCTTCTTCTTCTTCTTGGGTGTAGGCAGCCAACATCAACATTAAGACGAATCAGCCGCACTTATCACTTAGGAAAAAGCTTCCCGCTCCGGTCGGATGAACGCATGTCATAGTTTTTATAGTCCACAGGGGTGTTGCCAGGTCTGTTTCCGATTTGGTGGGGGAGGGGGAAGGCATCGATCCTTGATGGATACGAAACTCGGTGTTTTGCGGAGTTCTCGACGGAAATGTCATTGAACGACATCGGTTATCGTTACATACGATGATTTTTGTGTGAGATCGTCGGTAAACAAAATAAGAAGTGGGAGTTTCTGGATCTTTTCCATCAAGGAATTTATTCCAGAGGAAGTCAGTTCCACAGACTTTACTAGATAAAATCCGATCAAAACGCAAAACCTTTAAAACCTACAAGAAATTAAGGACTAAGGAAAACAATAATGCATCCACACGTGCCAGAAATCAAGTGAAATGGGTTGTGCGAAAATCAGTTAAACAACATGAAATGAAGCTGGCTAGAAATGTCAAAAATGATCCCAAAAGTTTCCATGCCTATGCTGCATCCAAAGCAAAATCAAGAAAGGGTATATCAAACCTCATTATGCCGGATGGAACCCAAACAGACAGTGATCAAGAAAATGCAAAGGTCTTAAATATTTTTTTCACAAGTTTTATTACAGAAGAAGATGTTGATAATCTCCCTCACTTCCCAAAAAGAATAGACAATACCTTATCTGATATAGAAATCGAAGAAAAGCAAGTCACCGATAAACTGGCTTGTTTAAATGACTCTTAAGTCACCAGTTCCAGATGGAGTACACCCCAGGATTCTAAAGGAGATAAGGGATGCTCTTTCTTTCTCTTTGAAATTCTCATTTAATAAAGGTTTGAAGGGAGGGAAGGTACCAGACAGCTGGAAACTAGCAGAGGTCAATCCTGTTTTCAAAAAAGGTAATAAGAATGAACCAAGAAACAACAGACCAGTTAGTCTTATATCTGTGGTATATAAAACTTGCGAAGATATTATCAGAGATAAGCTGATTCAGCATTTAATTGAGAATAATCTTTTATCAAATTACCTGTATGGATTTACATCTGGAAGGTCTTGTGTTACACAGTTATTAAATACTATTCAAGACTAGATTATTATGACAAACAACAATATGCCTGTTGACTTTGTATAGCTAGACCTTCAAAAGACCTTTGATAAGGTTCCACATAAATGACTGATACACAAAATGAAGGGCTATGTAGAGGTAGTTATTTACTTGGATAGAAGACTTTACAAAACAGAAACCAGTATGTAAGCAAATAGTAAAGAGTGGTAATTCACAAGGTATACAACTTCAAGTCAGTGCTGCTTACACCGCCGATGTAAGCATTTCAGATGAGAGGTCAGACACATCAAATGTAACCAGTAAAGTTTCTGAGGGAAGTGTTTTGGGACCAACATTATTCGTTTACTTTATTTATAATATGCCAGATGTGTTGGAGTGTTTTGTAAATATATTCGCTGATGACACAAAGGCTTACTGTGGAATGAATAAGGAAGAAAAACAAATTCTGCTTCAAGAAAGTATATATAAACTAGTCAAATGGACAGAGATGTGGCAAATTAAGTTTAACAATGAAAAATGTAAAGTACTTCACGATGGTAAAGACAACCCAAAATACACTTATCATATCAACTCTGATGATATGGAAGAAACTGAGTTAGAAAAGGATTTGGGAATTTTGGTGGATAAAAATTTGACTTTTGAACAGCACATTAATGCTACAGTAAAAAAAAAAAAAAGCAAATAGAATAGCAGGTATGATCACCCATTTATCCAGTATAAAATAAAGATGTCATGGTGCCATTATTTAAATCATCAGTAAGACTAATACTGGAGTATGGTAATGTGGTATGGTGCCTTACCTTAGAAAAATATTGACTTGATTGAAAATGTACAGAGAAGATTTACCAAACAAATTATAGGGATAGGTAGTATGTCCTATGAAGAGAGACTAACTAGTTTGAAACTCCCAAGCCTGGGATATCACAGGTTAAGGGGTGATATGACTGAGACATATAAGATTCTACATGGACATTATGATAAGAGCACTATACAAAATCTTTTCACTCAAAAGTACTAATCATACCAGGGGACACCCACTAAAACACTAATGAAGACATTCACCAAATCAAACCTTTTTTCACTCTTTTTTTTCATTAACAGGGTTGTTAACTTCTGGAATAATCTGCCCAGTAACATTGTCACTGTAGGAACACTTAACAGTTTTAAGAATTTATTAGATAAACACTGGAAGGATTATGGATTCCAAGTTAATTTCTCCATAGGAAGCTAGCCATAACATTTGTAATTGTGCACACTTGTGTAAAGTTAAGAAAACAAGAAGAAAAAAGAGAAGAAATAAAAAAAAAAGTCCTAATTGATCAGGCAAACGGCTGATAAAACCTAAAAGCCATAACACTTGATATGATATATGATATGATTTCTTGTGGAACTGTACTGAGGTGCAGGGAAGAATTTTGAATTTTCATAAACAGGAAGGATACAGTACAGAAACTAGGGAAATTCTAAAAGCATATCGATAATGTGTTTTGATTGATGCTTCAATATTGGTGGGAGATAAGGCAAGTCAGGAGGAGGTGTTGAGGGTCACGTGACCAATCTGTGGATCAGGAGTTTCTGTTTGGACTTTCCTGTATGTGTTTCTATTAGCCATTGGTGAAAAGTTCATGCAGGACAAATTCAAGAATCAAGAAAGGTTTGCATAGATTTCCACGGACTGAGAATTCAACTTCACATCTGTTAAATCATTCGGGACCAATGTCGAGCTGTTCGCTGCATATCGATCCATGATCGATGCCCAGTGCTGGCCCAAATCCTTTGGTTTTCAGTTCAGCGCACCATGAAAAGCCAGTGTGTTGAAGGTTTTGCTTAATTTTAGAGGGTAGTACAGAAAGGCCCAGAATCGGGTCTGAATACTACAAGGAAAAGAGTTCATGACATGTTTTTACAACCCAGCGTTGAAGGTCTCTTCTGGTGGAACACCAACAGCTTTTTTAGCAACACTGTTTCAGAGTGAAATGGCGTGGGAAGAGATTGTACCATATGGACTGCCTGTGCTTGTAGAGTTCTTTGGGGTGGGGTGTAGTCCGGCGCTGGGCATCAATCCTCGATCGGTGTGCAGCAAACAGTTCGACATCGGTCCCGAATAATTAACGAATGTAACGTTCAATTCTTGGTCAATGAAAGTCTATGCTGAACTTCCTTGATTCCTGAGTTTGCTATCGCTGCTGTCCTGCATGAACTTTTAACTACAATGGCTGATAGAACCATGTACAGAAAAGTCCAACCAGGAATCAAACTCGAGTCACAGATGGGTCACGTGACCCTCAACACCTCCTCCTGACTCTGTATTTGCCAAATCTCCCACCAGAATTACCAATGAACTCCCACTATTTTTTTAATTTACCGACGAACTCCCACCATTTATTGGATGTAATGATTACCGATGTCGTTCAATGACATTTTTGTTGGGATCTTTGTGAAGCCCCGAGTTTGGTATCGCTCGAGGATCAACACCCAGCTATTTCATTTCTTCTTCTGAAGTTTTTTTTAATTTCTAAGTTGGTGTGTGAGTTGATCATTAGGCATATCTGGTGGAAACAGAAACTGATTGTGAATCGGGCCTCAGTTCTGGAATTCTATGATTCAGTTTATATCCATCTCTCTCTCTCTCTCTCCCCCACCCCCTCTATCTATCTATCTATAGATATATAGATACATACATGCATGTATACACATGTACCACATATTACTGGTTTTCTCAAATTTTCTGTTCTTATAACTGTTTGACAGCTTCCCCGATGCTCGTATGCAGCTCTTTGAAATTATCAACAAAATGGGGGAGGCATCAGCAAAGGTATGTCTATAGATGTATGTGTGTACTATATATTATGTGTGTGTGTTTGTGTATGTTGTCGCAATACACATAGCGGATCCCCAGTGTGATAAGCAAATATATGTAGAACTGGAAACATTCATATGGATACATTTTATCATAATGATCATGTTTTACAGCATGTTAAGTTATTGTTATCATGTCTCATAGTCTTATTTTCACCTATCAGTCCCTGGTTGAGTATTCTGTCAAAATCTACAAAGCAGTAACAATAGTGTGTGAATTACAATGCAACACAATACAATATTATGCAGTGCAGTACAATAAAATACAGAACAATACAGTGCCACTGGGATTTGCATAGAAAAACAAGAGTACTTACACAGATTCAGAGAAAATTGAAATGGTAACAACATCCTTTGCTTTGAACCAGTCAATTTTGTCACTTTTTCTGGGTTTTTAAATGATCCTCCTTAAGTTGATATTTTGTTCCATGCTGTGTCATCCTACCATGACAATGACTGAGCAAAGTTTGGAAATCACAAGCACTATGCACTGATGCAGCATTTTGCTTCTGAAAATACTTGCATGGTGTGAAGCTATGGATGATCATTGAACCAAGGAGTGTTCACAGGAAATTAAAAAAAAAATTAAAACACTCACTAAGTCACTACTTCTAAGGTGTCAGCCCAAGTGGTTTACTCTTTCACTGCCAAGTTTCTGCACTCCCCAGCGCCAGATATTTTAGATGTGATGCTTTCAGTCACACACTTTTGTATGTATATCAAAACAAAACAATTCATGTTCACTTCAAATTCAGTCAGGGAATGAAGGTTGGTCTTTGTTCTATTGTGTGGGAAACATGATAAATGTTCTTTTAACATGACCCCTTGCTGTTGACTAAAACCGCCTATGGTGGTGAACTGTCTGGTTGACTGAAGCTGCCTATGGTGGCAGGACAGTTAATTTGTTACTCCTTTGACCAATTACTCTTCCTCTGACTGAAACCAATTTATTTTGTGATACCTTTTCAGTTATACTTATAGCTGTTCATCCTTTTGATTAACATTGTTTTTTTTTTACAAACACATGTTTCTTGTTGTTGTTTTTATTTTATTTTTATTTTTTTTACCTATGCATGATATATTGAGTTAAGTGCATGGTTTAACCTTGTCATTGTATTACATATGATGTGAAAATCTCAACACAGTACAGTGCATTTCAGTACAGTCTATGGCATCATTATTGTCAGCTCATTCTTAGCATGACAGAAGCAGAAACCGATTAAATAATACAATATGTCTTTATTACCAAGTGTACCGGGGTCACAAGGAATATTTGGTGGGGATAGTACGTACATAACAAGGTACGAACAGAAATCGAAAATCATACACAAACACAGATACATATATGCACACACACACACACGCTCTCTCTCTTTCTCACATACACACACACACACACACACACACACGTTTGAACAGAAGCCACATATTACATGTGGATGGGGCTGATGACTAGATCTTCACATAGATAGTTGTTGATTGCACAATTCTATTAATCATACTGGATTTGTTCGAGAGACAGGGCATTGACTGCTTTGGGGGAAAAGCTATTGGCGAAGCGATTGGTTTTCGTCCTTATACTTCTGTACCGTCGACCAGAGGGGAGCATCTCGAAAATCCCAAAAGCTGGACATGATTCGTCCTGGCTGATTGATTTTGCTTTTTTGAGTAGCCGCTTATATGTCATCAAGAGAAGGTCGATCAGCCCCGGTAATCTTGGTGGCAGTTTTTACAATTCTGTTAAGGGCTGCAACTTCTGCCTTGGAAATGTTTCTGTACCAAACAGTAATAGGGAAGGTTAGCACACTTTGAATGACTACTCAGTAGAAATCAACCATGATTTCTTATTAAATTCCAAACTTTTTGAGGCGCCGAAGAAAATTCAGTCTGCATCTTAGAAAATTTAGGATCCATGCACAAATTAATTCAGGCAGCGAGAGGTCTTTCAATTTAAAATATAGTGGTCTTTCAAAATAAAAAAGAGTTTAATTACACATGCTTAACCATGATCCACTAGTCAGACTCCGGCAGGGGTCTGACATTCCTGTCCTGTAAAATATAGTTTTGATGGTACTGTTGTGTTGAACGCAGAGCTGTAGTCAATGAAAAGGATCCTGGCTTAACTGTTAGGATTTTCGTGATGTCTGAGGACATGGTAGAGACCTATGCTAATGGCATCTTCAACTGATCTGTTAGCTCTAAAGGCGAACTGAAAGGGATCAAAAGATGGAGGAATGCAGGTTTTTGATTTTAGGAATTGTAGAATCAAGTGTTAAAATGTTTTCTTGACAACTGATGTTAAGGCTACGGGACAGTAATCATTAAGACAACTAGGCTGTGCTTTTTTTTGAAACAGGAATGATTGTTGATTTCTTAAAGCAGTGTGGCATCACACAAGACTGAAGGGACATGTTGAACATGTCAGTGAAGACACTAGATAGTTGGACTGCACACTTCCTCAAAGTGTTGAGGACAGTATTATTGAGGACAATATTCACAATACCCAGATCTGTAAAATTTGGAACTAAAAACTGAGGGAAAGATGAATTTGGAACTAAACACAGAGGGAAAGATGGTCTTAAAACTTGAGATATGGAAATATTTACAACACACACCAAAAAAAAACCCCAAAAAAAACAACAACAACAACACCACCTTTGAAAAACAACCAATACACAAATGAGTTTACAATTTCCACCACATTACGCTGGAATCTGAAAATCTTGGGTAAAATTAAGTTATTATATACACTCCAATAGAAAGTGGTGAAAACTGGAAGTGAAATAAGTTGAACTGTTACCCTTCCAGGCCCAGGGGTTGTCTGGCACGATCACAACAGGGAGACGGTTGGAGACATCTGACCATCACCTGTACATCATGAAGGACCCTGAGGGCTGCAGGTGAGCACTCCACACCACAGCTTACCTCTTCCTGCATCAGGCACAACAGCTGCTTGATTTAAGTGTTGGACTTTTTTTCTGGACCTGCTGGTGCCTGAACTCCCTTTATGTGTGTATGCATGCAGAAGATCACATATGAATGTTGAACGTCCTGTAATCCATGTCAACATTTGATGAGAAACAAGAACATATTCAACATGCACACTCTGCAAATAGAGTATGGCTGCCCACATGGCAGGGTGAAAATGGTCTTGAATGTAAGAGCCCACTCGTTCATGTATGATGTATATATGTGAGTGAATGTTGGAGTTTCAGCACACAAGCACAGAATAAGGAGACCTCTCTCTGCAGCTTGCTTTTAGGAGTTTGATGCATTCAGAATAATCAGTTTGTGTCTGATGTTGTTGCTTTCAGAATGATAAGTTTGTATCTGATATTGTTGCATTTTGAATAATCATTTTGTGTTTGACACCCTTGCATTCAGAACAATCAGTTTGTGTCTGATGATGTTGCATTCAGAATAATCAGTTTGTATCAGACATGGTTGCATTCAGAATAATCAGTTTATGTGTGACATCCTTGTATTCAGATTAATCAGTTTGTGTCTCACATTGCATCTCTCTTCTTGGAGATGCTGTGACATTTTTCAGTTCACATGGTACCCCCACTGCACTGTCTGGAAATTTTGAGCCAGAAATTTCATCCCTTCTGTTGATCTCTTTGTTTCTGGCTTTTTCCTTTTCTTTATGTCATCTCTTCCTTTTTTCATTTTCTGCCTTGATGAATCATTCTATATGTTATGGGTTTTTTTCTTGTAAGCCTTGAATATTATTTTATTTTTTCTGGACTTGATAATTGGGTCCTCTTACTTAGTTACTATTGTGTTCTTTTTTTTAGTCTAGGACATATGAGGTGCATGTTGACAATTTTTGGTTTTGTATGCCTGTTATTGTGTGCGATTTTGTGTATTTCATATAATAATGTTTTACGTTCAGGTGTTGTTTGTTTGTTTGTTTTCTGTCATCTGGTGAAAATTTGACAGAATGGTCAATGTCATAGATATGTCCCAGGTTTATGTGCAGGAACGCGGGTGATGAACATGACTGTACTTGTACCCAGTTTTCTTTTCTAGGTGTTGATTCATTTACTTACTTGTTTATTTTATTCATTTAGCTATTTTTATAGGTTCTACAGGATCCATATATACAGTTTTTCAGCTCCTGTTGGCCGGGCAACAAACAACAAAGATAAAGAAACATTGTTCTGTAGATGACCCCAATACAGACCCTTGTCTCAGAGTACTCTTTTGACTTTTCCCCCCCAAAGCGGCAGAGGGGCAGTGATTGGTATACTGAAACTGGGACGGAAGCGACTATTTGTTTACGATCGTCATGGGCAGCAGTGGGAGATGAACCCTCTGTGTGTCCTTGACTTTTATGTCCACGAGTCACGACAGCGGATGGGTTGTGGCCGACGTCTCTTTGATTTCATGCTGCAAGTGAGTGCAGATGCTGTTTGTGTGTGTGTTGGTGTGTGTGTGTGTGTGTGTGTGCATGTGTATGTATGCATGTGTGTATGTATGCGTGTGTGTAATCATGTGTGTGTGTGTGTGTGTGCATGTATGTGTGTACTCTGTGTGTGTGCATGCAGTCATGCGTTTGTGTTTGTGTGTGTACTCTGTGTGTGTGTGCATGTATGTGTGCATGTGTGTGTGTGTGCATGTATGGATGCGCGCATGTATGTGTGTTTGTGTGTGTGTGTGTGAGTGTGTAAGCACATATATATGTAAGGTGGTGATAGAGGAGGGAGAGAGAGACAGGCAGAGGAGAGTGAATAGGTGGGTGGATTCAACAGAATGATGAGTGTGCGTGGGTGTGCAAGTGTGTGGGTTACAGTGTGTGTATGCGCATGCATCACTGCATGTGTGTGTGTGAGCATGCATGTGTGCATTTGTGTGCACCTGTATATGTGCTTGTGTGTGCATGCATGAGTGTGTGTGTGTGTATATATATATATATATATATATATATATATATGTGTGTGTGTGTGTGTGTGTGTGTGAGAGCTCACAATGCACACTTCCGTAAAATCTTGGGTATGCAAGTATGTACACATGTCTGTATGACTTGAACATGGCCAGCTACATATGGGACCTTGATTTATCATCTTATCCATTTGACTAGACACTGGGTTTGATTCTCCAGTCAAACTTGGGAGAAAGGGCAAGACCAGGATCCAAACCCAGATCCTCATCAATACTGTATTGGCAGATTAACCATTGTGCCACCTTCCTCCTGGCAGGCAGAAGACACAGCCCCTCAGCACCTGGCAGTGGATCGTCCATCCCACAAGTTCTCCTCCTTCCTGGCCAAACACTACGGCCTGAA
Source organism: Babylonia areolata (assembly GCF_041734735.1). NCBI lineage: Eukaryota > Metazoa > Mollusca > Gastropoda > Neogastropoda > Buccinidae > Babylonia > Babylonia areolata. Next base: position 13,666,552 of record NC_134889.1, read on the forward strand.
AACAGAAATACCACAGGTCAACAACTTCGTCATCTTTGAGGGTTTCTTCACCAAACATCCAGGTGAGTGGACAAAAAGAATAAAAAATTTAACAAATTAAAAGTTACTTGGAATCATTAAACATTGTTTTGATGGAACATTTGTGGAAGTGCCACTATGAATCAAGAACAATAAGAAACAAAAATGTTGGTATTTGATTAACCCCTAGGCTGCCTATATGTCGAGATAACTCGTCATCGCAAGCATGTACACTTTGCTGCCATAATGACAAGATAACTCATCATTGAAATATTCTGACTTTTCACTGGTTTCCATTCAGTTCATTGACAAAAATACCGGTAGCTTTAGGTTGGGGAATCTTTCTAGATTCTATGCATAGCTAATAACACCATCTACGTCATGAGGCAGTCCTTTATTTGAATGTTTTGGTTGGGTTACAGTAGCAGTGTTTGCCTGGCTCCTTTCCTTGCTCACTCAACAAAATGTCGGACTGATGCCATACTCAAGACATGCCATCGTGGGGAACTAAATCAGCCAAGATTGCTTTCTTTTGCTGATGCTCAGAAAGAATTGAAGCGTAAATTCGAAGAAGACAGTGATGAACATTTATAGGACAGTTTGATAGAAAATAAAGGGAGCAATCAAGAGAGTAGCCAAGATACAACTAACAGTGAGTGATGCTGGCTGTACAGCTCTAGCAGATGACAGAAAGTTAACGAATTATTAGCAGGACACATGTGAGTGATTTCCGAGGCACTCAGCCAACGCGATCTGATGAGAACTGGGTAAAGTGACTGTGTGAGAGGGGTGAAGAGGAGGGGGGTGGAGACTGAGGGGGCGTGGCCTCACATCCATATTATCACTTGGAGAAGTCACAATGCATTGTGTATCTATCTCTTTTTAGATTTTTTTTTATTGTGGTTGTTCTAGTATGATTTTGTGTGTGCAGATATCCATTTGTCCAGAAAATATATTTTAGTGCAAATTACCTGACTAATGTTTGTAATGAACAAGTTGAAAATTTGACAAAAAAACAAAACACTGATTTCAAAACAACAGCATGTCACTAAAAAAAAAAAAAAAAAAAGAGAAAAAAAAGAGAAAACATCATGTGTTTTGTATTTGTTATTCACTTACCTTTCAGAAAATATGTACTTTTATGGGTCTTTCTCCAATAACAAAGAGCACAGAATTTTTTTAAAATTTATACCCGTTTTTTTTTTGTGTGTGAAAAAACCCTGGCAAATAGATTTCACTTAAATCTTATTTTCCTGGCAGCGAAAGGGTTAAGTATCTATACAAACATAAAGACTAAGGTAAATGTAATATGTTGAACAATTTTAGTGGTTAGTTTGTATGTTTGATATTGATTGTGACTTTGCTTTTCAGTATATGTACATTTGTGCTGTCATGGAATGGAAACTGAGCTCTGCAGAGATGGCGCTTATGCAGATTTTCATAATCATCACTGTTACAGATAACAGTGACGACCGTTATAATCACAGATGATTACAAGATGATGCTGAGGCAATGTTTTAGGCTGTTTGTTGATGTATACAGTGTGTTTGTTAACGCAGAGAAAAACTTCATACACAACCGACGCAACGCTAATCTTGCCAAGCCTGCAGACTACCCCAGCAAAGGTGGGTAGATTTGGGTGTGTTCCTGGGTTTTCTAGCGTGGTCATTCATGTGGTTATGTTTGTGTGGTGTTTGGTTCTGTTCTGTTCTGCTTGTTTGTTTGCTAACAGGCATGGGAGTTGTGTTGGCTTTGATCGAGTGCTGCAGAGGTCGTGTGCCTGTCTTCCTTGTTGATGATAGATTCATTTGAATTTTTTTTTTTTATCAAAAAACAATACAAAAACACAACACACACACGTAGGCAAAATTCTGGTGTGTTTTTGATAGTTAGGCAGTTCAAATATTTATGTGCAGCAGAGCTGTATTTTTGCATGTATTTATAGGTGCACACACACACGCACACACACACACACGCACACACACACACGCACACACATACAAAAACACACACGCATACATGTGTGCATTCATCCACATGTTCATGCACGTGGGATTGTGTGCATGTGTGTGTGTTCATGTGTGTTTAAGTTTATCTTCATGACTGCATCTTTAACAAACCAGCATCACACATACACACACATGCCGTGTTGTGTTGTAGTTGTTAATTTTGTTGTTGATGATGTTGATGTTGTTGCTGGGGACACAGGTCGGGTGAGCCCAGCGTCCTGGCAGTCCAGCAACAACTACAACAACACCACCACCACGATTGCCACCGGCAACAACAACAACAACAAAGGCTACAGCCACTCCAGAGCCGGCAGCAGCCTGAACAACCCCCAGATGGGCCGCCCCCCCAGCTCACCCCACACCAAGGGGGCGGCAGGACTGCCCAGCGTCCCGCCTCGTCACCACACCCTCCTGCAGCAGGACGTCAGTTTTTGGAAGGATCTTCACTTTTTACTTTCACTTTCACTTTCAGTTTCTCAAGGAGGCATCACACTGCGTTTGGACAAATCCATATACACTCCACAGCATGTGCAAGGCAGACGCCTGACCAACACACTTGTCAGGCCTTGAGTGCATGCGTATAGTTTTTGTACCTATCAGAGTAGATTTCTTTTTACATAATTTTGCCAGAGGACATTTTTGTTGCAGTGGGGTTTTTTCAGTGTGCCAAGTGCGCGCTGCACTTGGGACTTTGGTTTATTGTCTCATCTGAAAGACTGCAGTTTGATTTTCCAGTCAAACTGGGGACAAAGGGCGAGAGTGGGATTCGAACCCAGACCCTCATGGGCTCTCTATATTGGCAGCTGAGCGTCTTAACCATTCTACCACCTTCCTCCTTCATCTTCAGTTGATTGATAATGATGTGGATACTTATGTGGCACCTCCCTCAGTCAGAGGCCAACCTCTAAATGCTGAACAAATAAGGAGTCATGTGCACAACAGGCTCCCTTCCTGGCTAGGGCTGACTGAGAGCTGCCTATAATTGCTTATTTCCTGTATCATTCAGTCATTGATAGTAATGATGAATTGAAACATAATGGTCATGAGAAGAGTAATGATAATGATGATAAATACTTGTCATGAAAACAGTGATGATAATGGAACATTAGTAGTAGTAGTAGTAGTAGTAGTTGTTGTTGTAGTATTAAGAGCATTTATGCCTAATCTTGAAAATAAGCTCTAGGCGTTTACAAATAGAAACACATGCAAATATCAAAAAATAAGAAACTGACCACAAGACACCAAACACCTTCAAAAACCATTCATCCCTTCCCCCCAGCCCCCCCCCCCCACACACACACACACACACAATACACACAAGCACACACGCATTCACACACACACAAGCCACAGCACACAATCGCAAATAGTACACAACTAAAAACACAACCAACAACTTCTGAAACCATCAAAACCCACTCACTCACTAATACACTGAACATAGCAGTAAAAAACAACAACAACAACAAAACCAGTGATAATAATGAAACACAGTAGTTATGAAAAGGGTGATGATTATGAAACATAGTAGTCATCAGAACAGTGATAATGTTGAAGCGTTGTAGTCATAAGAACAGTAATAATAAGGAGACAGTGCTTATAAGAACAGTAATGATAATAATGAAACACAGTAATTATGAGAGCAGTAACAGTAATGAAACAGAAGTCATGAGAACAGTAACAATAATGAAACATAGTGGTCATGAGAATGATAACAGTAATGAAACATAGTGGTCATGAGAACAGTAACAGTAATGAAACATAGTGGTCATGAGAACAGTAACAGTAATGAAACATAGTGGTCATGAGAACGATAACAGTAATGAAACATAGTGGTCATGAGAATGATAACAGTAATGAAACATAGTGGTCATGAGAACAATAACAGTAATGAAACATAGTGGTCATGAGAACGATAACAGTAATGAAACATAGTGGTCATGAGAACAGTTACAATATCATTAAATAGTAATGGTAATGAAATGAAGTAGCCATGAGAACAGCTGTGGTAATGAAATTTAGTGGTCATGAGAACAGTAATGTTAATAATGAAACATAACAGTCATGAAAACAGTAATTATATTGAATTTAGAAGTTATGAGAACATAATCACAATGAAAAGAATGTTTGTATTGTGTTAGTCATTGGTTTTTGTTGTTTTTTTTTGTCACAACATATTTCTCTGTGTGATATTTGGGGCTTCTCTGCCTGGAGATCATGCCAGACAGTGCAACGCCACCCTCTTTGTTTTTGGTCTTTTTTTTCTGCCTGCAGGTATATTTGCTTTGCTATCAAAGTGGATTGTTCTGCAGAATTTTGCCAGGGACAACTCTTTTGTGTCTGTGGGTTCTTTTATTTGCCTTGAGTGAATGCTGCATTGGGGACCTCAGTCTCGTCCAGATGATTAGCACCCAGACCACTACTCAAGGTCTAGACTAGTGGAGGGGGGGAGTAAATAGTAGCAGCGAAACAGTAGTGTTGGACTCGAACCCCTGTACACTTGCTTCCTAGTCAAGTGTATTTCCACTTGGCCATCACTTGACCATCATGATGAAGATGATGGTGGCTTGACTTATGTTGTGCTGAATGTTGTTCAGCGACAAATCAAATGCCTTGAAGGATTGTTAATCATCAAAGGAATGGACACACACACACACACACACACACACACAAGCATCCGCACACACACACACACGAGCATACATGCCATGTGTGTGTGTGTGTTTGTGTGTGCGCATTCTTGTGCATGTGTGTATGGATGTGTGTTTTTGCTATAATGCATTATCAGTATCAGTAGCTCAAGGAGGCGTCACTGCGTTCGGACAAATCCATATACGCTACACCACATCTGCCAAGCAGATGCCTGACCAGCAGCGTAACCCAACGCTCTTAGTCAGGCCTTGAGAAAAAAAAAAAAAAAAAAGTATATATATATATATATAGAGAGAGAGAGAGAGAGAGAGAGAGAGAGAGAAGCGTACATACATAAATAAATAAATAATAATTATGATGGAAAAAAAAAAAAAAAAATAGTAGTAATGAAAATAATGATAAAATAATAATAATAATAATAATAAATAAATAATTAAATAAATAAGACAACAATGATGATAAATAAGCAAATAAATATAAAACATGAAGACACACATTCACACATACACCCACACATGCATAACAGATATGCCCCAAAAACGCAGTTTCATAGATATGAAAGCACAGTCAAATACATATAAACGTACATGAGCTCCAATACACACACACACACACACACACACACACACACACACACCACAAATTTCCCTGCACCTCCTCTACCCCCTCCTCCACACACTCAGAGTTTCTAGTCTATGTATCGCAGCTTCCACGGCACACACACCCACACACACACACACAAACACGCACACTCACACACACAGATGAACACTTACTTGTACAAGCACACACACACACACGTCCATATCTCCCACCCCCAACCCCACACACATATATACAAAGATATATATATAATATATACGTTCCAATATCCTGATGCTCCCACAGTGTAGGCATGCATACACTCACATACCTCATCCTCTATTTCACTTCCTCCCTGCACCTCCACCTCCCCCTCACACACACACACACACACACACACACACACACACACACACACACACACACACACACATGCACAGAACTCTCCTGACACTTTTGTACACTTACACTCTCACGCATGCACAAACGCACTCAAAAACATAGACCCACACATACACACAAACACACACATACACACACGCACAGAGGCTGCCACTGATTGGCCGCAAGAGGGATGGGAAAAGATCTCTGATGCCAAGAATGTGGCGTCTAGTGTGTTGCTCAGTCTACTGTATTTGGAAAAGCCCACAGAGACTCCGTTTTGAAGAAATTTGCGCAATGTTGGTTTGGAAATGATGCCGATATTTGTTTGATTTGCAAAGCATCGTGCTCTACCTTTCATGTTAGACTTACGGCCGCTCCCGCTCTCTGCTTTTATTTCTTTGAGGCGATCGATGGTGTGATGGCCCTGTACCTGTTCTTTTTGATATTCTTTGACTTTTCTGAGGATTTCCGATTTTCCTAGATGTAGGCCGCTCGTTGGTGTTGCGTTACCAGCAAGTCTGTCAGCTCGCTCATTTCCCTTAACTCCTGCATGTCCCGGGCAGTATGACCATGTGATTTTTTTTATCTGAAAGTTGCGCATTGCCTTATGCCACTCTGGGCTTCCCATTCCGTTTTCAATTTTCTGTATGAGGTTCATTGAGTCTGTTAGAATCATGGCATGTTGGTTTCCGGGCGTATGGATGGACGATAGCCACTGGAGGGCATGTGTCACAGCTTCAACTTCCATCGTTAGGCTGGAGGTTGTGACTTTGTAGGCAGCATTCTCTTCCCTAACTGTTTTTTCCATTTTGTTTCGCAGTGAATCCCCAACCGGATTGGTCTTTGGTGACTGAGCCATCTGTGTATATGATGATGTCCTCTTCTTTACTGTTTTCTTCTATGAGTAGCTTCACTTCCGCATGTTTTGCCCTCTGGCCATTCCCGACAATGTCTTCCTAGAGTGGGTGAAATGGCTGTGTTGAATAGATGGTTGAGGTTTTCGGGGTTTTTCTCCCATTCTTTTGTTTCTTTCAGGTCTTGTAGTCGGCATACTAGCTGGATTGTGTCTTCTGCTTGCCCCATCCATGATCTTCCTCACCCTAGACGGCTGCCTTTTGGTTCTTTGACTACGTCATGCAGTGGGTTTTGAGGGTTTTCTAATGCTTTGAAGTAGGTCTTGACCTGTTCTAACTTGTTTCTGGCCTGCACTGAAGGAAGGTCAAGCAGGTATCGCATGGTTTCTGTGGGCGTGTCTTTTGTTGTTCCAAGGATCAGCCTCATAGCTTCATTTTGTACTCTTTCTAATTTTAGGAGGTTGCTTTGAGACGGTGTTGTTAGCCCAAGTCCGTAGTCGATCACACTGAGGACGAGTGATTGGTATAGCAGGAAGAGGTGGCGTTGTTCAATACCTTTGGTTGCCATTGCCTTTAAGACTGAAAGGCCTTTTTTGCATTTGAGAACAGTATTTTCCGTATGTTTTCTGAAGGTCAGCATCCTGTCGAAGTGTATTCCTAGGTAGCGTAGGCATTCAGTTTTCTCGATCTGAATCCCATCGAATGACACAGAAGGTGGTGCTTCGTTGGCGGTTCTGTTGTTCAGGGTGCACAGCAACGTTTGGGCTTTCGCTGGATTGATGGAAGATCCTGTGTCTTTGCACCATTGAGCAATATTGTTTAGTTGTTTCTGGACGGCTTTGGTTCTTTCCTGAGCATCTTTCGAAGTTTTGAAGACCAGGCCATCATCCACAAGAGTAAGCACCCGAGCTATTCCATTGTTGTTTAAGTCTGCAAGGCCCTTCGTGTAGACATTGTAGAGGACAGGAGAGAGCGGAGACCCTTGTGGCAGTCCCATGGATAGTTTAGAAGGTGCAGACATCCAATCTCCGAGGCGTAGGACGACGGTTCTTTCCTGAAGCGCTGCTGCTATCCATCTTGTCAGTGTCAAAGTTACTCCATACCTTAGTAGCAGCTCCATGAGGTGTGCAAACTGGACTTTATTGTAGGCATCTTCAAGGTCGATTGCTACTGCTAGTGTTTCTTCTTTCCTTTGAAATATAATGCATTTGTGGGCAGAATTCTGTGAAAGAATTGAACCTGAACCCCCGTTCAGCTCAAAACATGAACAGCTCAGGGAACCGCAGTCCCAGAGGGTAAGAGCAATGAATGTGTAAATCAAAACAATTCATCCACAAGAATCCATGTTCAGTTGTGTACGTGTTAAAAATGTGAGTCTGTGTAATCACCTTTCTTCTGTTATTTGTATTTGTGTTTCTTCTGTATTTGTTCATGTCTGTGTGCATATATACTTGTGTGTATGTGGGTGTGTCCGCTTGTGTGTGTGTGTGTCTGTGTGTGTTTGTTGGTTATCAATTAACCGTCTTTTCAGTAAAATGATTTTAGACTGGAACCAAAAAAAAAGTAAGTGTGTGTGTGTGTGTGTGTGTGTGTGGTCTGTCTGGATCATTCAGCGCTCTATGAGTTTGACACCTGGAACAGATGCACTGTGGGTGCAATATCTGTGTGACGTCATATTGTTGTAGATGTACACAGCCAAATCATGTGGGTTAAAGGGTGTATCATGATGAACCCATTGTCTCCTTTGTTTGAAAGTGTTTAAAAGTGGCGTTAGGATCACTGCCATTGTAATCATCATCATCACCTGTGGGATTTATCACTTGTATTTCATTCTTTCTGCCAAGAAAATGCCGAAGCTGATAAAGACAAAAGTAGTGATGATTTGTTGTCATTGTCATTAACATTATCAACATTTATATGTGTAATTATTGTTGTCTTTTTTTTTTGTCTTTTTTTTCCCCCTTTTTTTAAGCAAGAGTTGCTTGGTGAATAATGATGATAATGATGATGATGACAACAGTGATGATGACAGTGATGATAAGGATGACAGTGTGATGATGATGATGCCAGCAATGATGACAACAGTGATGACAGTGGCATCAGTGATGACAATGACAGCAGTGATGATGAAGACTGCCTTCATTAGACAATTTTAGACATGCATGGTGAATGTGTTAATGATGACAGTGATATGACAATGACAACGATGATGATGATGACTGTCCTATAGTTTCAGTTTCAGTTTCTAAAAGAGGCTTCACTGCATTCAGACAAATCCATATGCGTTATACCTCATCTGCTAGGCAGATGCCTGACCAGCAGCATAACCCAACATGCTTAGTCAGGCCTTGAGTGCATGCATATGTATTTGTGTACCTATCACAGTGAGTTTCTTCAACATAATTTTGCCAGAGGAAAACACTCTCATTGCCAAGGGTTCTTTTTCAGGACCTCAGTTTATCCTCTCATCCGAATGACTAGACACTCAGTTTGATTTTCCACTCAGACTTAGGAGAAAGGGTGAGAGTGGGATTGGAACCCACACCCTCACAGACTGTCTGTGTTGGCAGATGGGCATCTTAACCATTCTGCCATCTTCCTTCTACAGACTGTTGCTTGTTTATTTGTTGTTGTTTTTTTTTAAAAACAAGAGATGCTTGGTAAATAGTGTTAATAATAATGACAACAAAGGTGATGATGACAATGATGATGGTGATGACAACAGTGATGACGATGAGAAAAATGAAGACAGTGATAATGATGATGATGATGACAACAATGATGACAATTAACTGTCCCTGTCCCCTCCCTACTCCCTCCCCCCTCCCCCCTTCCTCCTCCTCCAGACTCAGCGACCTGGAGATGCGAAGCATATCAACTACCAGCAGCGCCGGCAACGGTAACCGCGGGGCCAACCTGCAGCTGCAGTCCACCATGTACAGCCGCCACCAGGCCATCAACCCCCCTGGCCCCTCCAACCCCCACTACACCACCGCCCAGCGCCCACCCTCTGGCCTGAAGAGCAACAGCAGCAGTGCTGCCGCCAGCAACGTCCGACACCGGCCACCTAGCGGCAGCAAGAATGTGGCTGCCAAAAGAGGTGGGGTGGGGGGGGGGGCGTAGAGGGGTCTACTGGTTGGTTGTCGTACTGTGCAGTTTTTTTGGGGGGAAAGGGTGGTTTGGGGTGGAAGGTAAATGTTGGGGGGAGTTGGGGTAGCCAGAGGTCATTTTCTTCTTCCCCTGCTCTAAGAGAGCTTGGGTATTGTGAGCGATTTTTGCCTGACCTAGGTGGGGCTTTTGTTATGAACCTTGAAATCTATTTAGGTTGCCATTCTCCATTTTTTTGTTATTGTGGGTTTTTGTTGTCTTTTTTAGGGGAAGGGTGGTGCATGCTGGATAGTTTGATATTTCCATATCCCATGCAAAGTATAGATTGATTTTTTTTTAATTTTGACTTGCATGTTTCCACTGTTTGCATATTCATATATGCCCCTGAAGAGGTTTGGAGTACTAACAGGTCTGTACGTGTTGATGGAGAAGATGGGAACACTATCAACAACAGCAAAAAAAAAAAAAAAAAGCAAAAAAAAACCGACCGTAGACAAGAAGGTTAAAAAGGTTGAAATTCCCAAAGTCTTTTATGGCTGTAAGGGCAGTGAAGTCATATTCCCTGTTACACACATTCAAACCTAAAGCAACAGGCCTTTGATTATTTGATATGTCCATTATGGACCTGTGTGGTCAACAGGGCAATAAGCAATAAATAATAATGATACTTACAAAGATAAGTGAAGCCCAACACTTAACAATCGTGCTTTCCCGCACAGGATGAATGAGCCTCCATAGTTCAAGGCTCTGTTTCAGCACAGTGTTGTTTTTCTGGGGAAAAACGCTTTACTCTGATTTTCCTCACATCAGCCAGGTATGAATGGGGGTACCTGACTTGGGTCGGGGAAGGTTAAAACGGCAGAAGAAGACTGGGCCCCACCTTCGTATGCAGAGCCCCGGACATGAATCCTCTGTCCCGATGGCTGTAAACTGCTGTGGGACTTTAAAGCATAACTTGTTCTACTCTATGCCCACGTACCTGCTACAACTCCTCTGGACCAGCGCTACCGGAGACCACTGCAGAGAAAAATTGGGTTCACTTAAACGGCAAAAATTGGTGGAGAAATATTTACTAAATCGGTCAAACAAAGCTTTGCTTTCCTTTCATGCTTCCAGAATTGTTCAGAACCCCAACTGCACCAAGCAAGAATGAACAAAATTAGAACGGTGTATTGGTACAAGAATACTCCTACCAGGTCCACTGGGGGAAGTGATCATGTTACCTGGTACCTGGAGTTGAATGAGTTGAGCTGATGAATAAGCCGACCACCCAACCCGATTTGTGGCAGAACAATCGCCCCCTCTGCGGCAGCGTGACGGACCTTCTCGGGACTACCAGGACGCCTTCAACCTGCACCAAAATTACCAAGGTCGTGCGGGTCATCTGGTTGTACCCTCTGACCCAAGGGTCACCACGACGGAGGCCTCGGCCACAGGCACCACCACCTCCTCCTCTGCCCCATCCGCCTCGCAGCCAAGGAATGGGTCAGTGCTGAGGAAGGCATTGTTCTGTTGAATTGTTTTGTGTTGTGTTGTCTTGTGTTGTTCTTTGTTTTGTTGTAATAAGTACTGTGTTGTGTTGTACTGTGTTGTACTGTATTGTGTTGCATTGTATTGTACTCTTCTGTGTTGTATTGTACTGTGTTGTGTTGTATTGTATTGTACTGTACTGTGTTGTGTTATGTTGTGTTGTACTGTATTGTGTTGTGTTGTACTATGTTGTGTTGTATTGTACTGTTCTGTGTTGTACTGTGTTGTGTTGTATTGTGTTGTACTCTATTGTGTTGTATTGTACTGTGTTGTATTACTTTTTGTCACAACAGATTTCCCCGTGTGAGAGTGGAGCTGCTGTTTTCAGGGAGAGCGCATTGCAACAGTGTAGCATCACATTTTTTTTTAATGTCTGCTAGCGTATTTGTTTTACTATCAAAGCAGTCTTTTTTGTGCACAGTTATGCCAGGGACAAACTTTAGTTGCAGTGAATTCTTTTACATGCACTACCTGCATGCTGCACATTTAACCTCTGTTCATCATCACATCTGAAAGACTTGCTCCCAGACCATCACTCAAGGTCAAGAGGAAGGGGCCGGGGGTGGGGGGGCTAAAAATCCTGGTCGGTGTATTAGACTGGAACTCTTAGACACTGGGTTCCTGCTGGGTGTATTTCCTCTGGGTCCCTGCTCCACTTAACAGGGTTTCAGTGACTGTGTATTCTATTCCTTGAATCATTTAGATCTCTGATGTTTGTGTGTGTGAGCTTGTGTGTATGTATGTTTGTCTATCTATCTATCTGTGTGCGTTGGTGTTGGGGCATGTGTGTGTGTATGTGGATGTTTGTATTTTCTTGTGCTTGTTTGTGTGCATGTATGGAGATGCCTGTTCCTTCTGTGTTTGAACATCTGCTCACTCTGAGAGATGTCAGATGATGTTGTGCTGCACATGTGCATTCTTGTGTGCACTCGCATATAACACATATATGCTGCGGATCACTACCTGTTCCTGCCATTCTCACTATTCCTCCCCACCCCCCTCCCCCGCCCAACTCTTTCCAGAGTACCCGCCATCAACACGAACCAGCCGGCATTGGACAGCGGACATTCAGCGTACAGCCACAGGGGGGGATACTACACCAACCCTTCCCGCTACACCAACGATGACACGTCATGGACGGTTTTCGGTGTGCTGCGGAAGCAGAACTATTTCAGTGCTAGAAATTCTGGTCGTACACGTCTGTGGTGAACGTGGTGCTCCGGGGCAAGGGGTGTGGTAAGGTGTTGGTGGCTCTGAGGGGGAGGGGGGGAGGGGCCGAATGGGTGTGGGGTTGATGGGGCAGGGGCCAGGTGGGGGGTAGGGTCTTTTTTTATGTATGTATGTGTTTGTTCATTTGTTTTGTTTTGATCTTGACCCTAAAAAAAAAGCACTCTTTTAAAGGTTTGTTCAGGTATTGCTTGGTTATTGATTGTTGGAAATGTTGGGTTTAATTAAGATGGCATTCTTTTATTGAGTGAATTGGGATGCATATATTTTATTTTAATTTGTATGTATATGTACTTACTGAGTCATTTGAGGTGTAGTCTTTGCTTGGTAAAGTTTTGCATATGATCTGTTTTCTAACATTCCATAGTGTAATGGGTCCTTTGATCAATTTGGTTATGAACACTTTGAAGACTTCATTTATTTGTATATTTATCACTTACCCTTTTCTTAACATTTATGAACTTACTCAGTGAAATATATAGTGAGTTCTGAGATACATGTGTATTTTAATTAAGGAATCTCACATTGTTGTTTTTAATTTATCCTTGCAATTGTACAATACAGTCTTAAATTATGCAGATAATTGACAGACAAGGAAAGGTACTGTTATTTATGAAGAAAGACAAAGCAATAATTTGTTTTTATGATAATGTATTTTAGTATATTTTTTATGGAAGGTGATGAGGATTTTTTGTGTGCTTGTGTTTTTTGTGCAAAGAAAGGTAGATATAAGACTGTTATCAAGTTTTGCACCCTCCTACACACTTACAAACAGTGGCTTTATTTCTGTTCGTACAGTTCAGGTGCATGTTCACAATTCGCACACAGGTGCAAGCACTTAGCGTAATTTACGGATTATAAGGTGATAATTTTTTTTTCTCAACTGTGACCCATGCATATTGTAATACAGTTCATTGAACACATGATTAGCATTTGTCGAAAGGCTATCATAGATCAGAATCCTGTTGAGATTGACTTCTGAACCTGAAAGGATGACATTCATGGCAATGAAACAAAGCACGAAGGAAAGCTTTCCATGAATCAGAATAAAAACAGCTCAGAAACAAATCACGTTCACACAGACAGCACGCCAGAGGGAGTAGGAACAGGACAGGCAGATCAGGATCAACAGAGCAGACAGGCAAACAGACAAGGCAACATATAAAGAGAGTTCCAATGATGATGTCAGGGCCTCGTCATCCATTTCAACTGACGGTTCAACCATGGCCGTGGCAACAGCAGCAATCGACCTATCAATGCTTGACTTTTTGTTTGTCATTGGATTTGCTCCTTATCACATGTTGAGTATTACAAAAGATTTTTTTTTTTTTTTTTTTTTTTTTTTGAGGATGCATCTTATGATCTGAAGTGCCTTTCAGTCAGTAAAACATGGCACATGGCACACCTGCCTTCTGTTGTGATT
>NC_134889.1:13685338-13692838 GCF_041734735.1 Babylonia areolata
ACTATCTTCCCCCAAACCTACAATACCACTGACCCCCACTACCTTCCTCCAAACCTACAATACCACTGACCCCCAATATCTTCCCCCAAACCCTACAATACCACTGACCCCCACTACCTTCCCCCAAACCCTACAATACCACTGACCCCCACTACCTTCCTCCAAACCTACAATACCACTGACCCCTACTATCTTCCCCCAAACCTACAATACCATTGACCCCTACTATCTTCCCCCAAACCTACAATACAACTGACCCCCACTACCTTCCCCCAAACCTACAATACCATTGACCCCCACTACCTTCCCCCAAACCCTACAATACCATTGACCCCCAATATCTTCCTCTAAACCTACAATACCACTGACCCCCACTATACCTTCCTCCAAACCTACAATACCACTGACCCCCACTACCTTTCCCTAAACCTTATAATACCATTGACCCCCACTACCTTCCCCCAAACCCTACAACACTAATGACCCCCACTACCTTCCTCCAAGCCTACGATACCATTGACCCCCACTATACCTTCCTCCAAACCTACAATACCATTGACCCCCACTATCTTCCTCCAAACCTACATTACCATTGACCCCCACTATCTTCCTCCAAACCTACAATACCATTGACCCCCACTATCTTCCTCCAAACCTACATTACCATTGACCCCCACTATCTTCCTCCAAACCTACATTACCATTGACACCCACTATCTTCCTCCAAACCTACATTACCATTGACCCCCACTATCTTCCTCCAAACCTACATTACCATTGACCCCCACTATCTTCCTCCAAACCTACAATACCATTGACCCCCACTATCTTCCTCCAAACCTACAATACCATTGACCCCCACTATCTTCCCCCAAACCTACAATACCATTGACCCCCACTATACCTTCCTCCAAACCTACAATACCATTGACCCCCACTATACCTTCCTCCAAACCTACAATACCATTGACCCCCACTATCTTCCTTCAAACCTACAATACCATTGACCCCCACTATACCTCCCTTCAAACCTACAATACCATTGACCCCCACTATCTTCCTCCAAACCTACAATACCACTGAACCCCACTATTCTTCCTCCAAACCTACAATACCATTGACCCCCACTACCTTCCTTCAAACCTACAATACCATTGACCCCCACTACCTTCCTCCAAACCTACAATACCATTGACCCCCACTATCTTCCTCCAAACCTACAATACCATTGACCCCCACTATCTTCCTCCAAACCTACAATACCATTGACCCCCACTATCTTCCACTACCTTCCTCAAAACCTGCAATACCATTGACCCCCACTACCTTCCTCCAAACCCTGCGACACTATTGACCCCCACTATCTTCCTCAAAACCCTATCTCTACCACCACCACATCCTACCCTTAACACCCACTACCTTCTCCACCACCCCTGCCCTGCCCACCACTACCTTCCCCAGCCCTCCTACCTTTGATCCAATATACTCAACCTTCCCCTAACCCACACACACGGTCTCTCTCTCTCTCTCTCTATATATATATATATACATATATATATTTATATATATATAAATGTACGTGTGTGTGTGTGTGTGTGTGTGTGTGTGATCGGGAAACATTTAGCATTTTGTGGACTCTCAAGGCCTGGCCAATGCGTTGCTCAAGCATCTCCCCAGCCCCCACCCCCCACCCCCCATTTCCCGCACCCCTGATCCCGTTTCTTTCTTCTTTTTTTAAAGCTGATATGGTGAAGCATATATCAACCAGTCTACACGCCTCGTTAAAAATGAAAAGTGTATCATGTAGCCGAGCATGTTGTGATTAGTTTTGCAGGACGTCAGAGTTCTTCGATAACGGGAGTTTCATTAGCAGATAGCTCCGCCATTATTCCGATCTTATTTCGATTTCCATTGTGGTGACAAAGCCAGTTCAGTGCTTGTGGATGCTTGCAGACAGTTCTTGGAAAGGCGCAGCGGCATTCTGATGTGCTTCATGGAGGACACCCAACGATTCTGGCTCTGTGACCAGCGCTTGACAGGGGAATGCCATCAGCCATGAAATGACCCCTTTGTTTCCGGCTGGGCTAAAAGCATTATCATTTGAGGTGGAATGTCCCGCCGTGTGCATGCGTCGAATCAGGCTTTGTTGAACATTGCTGGTGTTATTCAACAGCGGTGCTGGGCTCCTCTGGAGAGTTGATGATTTGGATACTTATACAGCGCCTATCCTCGGCCAGAGACCTACCTCAAAACGTTTTACAACACAACAGGCTGCCTACCTGTGTAGAGCCGGCTGACGGCTGCCATTGGGCGGTCATCATTCGTTTCCTGTGTCATTCAATCAGATTTGAGGCACGCACACATACACACTCAGACAGAAATGTAACATTTTTCGTGTATGACCGTTTTGTCTGTTTACCACGCCATATAGGCAGTCATGCTCCGTTTTCGGGGGTGTGCATGCTGGGTATGTTCTTGTTTCCATAACCCACCGAACTCTGACATGGATTACCGGATCTTTAACGTTCGTATTTGATTCTCTGCGTGCGTTTTCACAAGAAGTGGGTTCAGGCGCAAGCAAGTCTGCACATATGTTGACCTGGGATATCGGAAAAATCTCCACCCTGTACCCACAAGGCGCCGTAACCAAGATTCGAACCCGGGACCCTCAGATTGAAAGTCAAACGTTTTAAACTCTCGGCTATTGCGCCCGTTGGTGGCCTGATGAGTTGCCACATGGTGGCCGGACATGACAGCTTCCTTTCGGAGTGCTTGCACTTACGAGAGAGACAGAGACAGACAGATACACATGGAAACGGAGAGACAGAGATGTGGACGGAAAGACAGAGCCAGTGAGAACGATCGAAAGTCTCAGGGAGAAGGCGGCAGAATGTTTAAGACCGCTCATCTGCCAATACGTAAGAGTCCCTGAGGATCTGGGTTCGATTCCCGCTCTCACCCTTTCTCCCATGTGTGACTGGAAAATCAAACTGAGCCTCTAGTCATTCGGATGAGACGATAAACCGAGGTCCCGTGTGCAGCACGCACTTGGCGCACTGAAAATAACCATTGGCAACGAAAGAGTGTTGTCCTCTGGCACAATTCTGCAGAAGAAATCCACTCTGACAGGTACACATGCATGCACTCCAGGCCTGCAAAAGGGCCTCAGGTTATGTTGCTGGTCGGGCGTCTGCCTAGCAGATGTGATATAGCGTATTCCTTGAGAAACTGAAACTAAAAGTCTCTAAAATGTGGGAAATGGGTCACACACACAAACACACACACACACACACACAGAGATTCAGCTTAGCACCAATGCAGCAGTTGTAAGGCTTATCTTTCGCCCTAATCGTGTGTCCACCTTCACATCTTGAAATATAAACTGATTAACATTACTATCAATATCAATATTCTTACGGCCCAGATGGGAATCATGAATAATTGGAGGGAAGAGCCAGGGACTGGGAGACAGTCGGGGACCGAGAAAAAAAAAAATCCTTCCAAGCAAGCGTGTGACAAACAGGCACAGACGGATAATAGTATTTCAAAGACAATTTAATATTTTGGCAAGATGACAAGCACAAAACAACAATCCAACCATTCATAGCAATACAATATGAAACTGTCAAGCAAAAGCAATATCGATAATGTTCATATATCTGCTCCAGGTGAAATATTTTAACACAATTCTGCAATTTCAACTGTGAAATTTAATGGTTACCCGAATGATTAAATAATCATGATCTGACAGATGGTAATGCCCAATAAATGGGTTGATATTCAATTTGCTTTTCATTCAATGTCCACAAAGTTTATGAAAGCTGCAGACAAGATAATTACTAGCACTCGGGGGATCCTTTTCTCTCCATTTTCACACTTTCTCTCCCCACCCCCCCAACACACGCACGCACGCGCGCGCGCGCGCACACACACACACACACACACACATCCCCTCTTTTCTTTTATTCTCTTCATCAAACATAGTACTGGTCGGCACTATTTGCTTCCAGTAAGTTACAGCTCACTGCTTGAAACAACTGTCAGCTGTCAAGATGTCATAACTGCAACGGATTTGACACACAATACCGGACTGTCAAATGATTTAATATCATTGATGGAAAACTGACGGAAACATTTGATAACAACTACGATTTTGACCTACCAGTTCCTGATCAATATATCATTATAAATCCATGCTTATGGGAAACTCGCTGTTGAGCTCCAAAACTCTGGCATTGCCAATGGCTGCAAACATGAATGTCCCCAGGACGACGTTTGACACTGACATTGAACACTGTACGGTCATGGTTTATGCTGGTCTGATATTGTCACATGTTGCTGACATATAGGTTAGGAAGTATTGTGTTCACAGCCATTCGACGTCAACTATATATTGCAATGCATACATGTTTATTTTTGGTTTGATGCTCAGCACTCACTGGAGGTTGAGGGGCGTGCATTTGGCTTATAACCAGCAAGAGAGATCGATAACTTGGCCATATATTGATACAATGTCGTTTAAGCTGATATTTGATATCAGCTGATGATGAAAACACGTCTGTGTCAAGCTTGACTGTGATGCTTGATGCTGATGTTGCTAACATGGTTGTTTAGGTTGATGTTTGTCATCGGCTGGTAGTGCAAACATGACGGTTTTAAACACAAAATAAAAGTACTGAAATGCTAACTTAAAGTTTTAACTTGAAAAACGTTTCCTTTAAAAGCAGTATATAGTGATTTTGATGTTGACTTGAAGCTTTAAAAAATACTGACGGATATGTACAGATAAATCCAACGAGAGACAAGCTGACACTTGCCTCCCATCACTGCTGTCCTCTGTTCCCAGCACTGTTGTATCACACACCACGTCAACACGAACGCCCATGTCGTCATGGCAGCTACCCGTGCTGTGACATTTGACCTCGGCACAACCCCTGACCTTACGGGGATGAGGGCAGCGTTGGAAGACAACCGTGATGTCCGTCACTGACCATCAGAGTGACTCTTTGATTTGCTGGTTCGCCACGCGGGCTCTGTGACCCCTGGCCGAAGGACAGGTGACCGTGGCTGCACGAGAGGGCGGGCGGGGGGCGGCGGATGAGACACGCGAGGGGGAGGTGCAGGGTCTGTGTGCCCACTCACTGCCCACCACCATCATGCTCCTCATGTCGTCGTGCAGCACCAGCATTGGGCTGCAGTGTGGATGCGTAAGAGGGACGCCTTTCCTGGGTGACCTCTGTGCTCTGCTGCTGCTGGTCTGGACTTTCTGCGAAGATCTGCTGGGCGTCGGAGTCAGTCGGCTGCCGGGTCTGCTGCCGCCCCTTCGAGAGGATCCTGGATGTTCGGTGTGTTTAAAGGCTGGACTGGTCTTCCCGTCACCCGCACTGTGCGTCCCTGTCATTCCTGGCGGCTTTGAGTAACCCGAGGCCAGCAGGTGTAAGTTCAGTGGCTGGCTCCTTGCTCCGCTTCCTTGTACACCACTGGGAGTTTGAAGGTATGGGCTGATGGTGTTCTGCCGCTTTCTACCGGACTTGAAGAGCACAGGTGTGCGTGTTTGGTGTGTAGCGGCTGTCCGCTGCTTCGGTTGACGGGTGTCCAGTAACAGTGTCATCTCTCTGACCTTGTGTTCTGTCTCGGTGTTCTGGTGAGAGGAGCATGGGTTCTGGTGTCTTTGGGCGTGGCTTGTGTCTGCAGGAGGTCCTGTTCCTGGTCCCGCTTCTTCTTCGCAGTTCAGGTGTGGCGGGGGGCTGACGAGGGGGTCTCGGTCAATGCTGTCGTGGCTGGTGGAAGTGGTTGTGCTACTGTCAATTAAAACACCATCCTCTGTGTCGTCTTTGTGAAGATGGACGTCGTCTCTGATCATAGCCAGGTTTGTGTTCTGGCATTGCTCTGTGTTGCTACATTGATCAGTCTCTTCCTGTCCGGGTTCTGTGACCTCACCGTTACCAAGCTGGTCCTGGCTGCTGTTGACGTCATCTTGTTCCACGTCATCATGGCTCTGATCCACGTCTTCATGGCCAGGGAAGATGACTTCCAGGCTGCTGTTTAAACTTTCAGGGTCACTATCACTAGAATCTTCAGTGTTGACAGAATCTTCTTCTTCCCCTTCAGCATCTTTCACAGCACAGCCGTGGGTGGTGGGGTCACTGTCCACGGCCAGACCCCGTCTGGTGGGGGCCAGGGTCACAGTCTCTCTCCTCTCAAGCAGGCGTAGTTGATGTGCCCTGCTCAGCATCCGTCTCCTCCAGTCCGCATACATTGAACTGAACCTGACGCTGAGCACGGACATAGGGTGAAAGGCCTCAGCGGGAACAGACCTGTTGGCCTCTATGTCTGCCTGCTCCTGGTTCTTTCTGAGGGAACTGGGTGCCGATCGAACGGGTCTGGCTGAAGCCTGCATCCCGTGTTTGAGGTTGTTCCTGCTCCTGCTGCATGTCGTTTGCCTTGGTGTGCCGACAGTGGATGCGCTGTATGTGTAGGTGGGGTGCAGCACTGTGTCACAAGGCATCTGGAATCTGGAACTTGTGGGGATGCCTGTTGGAGAAGGTTGAGCCATTTCCCTTGGACAGTGAGCGTCAGCAGGAGCACCGACGTCCTCCTCCTCCTCCCCGTGGACGAACTGAGCTGTGTGATGGAAGACGTCATGGCTGTGGACGTTCATGGGCGGAGAGCTTCTCCCCAGACTGTGCCAGACAGGGGGGTGGTGAGTTTCCCTAGCACTCTGGGAGCCGGGGCGTTGCACGTGCCCCCTGGGGGATGCCTGAGCAATATACTGCTGCCTATCAGCTCTGGGCACCTCCCCCGATGCCATCGGTGCTGGAGCCTGGATAGTCAGCCAGGCCAGGCACCCCGAGGTCTGTAAGGACACAGCAATACGTCACACTTGGCCTTGTCACCTCGTGAAGGTTGTCATCATCACTTTGTTAAATTATTATCTTGTGAAATTTCTCATTATCATTAAGCAGAACTCTCTATCGTCTTCAAACTTCACATCATCACCTGGCGAAACTTGTCGTCACCTTGTATCATTAAACAGTGAAAACTGTCATTATCATCTGATGAAACTTGTCAACACCTAGTGTCATTAAATAGTCAAACTTGTCATTATCATCTGGTGAAACTTGTCATCATCATCTGGTGAAACTTGTCGTTTACTATCTAGCGAAACCTGTCATCATCATCAAGCGAAACTTGCAATGATCATCTGATGAAACTTGTCCTTATCGTCAAGTGCATGTTGTCATGATGGTCAAGTGAAACATTATTATCTATTGCATATTGTCGTGCTCGTGTAGTGAAACTTATTACCATTAATTGAAACGTGTTATTTATCATCTAGTGAAACTTGTCATCATCGTCATCATCATCATCAAGTGAAACTTGTCAATTATCGTCTCGTAAAACTTGTCATGATCAGCAAGTGAAACATATCGAAATCATATAATGAAACTCGTGGTGATCAACTAGTGAAACATCTAGAGAGACAGAAAGACAGAAGGG
>NC_134889.1:13697838-13700338 GCF_041734735.1 Babylonia areolata
CTCTCTCTCTCTCTCTCTCACTCACTCACATATGTTCTGGCATTAAAAGATCACTAATCCCAAATCAATCCCATACTGTTGTCAGATGTGCTCAAATAAATGCCAAAAAGGGAAGTATACTAACAACTTTCACAAAAGACAAATTAATTGTTATAAAATATCATTTTCAATATTGTGCCTTTTTCTCTGTTTGTCTGTCTGCTTGTATGTCTCTCTGAGATCACCATTTCCTTTGATAAACACGAATTCACCACATCCTAAGCAATTAGTTTGGCAATAAAAGCACAGCAATACATTTTAAACAGGCGGCTTTCAATCAAACAGAATTGGTTATAAGTGTTGTTACTGTCGAAAAACAAAGAGGTAAGGCCTTCATAACTCACGTGTGATGCCCACTTATTCCAACAAACGAACCATGAAAAAGCCCACAAAAAACAACAACACCACCCCCCCACCCCCACCCCCACCCAAAAAAAAACAAAACAACACACAACAACAACAACAACAAAAAACAACAACAAACAAAAAAACTGCGAAGCAAATCATTTGGCAGAAAGACACGCACACTGACGTGCCCTTGACCTGACCTAAATTTACAAATCAGTTATAAAGAAAAGCAAATCAACATGTTTAATAAAAACTGGATGAAAAGCACAAGTTCTATAATGTTTCTATATTTTCTTAAACGCCACAATGTGACCTTGAACTTAGACCTCTGACCTTGTATCTTGAAACGGGTTTAGTTCTCACTTGTCAATGTACCAGACTGCCCAAGATTGTGCTCAGGGCCTTCTCCCTCTAGCACAAACTTTCCCTGAACTTTTCCTATACGCATGATACGCCATATTGTGGACCTTTAACCTTTTATTTTAAATTCATACCAAGTTTGGCTTCTGTGCTAAATGTTGTTGTTGTTGTTGGCGATGACGTCGGGTTCGAATGTACGTAAAGGTTAATCAGTTCAGTCCTTTTCGAGTCAAATTCGCTAATAGCGTATGAGTGTGACTCGAGATCGAAAGATTCATGTATGTGCCGTATGCAGTAGCCGAGAAAATGCTAATATTAAAGCAAAGCACACACACACACACACACACACACACACACACACCGTGTCATTACATAGGCTCACTTTGTTTACACCCATGAATCAAAAGTGATCCAGCAACGTTTGACAACTGTAACAAATGTATATGTACCTGAAAAAACGTGTAATCACAGCAAGCTGTTTATTCCCTCACTGCACTCACAAAGTGATTAGCAACAACCATTTTCAACAACAAAGAAAACATCACACATGTTTCACCCATATTTATTCCAGTTTCATTTCTGAATAAAGCTGTATTATTCAAGCCCTGCAAATATATTAGCAAATAGTTTTCTGCAGCTCTAGTGTCAAGGGGTATGATTCAGCTTGTGCCAACCTTTGAACCTGTTTGAAAGACGTTTCTCGATCTTGCATTTGTTGACATATGATTCTTTATTTTAATTTATTTTATTTTTAATTTATTGAGTGAAATGTATTAACCACAGCGGTCAAGACCCAGAAACTGGGTTCCAAATCAAATATTTTTTAGAAAACGCAGATCCACTCTCTTTTGAGTCCATTTGTACAAATGAACAGTGATAAAGCGATATAGACGTTATCATTTCCAGGACAAATACCATTTTCATAAAAGGAATGACCCACTTTCCTCAACAAGTGATCAAAACACACACACACACACACACACACACACACACACTTTTTTTTTATCATTGTTTTGTTGCAATGGGAACACGGTCGTCCCATGGCTGTCTCCCCAATTTGTTTCAAACAGTCCGGCACAAAACACCTGCTTGCTATGGTTTCTCAACGTGGTAAAACAATATAGGCGGTTCTCTAGTTTTCTCAACTACCGGCACCCATTTGCCATATTCCTATCCGTTCTTATCTCACTGCTCCCCACCATTCCCCAACAAACCCACCGTCTGGGTCCAGGGTTGGTTGGGTTGCATCAGAAATCTTAACAGCGCCATGGTTGCTTAGCGTGAAGAATTTTCCTACCTCGACACTAATTCCATAGGCTCAGGTTCATTCTTAACGCTAAGAAAACGTAAGTGCCGCTGAGATCGCTCATGCAACCCGGTCCGTATAAGCAGATAATTATAGTTGTCGATGTGTTAGGTTCTTTGTGCAAATGAGGATGTTCACAATGTGAATGAAATTTATGTTCTCATTTCTAAACTTTGCATAAACTGGTTTCGACAAGAATCGGACACGCGCTTTTCCCTCTTTCGTGTGTGGGTTGGTTTGTTTTTTTACGCACCAGAAGATCGCTACAGATCATGTAATCCACGTAAGGGTTCGGTGGGGTTACCATATCAACACAGATGTACTCAGCACGCACCATCTACAACAATCATCGGCGATTTGATGTTTTTCGTGTTGTATCATTTTTGTCACAACAGATTTCTCTATGTGAAACCCAGGCTGTTCTCTCCCTGGGGGAGAGCACGTCAC
>NC_134889.1:13705338-13752838 GCF_041734735.1 Babylonia areolata
TGTCTATCTTTCCATATATCTTGTAATAAAAACGACTATCTTTCCATAAAAAAACCAGCACAAAATGTCTTTTTCCACAGACTTTGTAACATAAGCATCAAAGGTCTGTCTTTCCACAAATCTTCTGATATAAGCCTCCAATGTCAATCTTTCAGCCGTAACAAAAGCATCAAAGTCCTACCACAGGCTTTTCTACACAGACCCTGGACAAGCAGCAAAAGGTCTGCTACACACCTTTCTGAAGACCACAGAAAGTAAATGAGGACCAAAAGTCGATCAAACCTTCGTCTATCTGGACCTGTCCAATGCAGTACCTTTAGTCTTTTTTTTTCTTTCGTTTTTTTCAGCAATACCTACAATCAGCACCACCCGCACTATCTTTGCTTCAGTTGACATGATTATCGCCCACAGCCTGTAACCGATTCTTTCCCTCCTTCCTTCCCTGTGCAATGCACCCGGGGTACCCCCTCTTTTCCCCCATGCCTTCCATTCCTTTGCAGGCCCAGGGTCAGGTGAGGACGATCAGCGGGGGACCGCGGGGAGAAAAGGATGTGTGTGTGTGTGTGTGTGTGTGTGTGTGTGTGTGTGTGTGTGTGGTGTGCGTTTGGAATTCCTAAACAAGGAAGCATGGGTCAGATGTGGATCTGCAAGGTGTGTTCTTACACTTTGACCAATACGGTGACAGAATGATACCAAATCCAAATAGAAAAAACAAACAACCAACACCCCCATGAGATACGACGATTGTGTTAAGAGAGAGAGAGAGAGAGAGAGAGAGAGAGTGTCTGTCTGTATGTTTGTGTGTATGTGTGTGGGGGTGGAGGAAGTGGGGTGGGGGTGGGGGAATGTGAGTCTGTGCGTGTGTGTGCAGAGTGAGAGTGTATGCTGTGTGGGGGACATGGGGGGGGGGGGGAGGGGGAGGAGGCGCAAGTGTGTGAGTCTGCGTGTTTTCTTTCAATAAATCATGCATTATATTAAACAAGATCAGGCGAAGTTGTTTGCACACACACACACACACACACACACACACACACACATGTCACAAAACACACAGCTTCACATTCACTTCATTCCAATTCAGCCATTTCCTCCCCCCCCCCTCCCCCTCCCCTTTACTCCATAATATACTATGCACACACTCACTGTTTAAGGTTAAACAACATCGTAAGCAGTTTTCCCAACAAAGGCGGTGGTGGTGGTGGCCTAACCAGTACGGAAAGAACAGGGCACACACACCCGAACACTGTATGTCTGCACATAAAGACCAGGGCTTACAACTCCATATCTGCACTCAGAGCCTTTACAATTCTATGTCACACAGACTAATCACGCCAATTTCAATTTGTCCCGCTCCACAATGTCAACGTTGGGATTACCCAACTGCTGCCAGACACAGTTTTTAAGGAACGTGTACACACACTCAACCTCGTTATCCAAATAACCCCATAGCTGCTTCTGCTTAATACAAAGAAAAAGACAAAAAGTCCAGACCACCTACAAAGTCACCCTGTCTCTGATTACCTCGATAGCAAGTCACGGATGGCTACCATGCTATTCGCTAGCTCTCAGGGTTACTCCACCTGTCCACAGGCATTTCCATTGCAACATACTAGTGTTACCCACGGACTTAAAGATAAGCCTGTGAGTGTTACCCTTAGGTCCTGTTCCTATCTTTTTTCGATCTTTCGTTTTACTAGTGTGCATACTGTTCACAATGTCAATGAAAGACTTGCAAGTTATGCGTCATCTCGGTTGATCGCTTCAAGAGAAAAATCTTAAACTAAAGTGAGGGGGTTGTTCCTCAGATGAGGGATGCAAAAGACCAGTGGTTACTACGTTGGACTTTCCACCTGATGGTCCTGGGTTCAAATCTTGGTCTTAGCGCCTGCATGGATTGAGGGTGGAGATTTTTTTCCCGATCTTTCAAGTCAACAAGATGTTCAGACCCAGCTGCTTGTGTCTGAACCCCCTTCGTTTACGCAAGGCATACTGAAGATCAAATGTGCACGTTTAACATCCTGTAAAAAGTGTCAACATTCGGTGGGTTATGGAAACAAGAAATATCCTGCCTGCACGCACATCCCCCAACATAGACTGTGGCTGCTTTGCACGTAAAAGCTCACTCGTACATGTATACGATTTAATGAACTTGGATCAACGTTTGGAGTTGCAGCACAGCAATACCGAAGGAGCTGATGCACTTCAATCTGTCATTCAATCATATTTTCTGACTGAACTTTCAAAGAATATGAAAGAAATACTGCAATCATCACTTCTGACACGAACATCTGAAGTGGTCACTAACTAGTGTTGATAACTTTGTATCCTTTGAAATGTTTTTTGTTTGTTTGTTGTTGTTTTTGTTGTTGTTGAGTTTTGTTGCTGTTGTTGATGATGCACTGTTTTTACTCCTCTGTAACCAACAGACTTCCTCTTGCCCCTCCCCCGCTCCCCCCACCCCCGCCCTTTGCCAAAATACTCCATGCCATATTTGTAACCACCAGACTTCCACCTGCTCTCCCCACTCCCACCCCCACCCCTCCCTCGCCTCACCTCCCCATCCCATCCCCCAACTTGCTGTCAAAACATCCCATGCCATGTCTGTAACCACCAGACCTCCATTTGCCCACCCATCCACTCCTCCAAGACAACTGACTGGCACTGCTTCAAGACTAACAATTCTCACTGTCAGCCCAGTTGGCATTACAGCCATCCTACCGCTGAAAACTGTCTGCGATAAAACACAACCTAACAACTCCTCCTTCCTCAACTATAGCAAAAACAGAAAACATATTATCAACAACAAAATCTCAAAACCACAACCCATCAAACCTGAAAAATGGGGGAAAAAGAAAAAATGAAAAAAGAACATATGGTACAATACATATAATTCAAGTCGCATCAAAAGCGATCATACCTGGAGTATAGTGCTGATATTGACCAGTCCATCTAATTTATCAACATAAGATTTTTTCATATATAATTCTTCTGCTTTCATAGATCTACACAATTTCTTGTCATCCAAACACAAAGAATAGCTAGTATCATATCAGAAGAAAATGTATTCCCAACTTTGCCGATAAAAGAAAAAAAAATTAATCATGAGAGAAAGATGGAGACCAAGAGAGAAATACAGACAGAGAGATATAACTGGCAGACACAGAACCCATTCTTTCAGTGTCTGTCGTCCTATTAACATATTCAAAATTACTACACATACCCATATATGATTCCACGAATTCTGACACATTTTTTTCTCACACACATTCCCTGCAGTCAGACTGGTAATTTGTTTACACCATAAAAGGATACAGCCAATCTTTTTTGTTGCTGTTGATGACATAATAAATGACTGAGGTTCTGTATAATTTATCATGTCACTGAATCATCTTAAATTTTGGGGTATTTTTTTTTTAGGAGGGCAAAATAATGATGCCTCGATGCATACAGTGATCCATCAACCTATCAACAATATATATGTGATTTTATAATCTTGCATCAGATTTTGCATGTGGGCATGTCTGCTTGTCTTTAAAACAAAAACAAAAAAACAAAAAAAAGATAGATATATAAATTAAACAAAATAATCACCAAAAAAGTACACAATGAGGGAAAGAAACCAAACAAAGTGACAAAGAAAAATGTTAACAACAAAAATCTGAATGTTTCATCAACATATACATGTCCAATTCTTTCACATACAAAATTTTCCTTTTCGTTTTCATCAAGAGTCAAAACATAGATTCTGAAATATTCTCATCTCTGCTAATGATTGATAAATCACACCTTTTTTTCCTCTTCTTTTCTTTTTCTAAAATCAATGAAGCAGATTCACACCACGCCAAATGCAGAACAGCTCTACACATTCATACAGAGACTGAAATAGCAGTGACAATCAAGAAAGCCGTGTTTCACAGCAAATTCTAGCATGACAAAAAAATAGATTAAGAAAAATTAAGGCATAACTTACTATCATAGAATACAAAAAAATTACTAAATATATGAGGAGTCTTGAACAAGCAGATATTTTCTTATACAATATTGCAATTATACACTTTGGAAGAAAGGTCTTGTATCATGACCAATAATTGGGTGAACTTTGTAAATTTGGAAGAAATGGGTCACTATTTCTATTGCCCATTATAATAATCTCCATATACTTGGTCCTTTTCTGTTTGTTAACATCATATTTTTTTCACTTAATTTGCCAGAGATTCAATTTAGCATAAAATCTCTGATCTGGTGCCAATAAAAATCCTTTCAAATCATATCAACATGCACAAACTTTGGAATTTCACTGCACAATATAAAGCAAAATGTGATGCAAGAAAACATTTCCACTGAGAAAAAAAATCATTTTTTTATTTTTATGTTTTTATATTCATTCATATTTTTGTCTTCTTTTTTTTCCTCATGTCACTGCACTCTGTGTAATTGTAAGTTCTGCAAAAATGAAAACAGATGTGGATGCATCACTGCAGCAAAGCAAACAAAGCATTACTGAGGATCTGATGCTGAATTAAAAGCGTGTGACCTGACCCCGATTTCAAAGCGCGTGACAAGTCTAAAAGCGGGTATGAGAGCCACAGGAAAACGTGTGTTCAAAGTACGGGTGTCTGTGGGCCTGCTAGGTTTTTTTCTCTTTCTTTTTTTGTTGTTGTTGGAATTTTACCTGGCTTGCAATGACTGCTTGCTGGCTTGGTATTGTGTTTGGTTGTCTAGCAGGAGAAGGGCATCCTGGTTCCGTTTAAGTCCAGTTGGTATTCACACTCACTTCCAGCATTTACATAAGTGCACGCGCATGTGCACACCCACAAACACACACTCCATTACACACACACACACCATGCACATGCTATTCTTTGAGGCTACATCTATTCAACCACTCATTTTGCTAAATATTCATAAACATATAGTATACACAAAAACTCCTCCTCACTTCAAATTAACGAAAAGGTGTACATCGGCAAAAGTACATCCACCTCTATTTGCATGAAAATGTTTATGCACATGCTTTGACACACATTTAAAAGTAGTATACTACAGTGTCGTTATTTTTCAAAAGTAAGATGTTTGAGCAATTCCCACCGCCATCAGTTCACTTTGACAAAAGAACATTTCTGTACAAATATTGATTAGAAACATATGTGGTGTTCACATAAAGTAACTGAAAATGATTTCATTATCATGTACACATGTACATTTTCTAGTTTTAGTCACAAAATCATTTATCACATGAAAAAAGAAAACCATATTGTTCTGCATCTTCCACAAACTAACACTTTCCTTGGATTATGATGACACAAAATCCTTTCTTTTCTTTTTAACAGCTGAGTGCTGTCTGCTATTTTCTTCAACTTTGTTCAAGTGTCCACTTCCCTTTTGCCAAGCATGACAAAGAGCGGGAAAAGTGCTAATGATAAACAAATGAGAGAAAAATTAACAGCCTCCTACAAAAGTATGGGGTTTTAATATGTCTTCTGACATGAGCAGAACTGAAAAGAATCGATCTGATACAAAAGCTGATATAGCAATTTGGTTTGGGTTTGTATGTGTGTGTGAGTGTGTGTGTGTGTCTGTGTGTTACAGGAACGAATGGGTGACATTGAATGCATTATTCAACTGACAGACCACCTATTGCTCCAATATTGTATCTGGTGTGAAAAGGAATTCTCATTCATTTCCATGATAATACTGAGTAGCAACTGTGTGTTTGTGTCCAAGAAGACAAAATGACGCTTTGATCTGAATGGCGTACACACCCAGCGTGCTGCACTGTGGTGACACAATCTCCCCTGGGGAGAGCAGCCCAACTTTCACACAGAGAAATTTGTTGTGAGAAAAAATAACAGTAATACAATACAATACCATACAATCACTGGTAACAGCCCCTTGTCGATCTCTCTTTAAAAAAAACCCAAACTTTTAGAAACCTGAGTTGGGTTTGCATGAGCAATCTTAGCAGCACTAAGCTGGCTTCATGTCCAGACTTTTCCAAAGTCATTCCACAGACTTTGTAACATTCTTAATGTTAAGCAAAACTTAATGCTGATAAGACTGCTCATGCTACCCAGCCCGGAGCTATTCCCCCTTTTTTTAAAAATTCTTATCAATTCTTCTTTCTGTCCTTTCTTTCAGTCTGCTTCTGCCTGAAAAGGAGTTTTGTGAACACTCAGCTTAGGTTTCCAGGTCCTGATTTTTTTGGCTTTGAGACGGCAATGAGACTTCATGTGGCAAGCATGACTGCCTATCCTGGAGCTAAGCAAACAATTTTTAAGGAAACTTCAACACGCTTGAAGGCTTTAACAGGCAAAATCACAACACACATACAATGCCTGATTTAGTGAGTCAGCGATACTTTCACTACAGTTCAAAACCTTCCAAATAAGAGTGAGTGCCAACACCCAATCAGATTATTGTGCTTCAATGCCAATAAACACAACTCTGAAGTGGGCTTTGGTTTTCACAGCTGACACTTTGCTTCTTTTGCTCTGAGAAATACAAAAGGTGCTGTTGTTGTCTTTTTTCTTTGTCACTGGCATTTCAGTAAAATATTTACACACTCTTCACTGAATAGTACCTAAGTCTTTCTTTATGGCTGGCTGATGAGTAGAGTATTTACACACTGTTCAGTGAATGGAACAAAAGTCTTGCTTTTTGACAGCCAAGTAGTATAATGAATTACACACTTGACTGAACAGTACTACCTCCATGCCGCTATTTTCCTTTGGACCAATATTGATTATGTACTTTTCCTTTCTTTTTATTTTCAAATTCAATGGTTGATTTATATTCCTGTAATGCTTTCAACTTTGCTGGAAAACAAAAGTTATATTTAATCAAATTAATGTCATTACTTTGATTTACTGTTTTTTTCTGCAAAGCTTTAAACAATGCTTGTAAACAAAAGGTGTAATTCAATTTCATTGCTTTGATTATTACTTCTCTTTTGCTATGCTTTGAATGTTTTTACCCCCTCTACAGAAACAAACAAACAAACTGTACGATTCCTTGATTTATTGATCTTTGTAATCTTAGAACACCAGGTAAAAAAAAAAAATCCCTGATTCAAAGTCAATTCATTTAATTTTTCACACTACAGTAGCTATATGTTCCACATCATAAAAAGAGTAATACCCTACTGAATTCATAATTCTGCACCAATATAGAAATTGCTTACTGACTTCATGATTTCATGATTCTACATCAGTAGAGGAATACCCATCTGACTCCATAATTCTACATCGATAGAGGATTACCATACTGACTTCATAATTCCACATCAATACTGGAATACCCTACTGACCATAATTCCACATCAACAGATGAATACCCCACTTATTTCATAATTCTACCTAAGAGGAAGAGCCTATACTGACAACATAATTCTACATCCAATCTCTCTTTCTTCCCCCTAATTATGTACAAATTCTAATCAGTCCAACAAACTACAATCAACACAGCACTGACACACTCTTCAGATCAACTATAAAAGAAAATAAAAAAAGAGCACATGTCCTCAGAGCTACTCAGGCTCGCATCGCTCTAACCAGTAGCGGATAAGCGACAAAAGATTTTCTTTCTTTCTGTTCACATGCTGGAAGAGAGAGTTGTTGCCAAAGCCCTGAAATCAGACCAAAGACACACACACACACACTTCTTTTCACATTTCTGCCCACTGGAGTGACTAATTGGGAATGGTTGTCACTAAAATCTCTGACTGTATGTGTGCCACTGAGTCAGAGCAATGTTGACCATGTTTCACAGTATTTATCATGAGTGTGTGTGTGTGTGTGTGTGTGTGTGTGTGTGTGTGTGTGTGTGTGTGTGTGTGGGGGGGGGGGGGGGGGGGGGGGCTTGGGGGGGGAGGGGTGTGGATGTGGGTGTTTTGCATGCCATTGGATGCTCGGTGCACTTCTGACTGTATGCTACAGCATGATGGGCAAGTACGTAGTTTTGTTGCATGCCAATGGAAAACTTTTCTGCATATGTACAATTACGTGTTCTAAATGTATTTGAATGCTAATTCTGACAGGCACAATAGCCGAGTGGTTAAAGCGTTGGACTTTCAATCTGAGGGTCCCGGGTTCGAATCATGGTAACAGCGCCTGGTGGGTTAAGGGTAGAGGTTTTTACGATTTCCCAGGTCAACATATGTGCAGACCTGCTAGTGCCTGAACCCCCTTCATGTGTATATGCAAGCAGAAGATCAAATACGCACGTTAAAGATCCTGTAATCCATGTCAGCATTCGGTGGGTTATGGAAACAAGAACATACCCAACATGCACACCCCCAAAAGCGGAGTATGGCTGCCTACATGGCGGGGGGGGTAAAAACAGTCATACACGTAAAATCCCACTCGTGCGCATACGAGTGAACGTGGGATTTGCAGCCCACAAACGCAGAAGAAGAAGAAGAAGAACACCAATTCTGCAATGCCATCTATACACTGAACACCATCACTAGTTGCCATGCCTTCTGCAAGGAGAGCCTTTTGCTGGCTGTATGCCTTTGTCCTGGCAAGTGTACACATTGCTTTTACTGGTGTGTCTTTGTGAATGATAATGCAATTTAGATTGCATGCCACTGTAGAAATACAACGACCAGTCAGAGAAACCATTATAAAACCAATTCTGTTGGCCAATTCCAACAATTCTTCAAAATCAGGACCTTGGTTTCAAAACAAAAAGGCATATTATGGAAAAACAAGACAAATGCACCTAATTTCAGACATGTAAAAATCTATCCGTTATAGTGCCTTAACATGTTTGTAACTGTCTGAAGTAAATGTTTGTTTTGAGGTATTCACTGAACTCTTGGCAATGTTCTCGAGGCTACTCTGTCTGAAGCATTACGTTTAATCTGGTATTTGGTCATTTATTTGCATTTAACACCACCCCTCCCCTCAGATCTCTCTTGACATGATTTCCACATACATACATACATACATATATATGTGTGTGTGTGTGTGTGTGTGTGTGTGTGTGTGTGTGTGTCTATCTCTCTCTCTCTCTCTCTCTCTCTCTCTCTCTCTCTCTCTCTATATATATATATATATATATATATATATACATACTGAGTATCATTCAAAGTCTTGATTTTATTTTCTTGAAGAAGTTTATTAATATTATATATAAAAAACAATAATAGATTGGGAAATGGGGTGGAAGAGGGGTAGGAGGATGTAGAAAGAACAAGAGACAAAGAGTGAGAGAGAGGGAAGAAAAGACCAGAGAGAAGAAGAAAGAGAGAGATAAAGAAAGAAAAAAAAGAACTAAAGAAAGAACTAATGAATAAACCAGAGATACCACCTATACAAACACAGCTTTTTGTTGTTGTTGCTCTTGGTTTTTTTTTCTAATCAAATGAGTCAAACTGCTGACACTTGTTACATGTTGGTTTTCTTTTTTACAAAGCCGATTCTGCTCAACACAACACAGATGAAATACAAATAAAAATGATCAGAGCCAAAAAATACCTGTCAATCCCACTTAAGCATTAACACTGTTTTCTGTTCTTGTTTTTTTTTGTTGTTGTTGTTGTTTTTTGTTGTTGTTGTTGTTGTTTTCTTTTTCAGCACCACTATAAAAATATGACAGTACCTGAACCGTGAAAAAAAAAAGTTGAAAAGACCAAGATAAAAAAAACAACAACAAAAACCAAACCCAAACTGTTGCAGCATGCTGTCTACCACCTGATCCCACCTGTAACGCAGACAAGCTCAGCGGGAGGTATAATAATACCAGCAGTGCCTATATTTCTGACTGCCAATACCTTCATCACCCCCTCCTAAGTTCACACCACAGGGAGAAGAGGTGGAAAAAGGGGGCCTGGGGGCAGTTGGGGGGTATGGGTGGTGTGGGGGGGATACAGGGCAGGGCTGGAGGAAGGCAGCATTTACAGAAGGCATGTTTTACATTAGATACTGTAAACTACCTTGTACGCGCCCATCCCCTCTTTACACAAATTTCACCTCAAGTTGGAGATGGCCGTTTACTGGGTATTCACACTTCATGGGAGCCCAATCCCTTATTTACTTTACTCCATACATGAAAAGTTTCTCGTTAAACTTGCAGTATCAGTTGGATAATCCAATATGTTTCGTGGCATGACAGTGCCCAGTACTGATTTCTCTGTAAATAAAAGGCTAGCAACTGAAACAAGACACTGTGTCATGGACTGACATCATCATTGCTCTTGTTAGTTTGTTTTTTAATGACACGTCAAAATCTCATGCAGATGTCCCATTCTTTACCTCAAGATCTGAATATGTAAAGCAGCAACACGATCCCTAATAGTAAACTGGATTATCATTATTTCATGATTTATTCTTTAAAAAGCAAAGTGTGTGGGGGCGAAGGGGGCAGAGGGGTGGGGGTGCAGGGGCAGGGGGCATTAACAAGATATTTTACCCAATGCACACTTATAACAAAAACTGAGGGGTGGGCATTTACAAGGCAGTTGACAGAATTTTGGAACAGGGCCCCAGCTCCAAAACAAGCATGTGAGGAGAGGAAAATCAGGCTGAGTCAGGCACACCTATAGTGTGGCCAGTCGTTTATCACCACCAACACCACTAGCAAACACTGGTACCTGATTACTCTCTCGATCTCTGGTGGGTCAACTGACTTGTTGCAGAGGCCTGAGTGGCATGCACATTGCCATGCTCACCTTCATTGTCCATGTATATTGCAAAATTGTATATAAATGTCTATCTGTCTTATCATTTATATATCATATATGAACAATTGTCTATCTGCTGATATTCCAGATTTCCATAATGTCCTAAATTCTAGACTATATTTCAAGATCTGATATGATTTTTACTCATCTGCATAAGGACGAAGGAGGTGCAGGATGAGAACTACAGCATTTCTGTACACATCCAACCTGACCACTGGATAGTAATTTGAAGTTACTGTAAAGTCTAAATCCCAAGTGAGCACTGCAGTTGTAGTTGTGTGGTAAAATAAATGTGTATCATCAGTGAGTGAGTGGGTGTTTAGGTACAGATTTTGTAGGTTGTATTTTCGATTGTTTATTAATTGTGTACTGTGACTTGTGTGTGTGTGTGTGTGTGTGTGTGTGTGTGTGTGTGTGTGTGTGTGTGTGTGTGTGTGTGTGTGTGTATCTGATGCTTGCCAAGGCCATCAGTTCTCCTTGACACTGACCCCCCAATGAAATTATAACTGAATTTACCAACCAGAAGTTATAGCATAATATTCACAATGCTGGTTATATATGATATCCAGTATTTTGTTCTTTTTATGTAGAGACCTGTGTTCAGTTCATAAGTCATGACCAAGCCATCCACTGTTTTACTTCATGCCAACTAAAATTAATAGGTATGTTTTGTGTGCCTGTGGGTAATGCATTGTTTAGAAAGCATGTTATCACTGGAATGATATGTATGCTTGTGGACAATTAACTGTTCAGTGACCATGCTATCACCTGGAATACTTTGTGTACCAGTGGACAATGATTTGTCCAGGGATCATACTATCAACTGGAATACTTTGTGTACCAGTGGACAATGATTTGTTCAGGGATCATGCTATCAACTGGAATACTGGAATACTTTGTGTACCAGTGGACAATTATTTGTTCAGGGATCATGCTATCAACTGGAATACTTTGTGTGCACATGGACAAGTACCTCTTTTGTAATCACGCAGTCACCCCTGGAACGTTTTGTTGCCAGTGGCAAATGAACTGATTGGTGATAATGCTAACAAAACAAACAAAAATAATAATCATTAACAATCTGATTATGTACTGACCAATAACAGCGTACCAAATTACAACTAATGCTCACACACTCTGTATATGCTGGCATTGCAAGTACTGGATCTCTTTTAAGCACTGCAAATCCCTCTCTGTCTTCATGCCTTCAAGCAAGCTAAAGCAGGAACACGGTCTCAGGATTTGTGTTTGAACCCCTCTATATCACCTCTTCACAATGAACAATTCCCTTTCCTGATGAAGGTTTCAAAAGTTTGCACTGATAAATCTCCATTTTGAAACAGAGGTTCACAACCTTTGATCTTAACTGAGAAATTGCACACCAACACACACACTTTTTTTTCATGTCTAATATCACTTAATGTGGATAGACATTAAATGAAATTGAACACACACACACACACACACACACACACACACACACACACACAGAGAGAGAGAGAGAGAGAGAGAGAGAGAGAGAGAGAGAGAGAGAGTTTTATTTTCTCTCTACAATCATTCATAATTTTTTTTTTTTAATCTAAAAAATGCAGCAAACTGGGAGTACATCATAAGATAAAGACCATGAAAATACTGGAAAAAAAAGATTGTGAAATCACTCAGTGAGACCAGATATAAAAAACAACAACAAAAAACAAACAAACAAACAAAAAAAACCCCACAAACAAGGAAAATAAAATTAAAAAAAAAAGAAAAAAAAGTGTAAAATGACAGAGACACAGCCAAATTTCAGTGTGAAATGACTGACACCAAAAGAAAACAAAAACAAATACAAAACAAAAGGAAGAAGAAGAAAAAAACGTAAATGTGAAATTACAAAAACATATTTCAAAAAGAAAAAAAAAGAAGAAGAAATGTCCACTGTGAATGATTGAGACCCACCCCCACCCCACCCTCCACTCTCCTCCATCTCAGTGTGTGAAACGACTTACACAGACAAAAGAAGGACAAAAAGGAGAAAATTTTACTGCGAAACAAAAAAAACAACAAAAACAACAAACAAACAAACAAACAAACAAAGAGTGAGAGAAAGGTGAAAAAAGAAAAAAAGAAGAAAACTTCTCTTTGAAATGACTGAAAACAAAATGGAGAATTGCAATTCCATTGTGAAATGGCAGAGAAAAGCAGAAAAGAAAAGGAGGAAAACATGGAATTTGTATGAGGTGAGTTCTAATAGCAAGCCTCTCTTCAAAAATTCAGTCAACCTACACACAAACAAATGTTTTGTCTTACCAATCATTCGGCAAGATAAACGACCTGCAGAAAGAAACATTTCAACACAAAGGCACAAAGGGCAGAAGCATGACAACGAAACTGTTAATCACTGCAGCTTTCCTAATCTTCTGTGCTGTGGAGCACTGCTGCAAAGCATAAAATTGCCCAGAAAACATTATCTGGTAATTCTATTGCTAGCTGACCTACTGTCTAACTCTAACTCTTGATCTTTTTGTTTTCTTTTTCTTCTTAATCAATGCATACTACAAAGATGATGGCAAATCACAGTCAAAACTATCCTGTTAAAAAACAAAACAAAAACACACAACAACAAAAAAACATGTTAACAGACAGTTCCTTGAAGAAAGAAGTGCTGCTGACTACCTGCCAATCTATGCCCACCTATACTGTATATGTAGCTATTTCTAAAGCTGTGAGCACAAAAAGAGAAGACTGTCAATTGTTTTCAAGCAGCAGATAAGGAAAGAGTGGAGAGAGAGTGGGGACAGAGGGGGGAAATAAAGGACTGAGAAGAAAGAGGCCACCCGCGGGGAAAAAGAAAACCGGAAGAAACAAAACCAACAAACACAATCAAGTCATCAACCAACAACTACAAAATCCCATTACAAAGTGAACACTCATTGAACAAAGACATATTTGTAGTTAAAAATACATTAGCCTGCTTTTATAAATATCTTTTATTTTTACACAGAGATTTCCCTTTTCAAGAAAAAACAAAAAAAAGATCTGCCAATTTCAAATGAACAATTCTTTCAAAAGAATAAGTTGACTCTTTTCAAAGAATGAGAATCAAACGAAACATTAAAATTTTCCATTTGAAAAAAGAAGCAATGTAATATAATTTTGCTGAAAATTTGTACCAGTTTTGAGGTTTTTTTTATGTGTAAATACAACAGTTATATTGTTAAGTCGTTCACAAAATCACTATCATTTTTAAGTGCATTTGTGCTAAAAGTGCAGTTCTTGCCAAAAACGTATTGTGTGTGTTTGACCAGACTGAATTCTGATTTCAAGACATTCTGAGAACATGTACAGGTACAGAAGAATTTCAATAATTATCATTGTGATATGCTGGCAACCTGTTTTCAATGTTTCAAATATTTTGTTCAAAGTGTCTTCTTTCAACTTTTCAGCATTTACAAAGCCACTGGAAACACTTTCACTTCTGATGCATTAACTGTGACTCACTTGGTTGGGTTTGGGTTTTTTTACAAACCAAAAAAAAACATTTTTTTATTTTATTTTAAATTCATACACTCATGGTGATGATGATAGTAATAACAACTATAATAATAATCATTACAATGACTAAGCAAGTGTTCACTTTCCAACTTTGCATGGGTTTTTGAGCTGATGTTGATCAATGGCTGAGTACTGGGCTGCTATTCTGGTTCAGACAAACCACACACACGCACGCACACACACACGCACACTTGCACACACACACTGACACCCACATAGAGATCACCATGCCAGATGTCAGACAGGCTCTAAGAGAGAGCAAAGTCTACAGGATGGTCAGACAACAGACAACCTTACCTTCTCGCTGGATCTGGCAACGCATGCCAACGTGTCCAGTGTTCTCATGGCACCGACGCCATTCTCCCAGGCTGCTACTGAAGCTTTAGGGGAGCTGCAGATTACAGAATACAGAATACTTCATCAACAACAATAAGAGAAATCAATCTGTGGTGTAAGAGTTCATGTAAACAATGCACAAGAATCACCGTAATTCAATGTGTGTGTGTGTGTGTGTGTGTGTGTGTGTGTGTGTGTGTGTGTGTGCATAAAAGAAAGAAAACTTTTAAATGTTAACTTTAAAAAAATCATATATGTATACCATTGCCAATACACATGCAATAACAGTTTGGAGGATTTATAGGCATAAAATATCTCTCCATAATCAAAGACATAAGAAAGGCAATTCAACGGTTGATGTCATTATAATGCACAGATATTATACACAACCATTCATTTTGTGAAGTAACATTAATTCATAGATATGGTATTTATTAATGCACACATGTGTTCACAAGCATTTATCTAGTAGAATTTTTTTTTTTTTTTTGTGCAGAAAAAACCCATTTACCTCGACCATCTGGTTTTTAACTGAATATCACACACACACACACACACACACACACACACACACACACACACACACACACACACACACATGTGAGAGAGAGAGGGAGAGAGAGAGAGAGGGAGAGAGAGAGAGAGAGAGAATTATTATACCTAAAATTGTCAGAGGAGCTCAGTTCTAATGATCTGCATCATATCAAACCTGGTTGTGCTTTCACCTTACTCAAAATATTTTAATGATGTATTCATCCACTTATCCAATAAAAATTATATAAAACTGCACACAGTCACACACACACACACACTCTCTCTCTCTCTCTTTCTCTCCCTCTCTCTCTTTTCTCTCCCTCTCTACCTCTCTTCCTCTTAATTCTCATTGATACTACAAGTATGGTAACACCCATATAATACAACAAAGCAGCTTTGCTCTGAGCCCATACATGAACACAATCCTTCCATTCAACACCACTCAAGCGTAACCAAACCCCTCTTTGATAAAGCTGTTATAAGACTGTTAAATACCACACTGAAGGGAGTACAAGAGATCTCTACACCAACAGCTTTGTTACACAAAGCCATGGATGTAACACTAACAGCCATTCACTCTTTTCACACTTCAATGTTATGATAGCTTTCCCAATTCAGAACAGATAAATTTCTCTCTGACGTACAGATTTGAGTGGAATATCAGACTGCTGTTCCAAGTAAAAATGTGTTACTATGCCAACAAGAGATCGGCTCAGACCTAGACAGTAAAAGAGACAGGCAGATAGACTGGCAGACAGAGTCAGATATTTTGTGACAAAATGGACAGACATGAAGACAAAGGAATGCAGAAGGCAGAGAGAACAGGGAATGAAATGAAACAAGTTATATTTCATCAGGGTAGTGGAATAAGCATTATTACTCTTTCACAAATAGCCATCTGGGCAAGACAGAGATAGAGGCGGAGGGGGTGGAGGGGGGAGGGAGAGACAGAGATAGAGACAGACACTGAAACATGAAGACCAAGGAATGCAGAAGGCAGAGAGAATAGGGAATGAAATGAAACAAATTCTATTTCATGAGGGTAGTAGAATAAGCATTATTACTCTTTCACAAATAGCCATCTAGGCAAGAGAGAGAGAGAGGGGAAGGGGAGGGGGGGGGGAGGGGAGAGACAGAGACAAAGATAGAGACAGACACTGAGACAGACAGAAACAGAGAGACAGAGACGAAGTCAGACAGACAAAAGCACAGAGAAAGAGAGACAGACAGACAAAACAAAGACATACGTGCAAAAGGCCAAAAGAAGAGAGAGAGAAAGAGAGACAGACAGTTTCAGTTTCAGTAGCTCAAGGAGGCATCACTGCGTTCGGACAAATCCATATATACTACACCACATCCGCCAAGCAGTCAGGCCTTGAGAAAAAAAAAAAAAAAAAAAAGAAAAGAAAGACAGACAGACAGACAGACAAATAGACAGACACTGAGACTGGATGAATGGTCATGAAGACAAAGAAACGCAAACAAGAGACTCTCTCTCTCTCTCTCTCACTCATACCAAAGACTTTAGCCCTACGTAGGGCTAAAGTCTTTGCTCATACACACACGCATGCACACACACACACACAGGGGAAAAAGACAAACAGAAAGACAGTAACAGATAGAGGAGGCAGAGATCTACATGAATGAAGA
Organism: Babylonia areolata; assembly: GCF_041734735.1. NCBI lineage: Eukaryota > Metazoa > Mollusca > Gastropoda > Neogastropoda > Buccinidae > Babylonia > Babylonia areolata. The sequence continues at coordinate 13,722,080 of NC_134889.1, forward strand.
GAGAGAAACAGAACAAGAGAGAGAAGCAGAGAGACACTGGGAGACAAGCAGAAAAAAAGGAAAGCCAAAGGAAAGGCAAGAACTGAAGGAGTGTGACACAGACATGGAAAAGACTCATGGAGTGATGGACAGAGACAGACAGACCAAGAAGCAGAAAAGACAAAGACAGAAAGAGAGATAAATGGGCAGAAACAGAGACAGATATACAGATAGATAGAAAGACAGTGATAGATAGATAGATGGATAGATAGTGTGTGTGTGTGTGTGTGTGTGTGTGTGTGTGTGTGTGTGTGTGTGTGTGTGTGTGTTTGTAAGAGAGAGAGAGAGATCGGAAGAAGCTGGAGGGAGAGAAAGAGGAGGGAGGGAGAGAGGATGACAGTGACAAATGTTTTACTGAGGGCAGAATGGATAAGCTGAAAGTTTCTTTACACCATGCCCTCACACATGCATGCATGCACAATATAATCATTGAAATAAAAGTAAATAAATAAACCACTGACATAAAACTATTAAAAGTAAAACAGATAATAACAAACTGATCAACGCAAACAGTTGTGGAAACAAGAACATTATCACAAAACAACTGTCACATGAAAATATTCAAACACAAACGAGTATGTGCACACACAGGTTTCACACATATGCACTCAAACAAACAAGCACACACAGACATGACATGCAAAGAAACATACACATGCACACTTATACACAGACTGGCAGAGACAGACAGAGAGATATGCACACATAAACAATTAAGCAGACAGACAGATGAATAATGACACAGAGAGAACTAGTGATATGAGATTTTCTAGTGATGCTGAAAGATAAAACCAGACTGAGAGACAGACATACAGAGAGAGACATCTGGACCACCATAACAGTGACGGCAGCATGTGCACTGTGCTACTAGTAACATACACAGCTAAAACACCCCTCCCTCATCCTCAACCACACTCCTCTTTGTGTATATGTACTGACCAGGCTCCTACAACATAATCCATCAAAGTAAAAATACTGTAAGAGTGAGAAAGATAATATATAGAATGACAAAAGAGGTAGACTGAGAGACACAAGAGAGACAGGGGGTGGGGGGAGGGAGAGAGGGGGGGAGAGAGGGAGAGAGATGATGATGATACAGTTTTGCACATTCTGTACACAAAGTCAAAAACCACTTAATGAAATCACTACCATATATTAAATATAATAAACTTATAAATATTTCACTAATCCACAGGAAACCTCTTACCCTGTTTTTCTGCCTGCTTTGGCAGTTTTGTTGCCACCTGCTGATACTACTGACTGGCTGGATGGAACCGTCACCTTTGCTGGTACTTTAGGGATGGGGGTTTTACTGACAGCATGGATGGCCATCTTACTAGTGGAACCTGTGTTAGCACCAACTTGAAGAGGTCCTGGCTCCGTTGATTCACTCTCTCTTGTGAGTTCTGGGTCACTTCGCACATTGAGACTAGGTGAAAGCTTGTACCTTGAAGCAGATCTGAGTGAAGGATCCGAGTTTCTGTACTGACCAATGTTCGAGTTTTCCCTTCTTGTGGCCGTATGTGTCGGCGTCTGGGACAGTGGCATGTAACCCACGGCGGTTGGATGTGTGTAAAGTGATCCAGCTTGGGATCTGTAGGCATAGAATCTCTGGAGTTCAAGAAACTCATTGCGTGTTGTTGGGGAGTTGGTTGAGTCTGTACACGTGTGTTCACGCCTGTACTGCTCAATGTACCGATGAGATTCTGGATAATGGTGAAATGCGTAAGTCGAGTCATGAAGGTCTCTTTTACTCCGATCTCTTGTGAGAAGACTTTCCCTTCCGCCAACGCTTGTTCTAGGTTTTGACAGATTATCATGATCGGGTTTTCTTAGCACCACCTTGTCACCCTGATGCCATCCTGTAACTTCACAAAATTTAAAATCTCTGAGGTTGCTAGGTCTGGGTGCACTGACAACAGTGGGTGTCAGCTCCGACTGATCAAAATCGTCGTCTGCTGCGAGAAGTTTGTTTTGCAATTGCCGATCTCGTGCAAAGCTGAAGTCATGTTTCCTATCCATGTAATCTGGAATCATCACTTCATTAGCAAATAAAAACTATTACATGGAACTGTATGTACACCACATGATTATACTGAGCAGACCGTAAACGTTTCAACGCAGAAGCGAACTGCCAAAGAAGCACGTTTCGCAGGGCAAACAATCTCAGTTGGTAGGTGCCGCGCTAATCTTTTGGCTGTTCTCTCAGTGGCGCCCCCTCCCCTGGAATAACATATGTTTGATTTAATATATAGCTGTAATTGTGCAAATAAAGTCGCATTGCATATGCTTTAACAAACCAAATATACCAAAGTTAATGAATCTTTCAAATATTTTCTTTCGTATTTGGTAAAGGCAACTCTTAAATGCACAAAACATTAACCAAAACATGGTTAAACACAGTGTCAAAACACGGTGAGTAAAGTCGTAAAAAAATATGTGGGAATGACATCATTAAAATTCTATGGAACATATAATCCAAGGCTCCTTCATCTAATCCAATATGCTAAGTTACTCTCGTTACTCATTTTATGTTTCAATGTTGTTGTTTTTATTACGACGGGGATCTGATATTTTCGTTCTTTGACGCATGCGCATTTGTGTCGGCATTCCGATTAGTTTACCTCAACGACTGAGAACACAATGATGTTTCGCACGAGTTTTGAGTCTCTCTTGTTTTGACATTGCTATCCCGTTTGCTCCAATGAGAGTTTTCGAGTCGATAATCTGTTGGTATGCGCTGTTCTCTTTGTCCTTTTTTTTTCTTATTCTGAAAAATCAGAGTATTTTGCAGAATCATTTGTCAGCACTGCAATGCGTTCTTGACTTTGTTTTCTGTTTTGTGATTGTGTAATATGCTTGACTTTATAAGTTTGACTTTCCTAAAGAACAAAATCAGATTAGGCTAAACTGCCGATTTTGACTATGTAAACGATTGAAGCATCCTACAATGTTTTGTGATTTCATATGCTTCACACGTTAATGCATGCTCTCAGTGTGTGCTTGTGTCTGTGTCTGTGTCTGTGCATGTATCATCTATGTCTGTGTTTGTGCATGTTGTAATCTGCTCCCCAACCCCACCCGTCTGGCCCCCTCCCACACCAACTCCTTTTCTTCATTGTTCATCTCTGTTTTACCATTCAGTATGTTCAGCATAAAGAATGTGTGTGTGTGTGTGTGTGTGTGTGTGTGTGTGTGTGTGAATATGCTTTTGCATGCAAGTATTGGGAAGGCATATTTTTGAGTTTGTATGAGTGTGCATGAACATATCAGTGTGTGTGTGTGTGTGTGTGTGTGTGTGTGTGTGTGTGTGTGTTCTTGCATGCTTGTGAGTTTATATATGGTGTGTGTGCATACAGGTGTTCATGAAATAATTTGATTATCAAGTACTGTCCACTTGATTCTTCCCTCTGAGCAATTACAGAGGCAGTAGTTTTACTATGAAATTACCAATTGTGGATGGAGAAACCTTGTGGAGGAAAAAAAAATAAGTAGGATGTCTTGTCAGAAAATAATTCAGTTTTAACCTTGTGTTGTCCTCAGGGTTTGATTTTGCTCATCACAGATCACCAAATTTAGGAAAATCCAGATTTTCCTTGCTGAACAAAAAGTTATTGGCTGACATTTCAGGGGATAAAATGTGTAGAAACCGTAGAGGAGATGGACCACCTGTCTCTGTGTCACCTCTCAACCACCCCTTCTCTTTCCCAAGTTCCCACTTCTTTCTCAGATTACTGGTGTTTGAAGAGCTCTCTTCATCTTCTTATTTCACCTTGATATCAAGCATTCCATACTGCAGTCAATAAATGAATATTTTAAGGAATGAAAACAAAACACCATTTATGTGAGGTACACAGTGCACTGCATGTTTCTCACCATACTCATTACTTTGCAGATTGCTCAAGATGAAGAAGGACCAACACTTGGACAAAGTGAGCCAGAAACATCCCTGTTACAGTGTCAGTCATGAAATCCTAGGATTCCTTTTTGTGTGCAGTTTAATTGTTCCATTTCTGAACAGTGGGGTAACTGAAGTCTGGATGGGCAGCACTGTGTCTTAGGTTTCAGAGTGAGAGCAGACAAGTGAGGGGCCTGCTTTACAGGTTCTGGCTTCACCATGGCAGCTGAAAATGAACCAGACAGTCCAGTTCGAGGCAAGGCCAAGAAAAAGAGTGCCTTAACCAAACTGGTAGAACGTAAGAAACGAGTGGGGGGGTCAGATGTAGACAGTGAGTATGGTTCCCGAGTGTCTCTTCAAGGAGGCAGTGCTGTCCCCAGAAGTGCTGTCCCTCTGGAGCCCCAGGTGATAGTGGAGAGCAAGAGGTCAAGTGGGTCACACTGTGTGCCATGCAAATCAGCCTCCACTTCCGACTCCAAGGGCAAACCCCAGCCCAGACCTCGACGAAACTCCACAACAATGCATTCAGAGGTTGGTTCTGACAATGTGCAAAGTGTGAGGGGAAAGAGTGATGGACAGGGTGATGTTCCCAGTGACCCCCCAGCTTCTAACAGGTCAGGACCAACAGATTCCACTATTTACCGTTTCCGCAATATGAGAATGGCGGCTGAACAGCCTGAGAATGCGGATGGGAAACTGCAAGGCCCTTTTATTCCTAAGCCCCCCTCAACACCTCGAACACCAAGGACAGCAGTTGTGAAAAGGGAGAAAAGGAATCATGAAGCAGCGTTATCAGGAGATGAACCAGAGGTAGGCCCGAAACGACACTCTGAAGGCAGCAATGAAACCCACAACAATCACATTAAGGGCCATTCACAACACAGCATGACATCTGAAGAAGTGCACACCAACCATAAACAATCACCCAAGGTATCTCCAGTCAAGTCTTCGGTGGACGGGGGTGAGGTGGAAGACGCAGCCAATGGAACGATAGACCAGCTGCACCAGCATTACCAGCGGCTCATGGAGGTGGACAGCACCAAGGACAGCCCTCCCGCCCTCCGCCACAGCTCCTTTGGCTCACACCTGGCTGAGTCCACCCTCTCCAACACCTCTCGCTCAGCAAGACTGGCACCCATCCACCCCAAACACCAGCCCCCCCCTCTGGAGGCAGACGTGTCATCACACGGGCTGAGGACAGCCTACAAGGCAGACCCCAGCTACCGGCGGGAAAGCTCCAGCATGATGGGCCGCCTGAACAAGCGTGTGTCCGATGGGATGCTGATGGCGGGGCACAACGGCAGCCAGACGCGGTTGGGATCCGACAACATTTCTCTGACGTCCACCAGTGTCATGCCGGTCATCACCACCAGAGAGGCACGGTCCAGGTGGGTGTCACACTTGTGGGATGACCATGTCCTTCTCTTTGATACAGTCAGTGTGCTGTGTCAGTGTGTAGCAATCTAAGTTTGAAGGTGTCAAAGCTTGTGCACTGATCTACATATTTGTTACGCCACATCTACTTTGACAAAAAAAGACAAGAGAGGCAAGGCCTTCAAGACTCACTTGTGATACACTTAAAAAAAAAAAAATTAATCGTTAAAGTGTGTTCTGTATTTGTTATTAAAAAGCTTCAGGTTAAAAAAAAAAAAAAAAAAAAAAGGCCGAGTGCAGATTTGAACATGGCATATTCGGGTGGGAAGGAATTGTCTTACTGACTACACCATTGCGGATCCATGAATAATGTTAAAAAATAAACATTTAAGCAAGTTTTTTTAAGGGTGATAAATCGATTGTGATATTCCAAGTGATAACGCTGTTTAAATCATATCATTTTGGTGTATCTCAGGCATTTAAAAATTCTTTAAGGGCAATTACGAATTCTTAAAATTCCCCCGGTAAAGGAGATGTGGCTATCGCTGCAATCACACTGCAACATTTAGCCGTTTTTCTCTGGATCTATATAGATGTACAAGTTTAGTTACACCCGCCAGGAAAGTACGACATGGTCGATTCAATTTTTCTTTTATGTTCATTCTAAGTGATTGAGTATCCACTTTAAAAGATTCATATGCAGTAAATACATCAATGATTCCGTCACTCACGAAGCATCGCCAACGCTACTGCAACTGGGATGCGGTTTTATGGTGTTTTTGGAATCCCGGAAATGGCCTCAACGAAATAAACCCTTAATGATACAAGAAAAACAGTTTAATTTGGGAGACTTACAAACTTTTATTGGTATGACTGTGAAGATTTTTTTTCCTTCAGTTTTTAAGCCAAAGTGGGTGTAAACAGACAAAGTATTTCCAGAGAAAATGGTAGTGTTAAAGTTTACCACGGACACACAGACATACAGACACACACACATGCACACACACACACACACACACACACAACCGAACAAGTGAGTCAAAAAGAAAAAGCTGATGCCTGACCGTCATGTGTCATGTCAGTGTGCAACATTTTCAGTTTCAAGGAAGTATCAAAGTATAACAGTAACAGGTACCATATGTCATTTATTATTTCCTTTCTTTCTTTCTGTCTTTCTTAATGTCTGTGTCTTTCTTTCCTTCATTTTTTTCTTTCTTGTTTTCCATCTTTGTTTCTTTTTGAAAATGTTTTCCACAAACAGAAATTTATGTCAGACTCAGATTTCTTTCCTTCTAGCAGACAAGGAATATCAGGCACTGTTGCCCTTCCCTTCTTTTTCTTTCTTTCTTTTCTTTCTTCGCATTTTTTTTCCCTCACCTTTACCTAAACAAAACAAAGGCATGTTCCCAAATTCAGGGAAAGAGTGTTACCAACATATGTAATGCAGCATTTTGTGACAGCAAAGTGACGATGGTGACAATTTTTACTTTTATTAATTCCTTCTCTTGTTATGCCTGTGGTGTGTTGTCCTGTTGCAGAAGTTACCTCCAAGGCAGTGTGAGTTCTGGTGCCATGTCCATTCTGGGGGTAGAGGAGCTGGAGCGCTATTTCCCTGACCGCAGGATTCACGTCTTTGTCGGCTCCTGGAATATGAATGAGCTCAAGGTGTGATTATTATATCGAGCAGCTAACAAAAAAAATTTCAAGTATTGAAACTGGTCATGATTTAGTAAGAACTAATGACACAGCGAGAGAAAACACAGAGGAGAAAAGCCACATGTGAAAACACACAAGCAGGCAAGAGCACAATACACATGAACCACTTCACACACAACAAAAAGAAAGATAGACTTAGTCCAGTCATCCCTGATGATAAAAATGACTGATTACCTATCAAAAAAAGAAAAACAGGGAAAAAAAAAGTTCCTGGCATTGTCTTAACGTTCTTCAGAGCTGAGTCATTCACTCTAGCAGAGTCTGTTGACGAGACGTCGCGAACAATGTGAAGCATATCTAGTATATGTCAAACTCATACTAGGTCTCACTTGCTGTGTTTCATGTGTACTATTTCTTCCTGTCATTTTGGCAACTATTCTCTGGTTTGGGGGTAACCTGTTGTAAACTTGACAGAGCCGCATTTTCTGTGTTTCCAGAATTTGTCAGCATCAGTAAATGACTTCATTCTGCCTGAGACGTGTGAGTACGTCCAGGATGTGTACGTTGTGGGCACACAGGAGAATGAAATCAACAGGTAAGCCCTTTCTTGGTAGTGATGATAGTGGTGGTGGTGGCTGTCATTGGGAAATAAGGGGAAGAGGGGTGTGGGCTTGGGAATGTGACGGTAGAGCACAGAGCATGAGTCTGTGTTAAATGTGTGTGTGTGTGTGTGTGTGTGTGCATTGAAGTTAAATGTATGAGTGTTTATGTGTGGTGAAGCAAATGTGTGTGTGTGTTGAATGTGTATGTGTTGGAATGAAAGGTGTGTGTGTGTGCATTGAATTTCTGTGTGTTGGGGTGGGGTCCTGGTGTTGAAATTGAATTGTGGGAGAAAGGGGGTGTTGAAATTAGATTGTATGGGAAGGGGTTGAGGGGAGGGATGTAGAATGAAAATGTGTATGCATGTGTGTGCTCCCACATGACATCACATTATCACATCAGATCAAGTTATCACATCAAATCATATCACATAATATTGCAAAACATGACATCACATGTTATCACATTACATCACACCATATCACTTGTCATCACATGCCATCCCATCACATCACATCAAACCACATCACATCACATCAAATCCCATCCCATCCCATCACATGTCATCACATCACATCACACGTCATCACATCACATGTCATCACAACCCATCACACATCATCACATCACATGTCATCACAACCCATCACATGTCATCACATCCCATCACACATCATCACATCACATGTCATCACAACCCATCACATGTCATCACATCACATCACACGTCATCACATCACATGTCATCACAACCCATCACATGTCATCCCATCCCATCCCATCCCATCACATCACATCACATCACATGTCATCACATCACATCACATGTCATCACATCACATCACACATCATCACACCACATGTCATCACAACCCATCACATGTCATCACATCACATCACATCACATCACATCACATGTCATCCCATCACATCCCATCACATCACATCACATCACATGTCATCACATCACATCACATGTCATCACATCACATCACATCACATGTCATCACATCACATCACATGTCATCCCATCCCATCACATCACATCACATCACATCACATGTCATCACATCACATCACATGTCATCCCATCCCATCACATCACATCACATCACATCACATCACATGTCATCACATCACATCCCATCCCATCACATCACATGTCATCACATCACATCACATCACATGTCATCCCATCACATCACATCATATGTCATCACATCACATCACATCACATCACATGTCATCCAATCCCATCCCATCATATCACATGTCATCACATCACATCCCACCACCTAACATCCCATCCCATCACATCACATGTCATCACACCACATCCCACCACCTAACATCCCATCCCATCACATCACATGTCATCCAATCCCATCCCATCACATCACATGTCATCCCATCACATCACATATCACATCCCACCACCTAACATCCCATCCCATCACATCACATATCACATCCCACCACCTAACATCCCATCCCATCACATCACATATCACATCCCACCACCTAACATCCCATCCCATCACATCACATGTCATCACATCACATCCCACCACCTAACATCCCATCCCATCACATCACATCACATGTCATCACATCACATCACATGTCATCCCATCACATCACATGTCATCACATCCCACCACCTAACATCCCATCCCATCACATCACATCACATGTCATCCAATCCCATCCCATCACATCACATGTCATCACATCACATCACATGTCATCACATCACATCACATCACATGTCATCCCATCCCATCCCATCACATCACATGTCATCACATCACATCACATCACATGTCATCCCATCCCATCCCATCACATCACATGTCATCCCATCCCATCCAATCCCATCCCATCCCATCACATCACATCACATGTCATCCAATCCCATCCCATCCAATCCCATCACATCACATGTCATCCAATCCCATCCCATCCCATCCCATCACATCACATGTCATCCCATCCCATCCCACCACCTAACATCCCATCCCATGGTGTTGATGTTGCAGGAAGGAGTGGGAGGTACAGCTTCAGGAGACACTGGGTCCCTCCCACGTCTTGTTCCACGCTGTGTCCTATGGCTCCCTTCACCTGGCCGTGTTCGTGCGCCGAGACCTCATCTGGTTCTGTTCTGGTCTGCCTTTAATCATTATGATGATGATTATAATTGTTAAGAATGATAATGATAATTTTTATATTAACCCTTTCACTGCCAGGAAAATAAGATTTAAGTAAAATCTGTTTACCATGGTCTTTTCACAGAAAACTGATATAAATTTTCAAAAAATTCTGTGCTCTTTGTTATTGGAGAAAAACTCGTAAAAGTATACATTTCTGAAAGGTAAATGAATAAAGAATACAAAACACATGACGTTTTCCCATTTTATATATTTTTAGTGACATGCTGTTGTTTTGAAATCAGTGTTTTGTTTTCTGTCACATTTTCAACTTGTTCATTACAGACATTAGTTGGTAATTTGCACTAAAATATCATATTTTCTGGACAAATGGATATCTACACACACAAAATCATACTAGGACAACCACAGTGAAAAAAAAATTAAAAAGAGATAGATACACAATGCATTGTGACTTCTCCAAGTGATAATATGGATGTGAGGCCATGCCCCCTCAGTCTCCACCCCCCCCCACTCCTCTTCACCCCTATCACATGGTAACTTTATCCACTTCTCATCAGACCGCGTTGGCTGAGTGCCAAGAATATCACTCACACTGTGTCCTGATAAAAATTTGGTCACTTTCTGTCGTCTGCTACACCTCTACAGCCGGCATCACTTATTGATAGTCGTATCTTGGCCACTCTCTTGATTACTCCCTTTATTTTCTATCAAATCGTCCTATAAATGTTCACCACTATCTTCTCCTTCAAAATTACACTTTAGTTCTTTCTGAGCATCAGCTCAAGAAAGCAATCTTGGTTGATTTAGTTCACCACGATCGCATGTCTTGAGCAGGGCGTCAGTCCAACATTTTGTTGAGTGAGCAAGGAGAGGAGCCAGGCAAACACTGCTACAGTAACACAACCAAAACATTCAAATAAAGGACTGCCTCATGACGTAGATGGTGTTTCTAGCTATCAATAGAATCTGGAAAGATTCCCCAAGCTAAATCTACCACTATTTTTGTCAGCGAACTGAATGCAAATCAGGGAAAAATCAGAATATTTCGATGATGAGTTATCTCGTCATTGTGGCAGCGAAGCGTACATACTTGCGATGACGAGTTATCGCGTCATATAGGCAGCCTAGGAGTTAATAACCCTCTTTAGCTGGAAGAAATTCTCTCCATTTTTTTTAAGGAAAATTTTACAATTTTTGATGAAAAGTCTATCAGCTGAACTCAGAAATATTACAATGAAATCACACACACACACACACACACACACACACACACACACACACACACACACACACACACACACACACTCATATGCACACACACACATACACACACACACACACACACACACACACACACCATTATGACATTTCTGAAGTATTTACGTAATGCGCTCTGTGAAATCTAAAATGTAAAATGCACAGCGTCAATGTGTGGACAGTGCCAGAGGATGACGTGGTGTCCCTGCGGGCCGTTGCCATGGTGAAGACCAAAGGGGCCATTGGAATTTGCTTCAGTTTGTTTGGAACCTCCTTCCTCTTCATCAACTGCCATCTCACCTGTGAGTGGGGTTGTTGGTTCTGTCTGTGTGGCAAGTCTCACACACGCACACAAGCACGCACGCTCGCAAGCAAACGCGTGTGCGCACACGCATACACACATACACACTCATACACACACACCCACACACACACTCACCCTCACAATGCACACACTCACACAAACGGTCACACACACGCACAAAGACATGCAGCCCCCCAACCGCCCCACCCCCCACACACACACCTGCACATGCACACACACTTACACACACACACACACACACACACACACACACACACACCTTCCCCACACCCCACCCCACATACACAAACACCCACCCCACCCCACCCACCACCATCCCACACACACACACACACACACACACACATACAGACACGAAACTCATATATAATGCTCAACACTTCCATCACATTAGGCTTGCATGCGTGTGTGTACACACTTGTGTATTTGTTGTAGTAGTACTTTCATTTTGTGTCTGTTCACATGTTTTGATATTAGATGTGTGTGTGAGCGTGTACGATGTGTGTGTGTGTGTATGTGTGTGTGTGTGTGAGCATGTCAAGAGTGTGTGTATGTGAGTAGCTGAACCTGATATTATGCAGACAGTGTGTGTGTGTGTGTGTGTGTGTGTGTGTGTTTGATCATTTGTGATCATGTGTGTGTGTGGATGTGAGAGCATATATGTGTGAGAGAGAGTAAACAGAATCCGATATAACCAGTAATGCAGATGAGAGTGTTTATCTATGTGAACATGTATCTGAGAATGAAAGAGAGAGAGAGTAGGCTGAACCCAATATAAACAAACGATATACGCAGACAGTGTGTGTGTAACATAACCTCACTATTATCCATGTGTCTATCTGTCTATGTTGATTCACAAACAGCGGACCGGAGCTCCAGCAAGAACAAGAACCGTCTGTTGGACTACCACAGAGTGACCCGGGAGCTGCGACTGCCTCGCCCTGTGACCGACAAACACGTCCACCCGGCCATCAAACAGCGTGAGTGCTGGCCCAGTGGTTACGCATCGGCCCTGGAAGCGAGAGAATCTGAGAGCATGGGATCGAATCCCACTTACGCCAGTATTTCCTCCCCATCCACTTGACCTTGAGTGGTGATCTGGATGCTGGTCATTCGGATGAGACCGTAAACCAAGGTCCCGTTTTTGTAACATGCACTACTTGGCGCATGTAAGAGAACTCACAGTTACAAAAAAAGTTGTCTGTGGCAAAATTGTGTAGCGAAAACTACTTTGATAAGAAAACAAGATCACTTGCATGCAGGAGAGAAAAAAAGGGTGGTGTTCCACTGTAGGGATACACCGTCCCTGGGGAGAGCTGCCTGAATTCAACCTTGTGACAAAGGGTAAAGAATGAGTCCAGCCTGCCTGCCTGCCTGCCTGCCTAGCCAACACTGTTGTTGGTGGTCTTGTTCTTTGTGCACCTCATTATATGTGTATGTGTGTGAGAGAGAGAGAGTGTGTTTGTGTGTGTGTGTGTGTGTGTGTGTGTGTGTGTGTGTGTGTGTGTGTGCCTCATTTGTCTATCTGTGTGTCTGTCTGTTTGCCTGTCTCTGCCTGTCTCCCACTCACTCTCACTCTCTCTGTCTGTCTCTCCTATTCTCCCTGTCTGAAGAATAGGCCATGCCTAAAATCTTAATCCTTGAATAAGAAACATTTTGAGTTCTGTCTCTGTCTGTCCGTCAGTGTGTCTGTCTGCCTGTCTCTCTTTCTCCCTCTCTTTGTCTGTCTCTGTCAGTCTGTGTGTCTCTCTCATTCTCCCTTTGCCTGTCTGTCTGTCTCCTTCTTCTTTCACTCTCTCTCTCTCTGTCTCTCTCTGTTCTCTCCACTCTGGTAAAATCATCATTTTTATGTTTACTGATATACGGTGTTTTTTTTAAAGGATAAGCGTAAACTTTGCTTTCTACTTGACATGTATCATCTGTGCGGTGATGTGTGGTGGTGATGTGGTGTGGCAGCTGACGTGACGGCGCGCTTTGACTGCGTGTTCTGGTGCGGGGACCTCAACTTTCGCCTGGAGCGGCGGCGTGTGGCAGTGGAGGGCAAGGTGTCCCAGATGACGGACTCGGATGACATCCCCCACTTTGAGGAGCTGCTGGGCGCCGACCAGCTCTCCAAGTACATCACTGAAGGTGATGGGGGGTTGTTGTGTGTGTGTGTGTGTGTTTGTTTGCGTGTGTGTGTGTGTCTCTTGTGTATATGTTAATGGGGGAGGCAGTGTGTATTTCCTGTATGTTAATGTGAGCATGTATGTATGTTTGTGTGCATATGTGTGTGTGCATTTTCATTCACATTCATATGAGGATGTGAGGTGGTGATATCACACAGTAGACAGCAAGTTGAAACATGTCTCTTTGAAACAACAAAGTATTTTGGTGTCAGGACAAGTCTGTCCCACTTAAAGAAGATGATGATATAATTTTACCTGTGTTCTGAAAATGTTTAGATGTAACAGCAGGACTTATACTCCAGCATCATTTCAAGCAGTAGATGTGTATATATTGTCCTGCTACTTGAAAGCAGATGAAAGATTCATTCAGACCTACTGTTCCTGGGTGTTGAAGTCTACCTGCACTCACCATCTGGTGATAACGTCACGCAAGTCCCATTTTCACAATATACACATCTTACATAGTTTTTCCTTTGATGAGTTTTTTTTTTTTTAAATCTTACTTCTCTCTTCTGTTTTTGCTATTTTGCACACAACTTCCATATGTTTGAATTTTTTTTTGTTTTTGATGGTTTCATTTTTTTTGGTTGAAGTATATTCCAACACTGGAGAGAGCTGAGCCAGCATCTGTGTCTGACCTGAGTTGTGATCAGACTCTGTGTGTGTGTGTGTGTGTGTGTGTGTGTGTGTGTGTGTGTGTGTGTGTGTGCACAATCACATGATGATGTGAGATGGTGACATCACATAGTGGACTGCAAATTGAAAAGTGTCTCTTTGAAACAACAAAGTATTTTTGTGCAATTTTTTTTTATGTGCATGACCTTTTCTCTTTTTTCAGGAAAAATCTTTGAGGGCTTTCAGGAAGGGAGGATCAATTTTCAGCCAACCTTCAAGTTTGACATCAACTCTGATAAATACGACTCGTCTTCCAAAATGAGGATACCATCTTACACTGTGCGTTTCTTTCTTTATGTATCTGTTGGTGTTGACTTTTGTTGTTGTTGTTCCATTTTGTAACCCCACCTTTTCAGTTCTGAACTAACATTTTTGGTAGCTGCGGAAGGTATACATCACTGATACAGGTAGAGTTGTTTTGAATATACATTCTGCCTCAGTAGACTTATTGTATGACTGTATTGTATTGCATTTTTTTGTCACAACAGATTTCTCTGTGTGAAATTTGGTTTGCTCTCCCTTGGGAGAGTAGGTTGTCACAGTACAGCACAACCCATAATTTATTTTCTTTCTACAATTGTTTTCATCAGAGTGGATTGTTCTATTTTGCCAGGGACAACCTTTTAGTTGCTGTGGGGTCTTTTGCACACGCCAAGTGCATGCTGCACACAGGACCTCTCTTTATTGTAGCATCTGGAAAACTGGCACCCAGACCACAATTGAAGGTCTAGTTGATGAGCGAAGTAAAAGTCCCTGTCCGTAAATGGGACTCAGACCCAGGGACTCACTTCATAGTCTGGAACATTACCACTGGGCCACCATCAGAAGAGGGTGGTGGTTTG
Organism: Babylonia areolata; assembly: GCF_041734735.1. Taxonomy (NCBI): domain Eukaryota; kingdom Metazoa; phylum Mollusca; class Gastropoda; order Neogastropoda; family Buccinidae; genus Babylonia; species Babylonia areolata. The sequence goes on from NC_134889.1 coordinate 13,737,085, forward strand.
CAGAGCAGGTGCTGACTGCCTTAAGGTGTAAGGTGTATTGATGTGGAATACTGTGAGAGAAACTGTTGGTTGTGAAACACCTCATCACTCTGGAACAAGCAGCTCTATCCACTGGCTGTGCTGGATGAACTGCACACTGCCTGCCAGTCCTGGCACAGTATTATGACTGGAAGCACTCAAGGTGTCTGTCCTCAGCACCTGCCACTTTTTTGTGTGTTTGTTGTTGTTGTTGTTTTTATCTTTTTTTATGAATTGTTCAGTTCACAAAGGACAGATCACAAGGTGTGGGACTGAATGATAAAAAGCAGTGTGTGTGTTGTGTGTGTGTTGTGTGTGTGTGTGTGAGTGTGTGTGTGAGTGCACGTGTAAAGGTAAAAAAATCTTTCTTACAATTTTTTTTTTTTACATTATGGTGATTAACAATGAAGAGACATTTGGAACATAAGTCTGGGTAAGAAAATAACAATGTAAATCAACACCGCAGAGTCACCTTAGCAGTCCAATGATAACAGCAGCAACAACAGCAACAACAACAAAATTCTTGTCATAATTTTGAGATGCGAACTGAGAAAAGTGAATGGGCCAAACAGACAAACACAAAAGTAAGAAAGAAGTTGTGGGGTGTGGCAGGACCGGATACTGTGGCGCACGCGGAAGAAGAACCAGGTCAGCTGCCTCCACTACGACGCAGTGATGAACATCAAGGTGTCGGATCACCGCGCCGTCTACGCTTTCTTCGAGGCCTCGCTCCGCCCCGGACGAGACAAGTGAGTGATCTCAGTCTTCAGTTTCAGTTCCTCAAGGAGGTGACACTGCGTTCAGACAAATCCATGCATGCTACACCACATCTGTTTGGCAGATGCTTGACCTGCCGTATAACATGGTGCACTAGTCTGGCTTTGATTGCATGAATGAGATTATATTTGTGTACATATCTTCTCATCCGAATGACAGCCACCACACTTTATCAGAATAAACTATTAAATTATAATAATAATAATAATAGTAATAATAATAACAATAATAATAATAATAATAATAATGATGATGATGATGATGATGATAGCAACAACAATGCTACTACTATTACTAAGAATTTAGGGAAATGACATGACTGCAGACAAACATCTGGGCAACTTATTAATGAAGTAAGGGTACAGTTCAAGCAATTGCGTGTGTGTGTGTGTGTGTGTGTGTGTGTGTGTGTGTGTTTTGAGCACACATGTCTGGGCATTTATGGGGTTTTTGGGGTTTTTTTAAATCTGGAACCACACCTCAGTATATTCCTGAACCTTTGAGCAGGCATGGTTCCTTCAAGGTCTCAGGGTTCCTCTGCTGATTAAATCATCTTTTGCGCACAAACCTGGAATTCACTGCTGTTGAAAATCTGTGACAGTCCCTTGGTTCATCCCTTAAAACACATCTGGAAACATTCCTTGTTAAGCCGTCTCTCCATGGTTAAGGCACTCCATTCCTCTGGCAGTATTCTGTAGGTCCACATCTATTTCTCCTATTCATGTGTGTGTGTGTGTGTGTGGTTTGTGTCTGATGCATTATTATAATGCACTTTGAGCTGGTTGAGGGCAGTATGAAAATGTACCGTTTTCATTATTATTATTATTGTTGTTGTTGCTGTTGCTGTTGTTCTTGTTATTATTATTATTATCATCATCATCATTAACCCTTTCGCTGCCAGGAAAATAAGATTTAAGTGAAATCTATTTGCCAGGGTTTTTTCACAAAAGACGGGTATAAATTTTCCAAAAATTCTGTGCTCTTTGTTATTGGAGAAAGACCCATAAAAGTATATATTTTCTGAAAGGTAAATGAATAAAGAATACAAAACACATGCTGTTTTCCCATTTTATATATTTTTAGTGACATGCTGTTGTTTTGAAATCAATGTTTTGTTTTTTGTCACATTTTCAACTTGTTCATTACAAACATTAGTCAGGTAATTTGCACAAAAACATCATATTTTCTGGACAAATGGATATCTGCAAACACAAAATCATACTAGAACAACCACAATATATATATTTTTTTAAGAGATAGATACACAATACATTTTGACTTCTCCAAGTGATAAGATGGATGTGAGGCCACACCCCCTCAGTCTCCTCCACCCCCCCCCCCTCCTCACCCCTCTCACACGGTCACTTGGTCACTTGATTCAGTTCTCATCAGACCGCGTTGGCTGCGTGCCAAGAATATCGCTCTGCTGCTAATTCGGTCATCTGTCGTCTGCTAACATCTGTACAGCTGACATCACTCACTGACAGTCGCATCTTGGCCACTCTCTTGATTGCTCCCTTTATTTTCTATCAGATCGTCCTATAAATGTTCATCTCTATCTTCTCCTTCGAATTTACGCTTCAATTCTTTCTGAGCATCAGGTAAAGAAAGAAATCATGGTTGATTTAGTTCGTCACGATCGCATGTCTTGAGCACGGCGTCAGTCCGACATTTTGTTGAGCGAGCGAGGAGAGAAGTCAGGCAAACACTTGGACAGTGACCCAACCAAAACGTTCAAATAAAGGACTGCTTCATGACGTAGATGGGGTTTCTAGCTATGAATAGAATCTAGAGAGATTCCCCAGGCTAAAGCTACCACTATTTTTGCCAAGGAAATGAATGCAAACCAGGGAAAAGTCAGCATATTTCGATGACGAGTTATCTCGTCATGCAGGCAGCGAAGCATACATGCTTGCCATGACGAGTTATCTCGTCATGCAGGCAGCCTAGGGGTTAATGTTATTACTACCATCACGATTATAAAGAAATAAACAGTCATCCATCAGTCAAAGTTCTTGCTGTGTGGAGAGCACCTGTTTTCCTGTGTTGCAGTATCCAGCTGTGTGCAGGGCATTTTGATCGTGACATCTACGTGGAAGGTATGTACGTCGGCCCTGTGTGGCATGGCTTTTGTGCGTCATCGTGAGTGGAATGGTACCGGTCGTGTCTTAGCAGGGTTGCATGGATCAGAGAGAATTGCTGTGTTTTTAGATACAGGAAAGTTGTTGGAAAGTCCTTGTAGGTTTTCTGTGTGTGTGTGTGGTGGGGCAGGGGTGGAGGTGTTGTTGTTGTTGTGTGTGGTGCTGCTGCTGTTGTTTTAGAGCTTACATATTGAGAGAAGAGGGAGAGATGTTTGTGCTGGTCTTATGTATGTGTCATTTTAAAGACACATAAATGTGTGTATGTCTGTTTATGTGTGTGCGTCGTACAGATATATATGTATCTCTTTATATCTATCTATCTATCTATCTATCTATCTATATCTATCTGTATAGCAATGGGACATTTCTTTAACTGTGAAATGATTTGACGGATTTACACCCCTACATATAACTGTTTGATAACCCTGCCATTGAGCAGTGTTGATTTTCTCTGTGGTTACTCCACAGCCAACAAGAGGAGGGCCCAGGCCCAGGTGAACAAGGGGCACAAGAACAGCAGCGTGTGCACCGTCCAATGACAATGACTGCCATGTCATGACATCACCCCGGCCGGCACCCCAGCTCATCCACTGTCATGACATCGCCATCACTGTCACAGGCCTGGACTCGTTTTCTGCCAAAGAAAAACAGTGACGCTTTCACCTGCCCCCCCCCACCCCCCCCCACTCCCTTCCCGCCACACCCCCCGATACCCACCTCCGCTTGACTGAATCACATTTGAGCAGGTGGAGTTCTTATTGCGTGTCGCTGGAGACGTTCCTTATTTCTGGTTAACTATCAAGAAAACATCTGGAGGAACACAAAGCTACAAGTAAAACAGGAGGCCAGATACAGTTCCAGTTTCAAAGAGTGTCAAAGCATGCAGACTGATCTAAATGCCTTCCGCCATGGCATCAGAAAAACAAACAACACCAAAGAGAGATGCCTGACCTGTGTGTACACCCAGCATGCTGGTCAGGCCTTGAGGATGGGCAGACACAGGGTAGGGGAAGGAAAAAAAGGGGGTGGGGGGGGGGAGAGGAGGAGGGGAAGGAGGAGTGTAAAGGAAAGCAATTCTTTCTATGAGAAAAGGATACAGAGGTTGTATGTTTTTTTTTTAATTTGTTGTTGTTTTCATGCAAGTTACTGGTGATGGGAGGTGGAATGTCAACATTTGGTACACTGACAGGGGAAGTGTAGTGACCTAGTGGTTACACCACATCTGCCTAGGAAGCGAGAGAATCTGAGCACATGGTATTGAATCCCACTCTCAGCAGTACTTTCTCCTGCTCTTCTGGACATTGAGTGATGGTCTGGATGCTAGTCATTTAGATGAGATGATAAATTGAGTTTCTGTGTGTAGCACACACTCAGCGCACTTAAAAGAAACCACAGCAACAAAAGGCTTGTCCCTGGAAAACTTATGTAGAAAAATTCACTTCAATAGAACAAATACACTTCCAGACAAAAAAACGAATGAGTGGCGTGGGAGTAATGCCACTGAAACGGCGCAGATGGTGGGGCAGCAAAAAAAAAAAAAAAAAAAAAAGGAAAAAATATGTAGGTGGTGATGCCCTGTAGAGACACGCTCTCCTCAGGGAGATCCGCACAAATTCCACAAAGAGAAATGTTTTGGGACTTAAAAATGATACAATATGATAAGAAAACTAAATCATATGACAATTAAAAAAAAAAAAGTCTATTTCCACCAGTCTATGTTCAGGAAAGGAGAAGGCACCGTTTCTATCATTGTGCATTATCTGTGGGAACGCTGACAGCAGTCAGTGTGTGTGGTGGGAAGGGGGGAGGAAGGTTTGTCAGGAAATGGGGAGAGGACAGGCATCAGTGGCAAATGTCAGTCCTGAGTGAACAGTGTTCCTGGCGTGACGAGAGGAGAGAGGAAAAAGAAAAGAAAAGAAAAGAAAAAAAATTGAAAGGTGAGGGTTGGGGAGAGGGGTGTCGGACTTTGTGCATCCAAGCATCTCTTCCCCAAATAATGTTTTGTGGTTCTGCTGGGTTCTTAACACCTCCAACTAAATGTGTGAGGTCTTTGTCCAGACATTCCATCCAGCATCATCCACAGGCCACAATAATTTGACAGATGTTGGCTTGAAAATAACAGCAAAGTGATCCAGAACATTCTTTCTTTGTCCATCCATTGCAGTCAGCATTGTCCTCTCATCGCAGTTATACAACAGCTGCTGACTTCAGAATAACAACAAATTGAAGTTGTGCAGGAAGTTCTTTGCCCTGACATTCCAGTCAGAGTTACCTGGTGTTCACAGTGGTAGTTTTTATTTTTTTATTTTTTTTATGACAGCTCCTGACAAAGTTGCTGACTTGAAAGGTATTACTTTGTCCAGACATTCCAGTCAATATTGTTCACAGGTCACATTAATATGACATGTTACTGTGACTTAAGACTTACAACAAAGCTGTGTAGAAAGCAAGCCTAAAATCATGTAGGGGCTTGTGAAAAGGGGGTGGAGTGTGGGTGTGGGGGAGAGAGTGGCTTGATATATCTTTATGGAAGCTAAGTAATGGGGCATGGGAGAGAGAGAGAGACAAGACAAGACAAAAGTCTTTGTTTTTAAGGATAATAGATATGCACTGGTGTTTTATTTATTTTTTGTTCATTAGTCCCTGCCCTAATTAGGGTCTGTGCTACACAATACTAAATGATAATGGCATAGTCATGAGAGAGAGCAACTGAGAGAGAGGCGCGCACACACACACACATACACATGCACACACACACAAAACAAAAACTGAAACAGTGATCCAGGCCAAACACATGACAACAGAATGTTGTCTGGAGCAAATGCAGACATCTGACAGACCCCGAACATCCTGAAGACAGCCTACCACCACCATCCCAACCTTCCTCCAGGCAGGAGTTTGACCTGATATGACAAGTCACAGGTCAGCACCATCATGAACAATCAGCACACACACACACACACACACACATGGACAAAAAGTGAAGACTTAAGCCATCATAGGACAGATGACAAACACTGAAAGTATCCTGGATAGAAGCAACAAAACTGCCACCACCCACACATCCCTGCCCCCACCTTTTCTACCATACAAAAAGAAAAAGAAAAAAAAATTAAAAAGAATTTGTTGACTAAAACTGTGTGAGGATCAATCAGGGACTGAAATTATAATCTTGGAAGAGGAACGATGAACGGTGACTGAAGACAAGTATCATGTGGCTTCAAAGATCTCCATGATGCAGCCAGTGTCCTTTAGGAGACGTAAACTGGGCACAAACCGTGTAATAAAGTTTTGGCATATTCTTTACTAAAACGCAGGAAAACAAACAAATAAGAAAACACAAAAAAAAACCAAATCTTTGAACAGATAAAAACATAAACTGACCAACAACAACAGCCACAAAAAATCAACAAATCTAAGTGACTTATCAAACAAAATGCACACACACACACACACACACACACACACACACACAATCCAAGAACAGGTCTTAAGAAAAAAAAAAGTGATTTCCTCCCACCAAATAGTTTCCAGACAAAGCTTTAACAGATCAAGAAGAGTGTTGTGGTGACAAACATTACTTTAACAGTTCAAGTAGAAAGTTATGGTGATAGCTTTCAATGACATGAAAACTAACACAAGTGTAGCCCCAGGCAAGAATGATTTCACAGAAAAGAAGGTTCGTTGGACAACTAACTTCAATGGGACATATCCCCACTGATCTGAATCATTACATTTACTGACATTATACTCTGTGCATCATTATTACGCAACTGTTCAATGGTTAATGTTTCTATTTTCATTATTGTTATTATGTATATAGTTTTGTTTTGGGAAGTGTTTTTTTATAATGTAGATTAAGATACTGCATGAATAGAGTGCATGACTTGCAGCATTTAGTGACAAAGTCAGCAAGTAGAAAGCAAGTTCTTTTTTTTTCTTTTTTTTTTAACGTCATGTTTGTATTGGCTATATATTCCTCAGTGTGTGTGCGCATGTTTATGTGTGTATGTGTGTGTGTGCGTGTGAAATATCCACTGATTGTGTTAAAAGAAAAAGAGCCACAACTAACTTTCTGTGATAATATATTTTCTACACATGAATGATTTTTTTTTTAATTCTGATTTTAAAATTTTACTTCTGAATGTATATATCATGTCCACATGCTATCAGTTTAGTAATACAGCGTGCGCACGCACACACACACACACACACACACAGGGTGTGTGTGCTCACACAACACACAGTTTGTAAAAGCCCAGTAAATTATGTTTTTGCTGCCTAACTTTATAAAGTCATTTTCTTTTTCCAGTATTTATTGTACAGGGAATGTCTGTGTCTGACTGCACAGTAATTTCTTGCATTTTGGAGGACAGATTCCAGTAGACGACATAAATCAGACAACTCATGAAAAACAGTCAGTTGGAAAACACCTGGAGTTGATTCAAGCTCCTGAACAAATGCAGCATTTTGTTCTTTTCTTCTTCAAAAACAGGTTTGACTATTGACCAGTGAATGATTCAGAAACTTCTCATGCAATAAGATACATATCAAACTCTAAGATTTAAAGCATACAGTATTTATGTGTGAGTGTGTGTGTGTGTGTACAAATGATAACGTGCGTGTTCTGTGCACTTTTACTTGGTGAGTTATGGAATTTTAGGCATCGTTTCCGATACATCAGGTACAAACTTTCCATACCTGTGAAGTACTCTGACTTGGACTGGAAAGATGGACATATGGTTTGACAACCTTGTTACTGACTGTGATGACCCCAAGGAAATGAGCATGCCAGTGCAGCTGCATCTTGCATCATATACATTGATTCATGCTCTTAAGTTGTGGTTTGTTTTTCACTGAAACACATACAGTCAACATAGAGAAATTCTATGGACTGAAAGCGAGAGATACTCGATTTCTCCAGGAACTGGTTTTTATGCTGCAGCTACAGTAGAATATCTTGTGCCAAGATTGACATGTTGTTTTTTTTTCTTCTTGAGCTGCTTCCAGGTATTATGTCTTTGTTCTGTGCTTTTAGTAATCAGATGCTGTTTACTTGCTTAGTTGCTTCCATGAGTTCAAGTCTTGGTGATTTTGATATTTGTTTTGTGGCTGTGTCACTGTGCAGTGTGCAAGGAAATGTTGGTGAACGTGGTGCCAGTTTGTGCATAGGAGATGTAAGCAGCTCAAACACCATTGACATTCCTATTTTTGACGTTTGTTTTGTGATGAGCCAGGTTTGGAGGGGACTTGGTTGAACGAATCTGAAACAGCATGAAGGAAGTCAAGATGTGTTGTCAGTACCCTTCGCACTATTGATTCTCATTGATGTAACTTCCTGTTGGCCCCTGTGATCAGTGTTATAAAGTAATGTACTAATATTGTTATTTATTAAGTCTTTCTTGGAAGTTTGTCTTTTTGCTTTCTTGGACATGTGCATTTCTTTTACAATTCTGTAGTGTGACTATATGGATGAAGTGTACACATATCACAACTAGTTGGCAGTTGCAGCGATTGTGGCTTTTTTCCCCCCTTTTTTTTTCTCCATCAGTCTTCCTAATCCTTTAATATGATGAGCATGGGTGATTGTGGGGGCAAAGTATTTCAGTGAGAGGAATGTCTTACTATCACTCTGGAAATGCATTGTGTATGTTTACACTGTCAGTGAGCATGGGCATGTGTGTTTTAGGAGTCGAGTGTGCACCAAGTGTACAAAAGCACTGTAACATGTTGGACCTTTTTACCCCAGTTTTCTGCCATCCCAGTTGTTTTACACACTAACGCCAGCTGGAAAAATTTTCACATTCCTTATAAATTTATAAATTATAATCCACCAAACACTTACATGGATTGTGAGATCTTCAGAATACATGTTTTTAATCTTTTGCATGCATATTCATTTGGAAAAGGTGAAGAAAAAAGCAGGTATGGACCAATATTGTCAGTGGTGAGGGTCACAATCTGCACCACTTGCCCACAAATGCTGCTGGGATTCAACCACAGACCCTCACAGAGATCCAGTGCACTTACCACTGCACTCGGCTGTCATGCCTTTCTCAGCTGTCACAGTATTTACCTGAAACATTCTTTATCACATGCTGGTGAGTTGCCCAGCATTTCAATGGACAAGTGTGTTTCCCAGATACGAACCTGACAGGGTCGGAAGAACATGAAAATATATACAGGATCCTTTAAGAAAATGTTATTAGTCTTTCTTGCCATCCTTTCAAAAGTATATGTGACTGCCCTGAAGAAAAAAAGATATAAATCTTATTAAAATTTAAATTTAAGTATCATGGATATGTGTGAGTGTATTTTGTGTGAGTGAGTGATGAGATACTGTTACTGAAATTACAGATCCTTTAATCCTTTAAATTTCCCTGCTTTTTGTCAAGTTTTAAATCATTCATTTGTTGTCTGTCCTTTCTTTAGTTTTCTTTTCTTATTCAATTTCTTTTTCTTTACTTTATGCCCTGATAAAGTGTGGTAATTTTTCCAGCTGATGAATCATCAGCCCCTTTATTCTTTTTCCCCCTCAAGGTGAAAATCCATAACCTAATCCATAGCACCCCCTCCCCCACCCCCACAAAAAAATAATTCATGCTAATCTGCACACACAAAAAAGGAATCCACATCAACTGCTTTTGTCATTGCATAAATTCACAGACCCCGAGTTTCGCACAAACTTTGCAAGATCTTTGCAACGAAAGTTTTCTTTCAAAGGATGGTGTGAAACTTCTGACTTTACATGCAAATGTTGCCCTTGTCTTGGGTAGATCACTTCTCGGCTGAGGAAGAGTGTGATGAGATCCCCTCTACCAGGTGCTGTACTGGAGCAAATTGCTCCTTTGTCAGCCGCATGCATTCCTTAAAGGCATCTCCATCAAAAGCACGCTCCTCAAATCACGTTGTTGCTAGCATCCTGCTGCTGCCTGAGCTTCAAAATGTTGTTCTCCCCGAATATGCTGCTTCCTCTTAGCTTCACATTTCTTCTGTTGCAATTGGACTGCATAAAAAAAAAGTAACTCATTTTCCACACAAACTGTTTGCTTTGATTGTACTGGTGCCATGGTTTCCATCAAACCTGGCAGGTAAATTTCAAGTATGGGATGGACAGCACATTTTTTCTTTTCACGTGTACTGTAGATTTTACATGAATTCTTAGAAAAATAGTGCAGAACTTTTTTTCTGTCTTTGGAATTCCACCTTTATTCTATCTCCCCTCCCATTGCATCCCTATCTCCATACTCTCATGTAGCCCACCTTCCAAAATAAAAGGCAAACATGGAATTTTCATGCATTTTATTTTATACATTGAAACCAAGGAAGAAAAACAAAACATCAAGTGAATGAAAGAATACTTAAACTCCCTCAGACTTTTCAACACTTCTGACCAAAAATAAATTGAATATGAGAAATGAAAGCACCAACAAAGACAACAAAAAATCACCACCTCACAATGACAATCTGACAATCAATTCTTCTTCTTTGTTTGTGGGCTGCAACTCCCACGCTGACTCATACAGTGCACAAGTGGGCTTTTTATGTGTATGACCATTTTTACCCCTGCCATGTAGGCAGTAATCCGTTTTCGGGGGAGGGTATGCCAGGTATGTTATTGTTTCCATCATCCAGTGAATGTTGACTTGGATTACAGGATCTTTACGGCATCTTTAAATTAAGTATTTGATCTTCAGTATGCATACACAAATGAAGGGGGTTCAGGCACGAGCAGGTCTGCATGTCTTGGAGATTGGAAAAATGTCCATCCTTTACCCACTTGGCACCCTGACCAGGATTCGAACCCAGGACCCTCACATTGAAAGTCCAACACTTTAACCACTCGGATGTTGCACCCATCACAACAATTAAACTCACACTCAATCCTGCAAACTCAACTTGCAATAACTGAACACATATGTTGTGGGCATGTTTCTAACTTTTCTTCCCCCCCCCCCCCCCACCAACCCCCCCACTCCCATCCCCCCCCCCCCCACTCCACCACACCATCCCCAAAAGCCCCACCCAACCCATTTCCAATCTCCTCTCAAAAATCACCAAGGAAATCTCTACAACATTATGACAATAAAGGGAAATGTGTCATAATAATAACAGTAAGCGAAAAGAATGGAAAGAAACTGATGGCAAAAATGAATTCCCAAGGTAATAACAATAGAGGAGATAAGTAAAAATAGTAGCAATAGGTGGAAGAATGCAAAGACATTGAAAGAAAAAAACTTACTATCAATTAGAGAAAAATGTCACCCACTTAAGGAAAATCATTTGTCTCAAAATGTGTTGGAAAAAAACAAAGATTTAAAAATTTGTCTTGTTTAGAATGTACCTGCTTCCCAAAGGCAATTGAATGAAAAGATCAAAAGCGTAACAATATGCTATAAAGTACCCCCCCCCCCCCCCCCCCCCCCCAAAAAAAAGAGAAAAAAGTAAAAATAGAATTCAAGTTCAAATGTGACATGCTTACCCCATCCCTAAGGTTAAATAAAAATTACAGAAAATTTGTTTATAGATAGGGTTTTTTTGAAAAAAGACAAAAGAAGAAAAAAGACAAACATTACTTTGAAGACAAAACATTTTTATCACAATCAATAACTTCATATTGATGAATGCATTTGGATCAAATATTGCAGAATACATTCTTTGACAAAAAAAGAAGAAAAAACAACGACAAAACAATGACAAAAACAAACGGACATAAAAAAAACAACAAAAAACATTAAGGACAATATCAACATACTAACTTCAACTCAGCATTTGGACCGAGAGTTCATTCTGAAACATGTATTTCATGGAAGGCTTTCATGTAGGATTCATATGAGATTACTAAGTGACTACATACCACACACACACGCACAAACACACGCGCGCACACCCTCCAGAGGTTTATCTAAAAATGTTCACATGGATCCACTGTCAATCTGGCATTCACAACCGGAGCAAATCCTTGGCAACCCAGAAAGTCAGAGAGAAATTACAAACCAACAGGAACGCTTTCTTTGGTTTGCAGTCCATCTCTCCTTTCATATTATTCTTTAAACCAAAGGGCTGCAATGTTCACCTAAGCTGCTCCACTACCTAGAGTACACTTAAGACTGATGTCAATGATCATCACACACACACACACACACACAGAACTGAGCAAATCCACATGATGCCAAACGTCGACAAGTCGCTGTCGCCTCCACCGCCACCACCATGTTCCACCCTTACATCGGATCCTGCTGCCTTCACTCCCCGATCTGAACCCCCCCTCCCTTCCACTCCCAACTGTGTCCCTGAACACACTCTGTGCAATGCCGCCCATCACCTGCGACGTCCCCTGTGATGGTTGGGAACGTAGGGTCTTCGGCGATGGAAGGAGCCACGACCCGAGCCACGACCCGAGCCACTGGCTTTGGTCTTCTGAGCGGCATGGACACTGCTGAGGCGGTTGCTGCCAGGCGGGGCGGAAGGCAGCTCAGACACTCCAAAGTCCTTCTGCGTCTCCTGCATGGCCACCAGCTTGGCTTCAATGGCGCGGATCTTGCTCTCCGTGCTGCCGTGACAGGCCAACATCAACAGCAGAGTTAAATCACATCGCATGACTTTACTTCTATAGTCCAACCCACATTGCAAAAGTGGTGGAAAGGGGGAATGGGGGGAAGGGGAGTGGGGGGAGAGGGAGTTTTAAGAAATGAATACCCAATGGTTTTTAACTCTTAAGTTTTCAATCTTAATTAACCCCTAGGCTGCCTGCATGACGAGATAACTCGTCATGGCAAGCATGTATGCTTCGCTGCCTGCATGACGAGATAACTCGTCATCGAAATATTCTGACTTTTCCCTGGTTTGCATTCACTTCCTTGGCAAAAATAGTGGTAGCTTTAGCCTGGGGAATCTCTCTAGATTCTATTTATAGCTAGAAACCCCATCTACGTCATGAAGCAATCCTTCATTTGAACGTTTTGGTTGGGTCACTGTCCAAGTGTTTGCCTGACTTCTCTCCTCGCTCGCTCAACAAAATGTCGGACTGACGCCATGATCAAGATATGTGATCGTGACGAACTAAATCAACCATGATTTCTTTCTTTAGCTGATGCTCAGAAAGAATTGAAGCGTAAATTCAAAGGAGAAGATAGAGATGAACATTTATAGGACGATCTGATAGAAAATAAATGAATAATGAAGAGAGTGGCCAAGATGCGACTGTCAGTGAGTGATGCCGGCTTTACACATGTTAGCAGACGACAGATGACCGAATTAGCAGCAGAGCGATATTCTTGGCACGCAGCCAACGCGGTCTGATGAGAACTGAATCAAGTGACCGTGTGAGAGGGGTGAGGAGGATGGGGGGGGGGGGGGGTGGAGACTGAGGGGGCGTGGCCTCACATCCATCTTATCACTTGGAGAAGTCAAAACGTATTGTGTATCTATCTCTTAAATATATATATATATATTGTGGTTGTTCTAGTATGATTTTGTGTTTGCAGATATCCATTTGTCCAGAAAATATGATGTTTTTGTGCAAATTACCTGACTAATGTTTGTAATGAACAAGTTGAAAATGTGACAAAAAACAAAACACTGATTTCAAAACAACAGCATGTCACTAAAAATATATAAAATGGGAAAACAGCATGTGTTTTGTATTCTTTATTCATTTACCTTTCAGAAAATATATACTTTTATGGGTCTTTCTCCAATAACAAAGAGCATAGAATTTTTGGAAAATTTATACCCGTTTTTTGTGAAAAAAACCCTGGCAAATAGATTTCACTTAAATCTTATTTTCCTGGCAGCGAAAGGGTTAAAAGGACAATAAAAGTTGTGCTAAAAAAATTCACTCACACTTCATTCAGTTCATGTAAAATTTGAATTCAGGTTTAAAATACTTACCTCTTCCAGGAAAATTGGATCCGGAGCCCACAACATAAACATATGGACCTTCACCTCATTTAACTCTCTCTCCAGGAAAGGTCCAATATCACTTTTAGGAACAGGGTAGTGCACGCAATCAGGACTACAATAGCAACATTTTTTTTTAAATAAAGAAAAAAAGGTGGAGGGGTGGAGTAAAACATAGTAACTAAATTATATATGGCTTTTTTGGAGAATGATCCTTGCTTTCCTTCATCAAAGCAATGTGGAAACAGGCCTGCTCATTCCTCTATAACCTCCCATCAGGGCTTCAGAGTTAAAGGTTCACTGCACAATTGATTATTTGATGTAAAACTTGTGATATGACATACCTCTCGCTGCTTTCAGGCACACTCTCTGGTTTGGTCTCTGGTCCTTTGGTGGTCAGACTGCTGGAGCATGATGGGATTGGGTCCTGCAAACACACACAGTGATACATTATCACACACATATACGCACACAGAGTCATGCACACACTTGTGCACAGGCACAGACACATGCATGTACACACATCAAATCCACTCATATCACCTGTAGTGATTAAAGACAACTACATCCCATCCACACCTACATACAATCAAGACCATTGTATGCGTATACATGTAGATGCATGAATACACACGCGCACTGTGCACCCACATCACTTCACAATCATAAAATGTGAGAAAAAAAACACACCAAAATAATCAATGGCAGATCTGACTTGATTAACTGTATTTTCTGTTGGACTGAACACTGCTATCTGCTAATATAACTGTGAACTCTGGATAAAAAAAAAAAAAAATGCTGGACAACAACAAGCTACTCTACGCTCAAGATTGTCAAATGCAATCTATAAACGCAAATGAATCCACATTTACCAAATACACCCAAGAAACCAGGTAACACATACACTGCACAAAAGTCCAGCAAATGTAGCAAGTTCACAGCAAATGTACCCAAGTCCAACAAATGTGCCCGAGGCCCAAGGCCAGCAAAAATACTCACTGTACCCAAGGCTAACAAATGTATCAAAAGCCAGCAACTACATGTAATGTGCCCAGGGCTAGCAAATGTACACTGAAACTAGAAAACATACCCCAAGATGAGAATATAAAACATTCATAAACAGCAGGTGCATGGCTGGACAGACAAAACAACTGCAGAGAACAAAGTGCCGACTGTGGTTCCCTCCCCTTGCAGCACTCACGTTGTGGTATTTGTCTCGAGCCCAGTGGACAGCCAGGCGACGTGACAGCGCCAACTTGCCGTTGAGACTCCGCACTGCTTTTTCTGCTTCCTGTCAGGTGCACAATGTCATTTTTAGTTAACATTTATTTCTTGTTGTTCTTTTATCATATTTTTCCCCACTGATATAACCATAATAATGTCTCTAGTTACACAAAATCATGATCACTCATTTCTGTAAAGTCAAAGGATTCAGAGAAGTTAAATTCTAGCCCATCTTACCACACAGGCCATATATTCATCAGAGCTGGCCAAAGACAAACAAGAGAGAGAGACATCAATTGAAACTTCAAATACTGTGGAAACTATGAATTATTTTTGTACATTAGACAGATATCCATAAGTGACAACTTTCATAAGAGTACATTAATGATACTCAGTATTGTACATTAAACGCTGCACAGCTACAAACAAAATAGCATTCAAGTCACACAGCTGCAAGCAAAGTAAGTCCTCTTCTTGTTCTTTGCACTGTCCCTCACACAGACACACATGCACTGTCACAGATGCATGCACACATACACACACAAACATACCCACATATAAATATGCATGTTATTGTTAACACACATGCCAACACAGTATACACATCCTCATATGCATACATTAACTGCACGCAGGCACGCATACACACACACACACTCAACAACAAAAGAGAATATATAGACAAAGAACGT
>NC_134889.1:13755338-13787838 GCF_041734735.1 Babylonia areolata
TTCATGATTCAAAACACCATTAGAGAATGAGAACAGAAAACTGAGCAATGAGTGACTGGCATATTCTGTACTCATTAGAAAATGCAAATGTGAATGTAAAAATTGGTGACCTCAATTGGGAGAACACATTAACTACCATATTTTTTGCAAGTTTTTTCTTATATATAAATATATATATGTGTGTGTACCTGAACTTTTGTGTGTGTGTGCGCGCGCACACGCGCACGCGCGTGAGACAGATACAGAGAGAACAGCAACAAGTATTCAGAATCACACACATTTTCATAATCAATTGAACTTGCTGTTGTTGCAGCTATAAATTTTCTTTGTAACTGCTGAATATTTTGCTAGATGAAAATGATACACCACATGAGGTTCCCATTGCACAACCCTCCCACTCTATCCCTGTCCTATTATTTCTGATGAATAAAAACAATACACATCAATACTGTAGTTTTCTGTCAGCCCCATTTTTAAGGCTCTCAGAGTACGGAGACATGAACATATAAAAACAAAGTCAAATTCTTATGTATTGATTATTATTTTAGCCTCAATCTTATCAATTTCTCTTGTTTTATTATCTTTTAGCCTACCTCACATGGGAATGCCAGGGGCTCTTTCAGAAGTATAAATGGTAATACTGTATCCCTACTTTCTGAAAGTTCTGTTCTAGAATTTTCCTCTTTTCCATCACTCTGTTTCTGGCCTTTTTTTCTTTGCTGTCATCTGTTCCTTTTTTTCAATTTTCTCCCCTGACGTGAGGTGCCTGCGGGCAATTTTTGGTTTTGTACGCCCGTTATTATTCATATAATTTTGTCTATCATATATGATCAATGTTTACGTTCACATTAGTTGGGTTTTGTTTTAATCCTCCGATTAAAAACTGATGTCTGAGGCATGTACTGGGTTTGTAAATGTGCATGGACTGTCTGTAATTGTAGTTGTACCTGATTAAGTAATTTCCTTTCCAAGATTTTGGGTGGTTGTTTTTGTTTTTGTTTTGTTTTTTCAGTTTCCGTGGGACAAGTATTCAGTTTTTCAGTTTCCGTGGGACCAGTATTCAGTTTTTCAGTTTCCGTGGGACCAGTATTCAGTTTTTCAGTTGCTGTGGGACCAGTATTCAGTTTTTCAGTTGCTGTGGGACCAGTATTCCATTTTTCAGCCCAAGTATGACCATGCATGGTTGGTTGGGCTATAGCAGTATACTGTATAGGCAACAAATGACAAAGATGTACAGTGTCACCTGATCTTTACTGACTATCAATAAATTTCAACTGGTATCACATGGAACAGTAAAATATTGGCATTCAGAAACATTCATTGCCTCTACTGTCTACATAATGACTAAGTGAAATGTAGATAAACTGTTAGAATATAAGCATAAGCCAGGGCAAACTTTTGTCTTTTTTATCACTCCTTCCCAAGCAGCATTGCCCATTATGATTGCAAACATCTGAGTATCATTTGGTACTGAGACATAAACACATTTCAATAACATAACAGAACAGACAAACACACATTCTGATGCCAATATTTGTTACATTAAAAGTCTTCCAACACCAACCTGAGCTGAAACAGTCCACAAGCTAACCCATACAAAAGACACACACTGGACTTAGCAGAAGACAAGAAAAGAAAATGGTCATACACAGAAAGTAATCTATAACCATGGGGAAGTACAGAGGACAGTGGAAGGATGACACTTCCCTGACAGCAACTCAAACTGACAAAGACAGTGAAACTGAGTCTTTGAGAAACAGAGACAGATAATGAGTGAGAGACTCGGAAAGATCAAGACAGTAAGTGAGCAAGCAAGACAAAAAGACTGACAGAGACTGGGGAGAGAGTTAGAAGAGAGAGACAGAGAAAGAGACAGAGAGAGACAGAGAGAGAATCTTTTACTAGTTTCAGAGACAGAGACAGAAAAAGAGTGAGAGACAAAGAAAGAACTAGACAGTAAGTGAGCAAGACAGAAGAGAGACAGACAGACAAAAAGACAGGCACAGTGAGCTTCAGTTTTGTAACACACCTTTCTGATGGTACACATGTAAATTAACATTAATAACAATGACAATTTTCACTAAGAAAGAAAACAAACATGACAGTGGATGAACAAGTTAGAAAGAGAGTCAGACAAAAAGACAGGCACAGAAAGCTTCAGTTTTGTAACATAACTTTCTCTTGGTACGCAACGTCAATTAAAAAAGACAATTAACATCCACTAAGGAACTGAAACTTGTTGAACATTGTGCTCAAACTCAAGCTGGAAAAAAACCTCCAACACTACAACACTATTGTTCAGTGAACATGTCACTCAGATCTGAACTTGGCAGTGGAGTAAGAAATAAATAAATAAAAGAACCCCACTGACAGTCTCAGGTTATTTTTGTGGACTTCAATGTCAGTCTGTCAAACCATGGAATGACAAAGCACTGCAGTCTGCAACATCATAGCAGTTCATTTGTTTAAAGTTTACTTGTGGCTTGGTGAGTTTTCTGTCAGAGCCCCGAGTTCTATGGCAATTAAAACTGTTAATCTGTTCTCACTGAACATGGCTTTAGAACATACTGGTCAACAGAGATCACACCTTAAATCAAAAGTTAAGTTAGTGACCAAAGCAAACTTCTGACATGAATCAAAGCAGCTGACAAGTTATAGGAAGAAGAGTGTCAAAAAGATAATGATTTCACCATCTGCTTTATACTATACTATTTAGTATTATTACATAAATTTGTTATATTCCATCAGATATTTTCAAATTTCTATTGAATTTGGAGCTCATGTTCAACATAGCCAAACCTATCCTGTAGCCCTGACCTGTACAGTTCAAGCTGTGGACAAGCAAGCAAAGCAGAATTTGAAGAAAAGCATCAGTTCCAGTCTACAGGGCTCTGATGTCAATGCTTTTCATGCTCTCTCCAGCTGCAGCCTTCAATGGAGCAGACACCGACAGGATCCCAGAAGGGCTCAAATGAGAAACCATGGTCTTGGGATCCACGCCTTCGGGAATGGTGCACTGACGGAAATACTCGCGCCGCGCCTGCTTCTTGTCACTCAGCTCTTCATGCTTGGCCTGCACAGTCAGCAGGTGACCGTCCGTCCGCACCTCCACCTCGCCCGCGTTGAACTGCCGCAGGTCAAACTCCAGGCGGAACTGGCTGTGACCATCGCTTCCCTTGACGACAGGGTTGTCAATGTAGAAGTTCTCCTTCTTCCTCCAGGCCTCAGCATGGGCAGTGGCTCCCCAGGGGGCGTTCAGACTGGGCACTGAAGGCTGGGGGGCTGCATTCAGACGCACAAAGCCTCTTGGCACCTCCATGCTGGTGGTAGGCAGAGCCACACCCGTGCTGTTGCCACACCCCCCCGACTGATTCCACAGGCGCTGCAGTGCTGCCTCGCGTTCCACAGCAGACTGGTTCCAGAACCTGGTGAAATCAGGCCCTCCAAAAGCTGAGGGTTGAAGCCATCCATGGGGAGCGTCAAGGGGTCGGTACACAGGTGGCTGGCTCCACAGTCGGTTCATCTCACTAGCCAGTCGCTGCAGTTCCTGATCCATTCTCTGCAGGCTGTGCTCGGGGCCAACAGCACGGGGCACAACCCAATCCCAACGGGCTGAGACTGGTTCAACAGGTGCGGCTGTCAAACGCATGGGGTGCAGCTCAGGCTGAGGCAATGGGTCCAGAAAAGTTGGCACCAACCGAGAGTTGATCTCGTGCATGATATTCTCACTGGAACCCAAGTCAGTCTGCTGCTCTTTTGAAATTGATGCCATATTCTGAAGCTGTGTGGCTGTGCTAGAATCTGACATTAACTATTCTGCAGCTCCTTCAGTTCAGGATTTGAGCTTTGGTGTGGTCCGTGACTTCTATACACACTTGTTGACGTGTGATACAGAGACTTTCTTTACCAGTTTCAATCTGTCACTATGTATGCAGTCTCAAAGTCAAAACCCTCATGGATGAATGCTCAAAATATCAATAGTAAACTGTTGGTTTGGGTTTGGCTTTTTTTCTTTTCTTTCTTTTCACAGTGCTTGTTTCACTTTCAGTCTCTGCTTAATTAAGCAAGAGCCGACTCACAGTCTTAGTGAAAAGAAAATCACTTCCCATTAAAGGCAAGTGAAGCAATGCAGAACGATTTGTCAGACTCAAGAGTCACTTTTCGCAAAGTTACGATACATCAATTCAGTTGTTACTGCTCCTCACACTAGAAACTTGTGGAAAACTGCAAACAACAATAGTTAGAACTGCACACCACAGAAACTATGAAAAGTACTGTGACCCAACACACAGTCAACATGAGACCACAAAACAACTTCACAGAGCAAAGCAACACTGGAGGCAGACTGGGGCAGGACTGAGTATTCACATCATCCTGACTCACGCTCTGTTCCCTCTCCCTGGTAATTTCTCATGGCCACAATGAGAGTGGGCTTCTGGTAAGCTGAGGACCTTTAAAAACTAACCTAACGGTGTAACACACTAAAACAAAGTGCTCAGGCTGGACATTCTGGAAGAACCAGTCACTGGAGTCAGCTGCCCCATGTTGGAGGTTAGCCAAGCAGTGTGAAATGCCAAGCCTCACAAGGGAACTGGGAAGTGGGGAAAAGCAGGAGATGGGGAGGCAGATGCAGACTGGTTGAAGTGGGGAAGAGGGTCAGGGGGACAAGAAAGAGCCTGCTGATCAAGATATATGGGAAAAGCATCAGGTTTACTGTCATGCTTGCCAACATCTTGATTTTTTTGCGTGTGTTTGTATTTAAAAACATGTATACAAATAGTGTGTGTGTGTGTGTGTGTGTGTGTGTGTGTGTGTGTGTGTGTGTGTGTGTGTGTGTGCACATGTGTGTGTGTGTTTGTGTGTATACGTGTGTGTGTGTGTGTGTGTGTGTGTGTGTGTGTGTGTGTGTGAGTGTGAGACAGTGTCTGAGTGAGAGAGAGAGAGGGAAAAAGAGTATCAACTGAGGGGAGAGGGCGGGAAAGGGTCACTATTGTGAACTGAAGTACTTCACTGCCCTACAGAGTAGTTTTTAAAATACACATTCTTACCAAGATACTTGTTACAAAACATGATAGATCTATACAACTAAGTTTGAAAACTTATACTTTGCACAGGCACACACACACACACACACACACAAACACTTAAATATGCATGTATACTCTCTCCCTCTCTCTCTCACTCACACACACACACACACACACAATCACTTAAATGTATAATGCAAGTAATGGAAAACTGGGGAAAGACAAGTGTAGGTGGAGATGACACTGGAGATCAATCTCTCCAGAAAATAAATAACTTAAAATGAATTTTAAATGGTGGAAGTACTACTGCAGACATATATGTAACATGCTGATGTTTTTCCTCACTTTCCTGTTTTGCTACTGAGCCTACTCTCTCCTTACCTGCCAAGACCTGACTGGCGACATTTTCAGTCAGTAGCTCTGCTCTCATCAGTCTCTCTCTCTCTCTCTCTCTCTCTATATATATATATACATACACACACACACATGTATATTGTGCAACTTGCCTGCATGGAAAGTGGGTTCTGCCCACTAAAACAGGTCGCAGTTTCCAGGTTTTGGGGGGGCTCGGGGGGGGGGGGGGGGGGGGGGGGTTGTTTGTTTTGTTTTTAAAACTTTTGTTTAGACTGCATGTGTAAATGTGTGCACACATGTGTATGTGTTGGTTTGAGTGTGTGTGTGTGTGTGTGAGCGTGTGTGTGTTGTGTTTCTGTGTGTGTGTGTGTGTGTGTGTGTGTGTGTGTGTGTGTGTGTGTGTGTTACTGTGTGTGTAATTCATTATTAACTTGAATGAGAAATTTAATGTTGACAACACCCTAACATTTAAAATTAAATATCAGTTTCATAATCTTAAAGTTTACAAAACCCTATCATGTATCAAATATAATTCCTCCACCATAATCTTTTTTTTTTTTTTAATACAAAAATGATTCATTTATCAAAAAGCGAATCGTTAAGTAACTGATTGATTCTTCTGTATTCATTTCAAGGTGTGGGGGTTGTGTGTCGTGGGAGCTACGATTTGTGCATGTGTGTGTTTGGTGGGGTTGGGGGTGAGTGTGTGTAGAGGATGAGGTGTGTGTGTGTGTGTGCATGTCTGGATTGTGGGAGCAATGGAATATTGGAACGTGCGGGTGTGCATATATATGTGTGTGTGAGGGTGATGGCATGGGCGTATGTATGTGTTTGTGTGAGTGTGTGAGTGTATGAGTGTGTGTGTGCGGGGGTGCAGGGGGGGGGGTAATTTGGGAGATGGTGTGTGTGTGTGTGTGTGTGTGTGTGTGTGTGTGTGTGTGTGTGTGTGTGTGTGTGTGTCGGGGCTCGTGTATGTTTATGCGTATTTGGGCCTGTGCAGTTTTGCTTGTGCTTTCATATCTGTCAAACTGCATGTTTGTTGCATATCTGTTATGCATGTGTGTGTGTGTGTGTGTGTGTGTGTGTGTGTGTGTGTGTGTGTTTTACATTTATTTGCTTATTTGTTTACTTGTTATTATTGTCTTTTGATTCTACTTTCATTTATTATCATTATTATTAATATCATTATTATTATTATTATTGTTATTTTTTTCTGATTTTATTTTAATTTTTATTCTATTTTATTATTCAATAAAATTTTATTTTTTCATATTTTTTTAAAACTATATTTTTCAAAAAAAATTTTTTTTTTCCATCTTTTAGTCCTTTTAAAAAAATTTTTTTTAAATTCATTTATTTCTTTTTATCTTTTTTATTTTTTTTTTAATATTCATTATTTCTTCTTTTTTTTTAATATTCATTTCCTTCTTGAAAAAATAAAATTCAATGACTTTTTTTTCTTTTTCTCAAGGCCTGACTAAGTGTGTTGGGTTATGCTGCTGGTCAGGCATCTGCTTAGCAGATGTGGTGTAGTGTATATGGATTTGTCTGAATGCAGTGACACCTCCTTGAGATACTGATACTGATACTCATTTCAAATTCACGTGTGCAGGAAATCCTAGGTCAACTTTTAAAATGAAAAAAAAAAACCCTGAAAAACCAAAAAGAAAAAACCAAAACAACCCTGTAATGTATTGTAGAAGAAGAAGTAGAAGAGAACTTAAACTGTATAACAATGTTTAGTATTTTTACTCAGCTGTTTGGGTACCCATACTTCATTTTCTAGGATTGATAGGATCAAATGCAAACACTCTAATAAATATTATTAGAGTGACAACAATATTTATTACAACAGTTGACACCCTGTATGCAGTACTTATGACTACGTTTGATCTGCATGCACAAATGTATGTGATACATCTATCGTATGTAAGGAGTTCTGGCACAAGTGGATAAAATGGTGGCCTTTTTCGTCTTCACTCCCACATGGATTAAGGTCCACATTTGAGTTCTAATTCTACACAAAAACACTGACAGGGTTCAGACATAATGATAAGAACTGCAGTGTCTTCAATCTGTCCAGTGTTATCCTACCAGATAGTGGGACACTACCAAAATTCAAAATGAAACTCAAGGCCTTCAAATTTTCAATTGAAAGTCCAACACTTCAAACCACTCAGCTCGCATACTCTTTACTGATCAAGTAGAATACTAAATATAACCCCAATGGCACACTTCTTCCAATGTGCATCATCAGATCATGTACCAGCTGGTTGTACTTTTGGGTGGTTTATGTATAATACATGGATACATGTACATCAGTCGTAAGTATTACAATAAATTTGATTGAAAACAACTGGTCCAAGTTCCATTTTTGAACAATCTAATAAATGTAAATTTTTTTTTTTAATTAGAAATTAAAAAAACACCAAAATTCCTAATTCTATAATTAATGTCACCTTAGAAATCTTTCTTTGATGACTAAGTTAAAGCAGATGGAGGGGAATAACAGGAAATCTCAACTGGGAAAACTGGGGGCCAGCCCAAACCAGAGTAAGAGACTAAATGGCTTCTGAAGAGGCAACTGCAGTAAGGATTTCCTTTCTCCTCCCCCTGACTCCCCTTTTACTCTGGCCAACATTACCAAATCTAAATTTTAAACTGTCATTTCAGTAGTCTGCCATGTTATTACAATAAAAGAAACTTCACAAGTCAATATACCAAAACCATAACAATATTATCATATCTCAAAAATAGAAAACTGAAAAACAGGACAGGTACAGCTTGTTTCTTTTATTCATAAAACAAGGACTAAATGAAGCTATTATACCAGAAGACATACAATAATTGCAGGGTGAATCTGGCCCTGAATCAAGATATAACTTTGGAAAATAAAACGTAGAGATCAACATTGATTAACTTGTGTGGATATCATAAATCATCTTGGGCCCATCTTCTATTAATCAATTTCGTCTTTTTTTTCTTCTTTTTTATTTTATTTGTTATATCCATTCACTGATTCAGTTACTCAGCATTACTTGTCAACAGAATTTTTTTTTTCTTCAAACATACGTTGTGTTGCACGTTAAACACACAAACACACACACACAGCACCATTCATTGGGTAAATGCGAAGGCATCCAGATAAATGTCCGCGCGCGCGCGCACACACACACACACACACACACACACACCGCATCGTGTGTGAATCAATCAACAAACGATCCGACATCGTCATCAGAAAGAAACAAGTCGGTACATTTAATTAAAAAATGTTTTGACAAAAAAATAACAGAATATTTTTTTCCTTCGTTTATGTCTTAAATTATCACTTACCGAAAGATGCAATCATAGAGCTAACAGTGATGCCAGATCTGACTCTGTCACCGCTCCCTGTCCCAATGTTATTTTGCCAGTCGCAAACTTCGCGACGAGACAAGATCTCTGGCTTTGCTCATCATTGGCTGATCTGAACGACAAAGAATGGACGTGTTGTTTTTTTCGGGTTAGGAACACGTGCTCATTCACGCTGATAATTCTCGGGAAGTTGAACTGAAAATCAATTGAAAAGAGAACACAAATAAGTCGCTAAGCTGTCACGTCACAACCGTGCTCAAGACGTGCAGATGGGAATCAACAGCTGAGTTATGTTACCTCTCCATAAAGAGAAGTTCAAGGGAGAGCACTGCCTCTGTGTGCGTGTATGTGTGTGTGTGAAGAAGTCTTCAGTTTGACGTCAGTTCAACTTTAAGTGATATCAGACAGCAACAACAACAAAAAAGCGTGGTGGGATGGAGTGGGACGTCCGTGGTGGAGGTTGGTTAGTGTATGGAGCACGGAGGAGTGGACCGAGCCATCCTGAGGCTCACCGCGTGACCGCTTGAAGCGACCGTCCCTTGCGCGCGACAGCCATTATCAGCCAAACTTCAGTGAGAGAGAAAGCGAAAGTGAGAACATACCATGTTGTGCTGCCATTAATTGCTACAGAAAACCTTCAAAGGAAGAAACAGAGAAAGAAATATCATCTCAACGGAAAGAGAATGACCTTTCATCTTTCTCTGGGCTACTTGTACCCTAAACACAAAAAATAAAAACAAACAAAATAAACAAAACAAAACAAACAAAACAAAAAAAAAAAAAAAAAAAAAAGAGAGAGAGAGAGAGAGAGAGAAAGGGGGGGGGGGGAGAGAGAGAGAGAGAATTGTGTAGAACTTTGGGTGCCAATTGTGATAGCAACTAAGCCTCCTTTTAGATTTCTTCTGCCATGAGTTGATATTTATGATAATAATAATGATAATAATAATGTACATTTATATTGCGCCCTTCAGTTCTCTCTAAGAGCTCAGGGCGCTTTACACGAAAGAAAAATATTACATTCATTTCCACTCTTTCTTGAAAACCCTTCCCCCTCCCCCCCACCCCCTCTCCCCTCCCCCTCCTGATAGCATGGCCAATGTTGATAGTATGTCTGTCCAGATACTCATGACGTGCAGCATGGAAATCTGACCAGGAAAGTGTACCAGTGGCGATCTCACGTTCATCTTCAATGACCCCTTTCCAGTGACTTATTTGATTTTTGCCTCTTGACTCCTTCTGGACCACAGGGATGCAACAGTGCTCCTTCAGCGGACTCGGTTCAGTTTGGCTGCTCTCTTCAGCCGGGCCTATGTCCATCCGGCTGTGCCTTCATCTCAACCTCCAAGCTTCTTCTCCAGGTCTGCTTTGCTCAGCCCGCTCGCCTCTTTCCTGTCTTGTGGTGTCGTCTGGAGGCTTTCGAAGGGTATTGCCTGTCCAGCCCCATTTCCTCTTCCTGATCTCCTCACTAATGGGAACCTGGTTGGTTCTTCTCCAGAGGCAGGCATTAGATATGGTCTCTGGCCATCTGATGTTTAAAATACGGTGCAGGCATCTATTGATGAAGGCCTGTAGTTTGTTGGTGTTCATCTTGGTTGTTCGCCATGTTTCAGAGCCATACAAGAGGACTGCCTTAACGTTGATGTTGAAGATCCTCAGTTTGTTGTGAGTTGAAAGAGATGTGGAGTTCCAAATTGGCCGCAGGGTGTTGAAGGCATGCCTTGCTTTGTTGATGCGGTTCTTGATGCATTCATCCGCCCTTCCATCCTTGCTCACTACGCTGACACCTTTGCAGTACTTCAACCATTCACTTTCAGTGTCGTGCGTCTTGTTTTCAAGTCTGACAGCTGGTTTTGCACTGACGTCACATGGTGGTGTTTAGACACCTTTGGAGGTCCGAGCAATTGCATGCACTTTTGTGTGGGTGACAGGGAGGGGAGGCATTGTTTCAGTTCTGGCTGACACTGATTGCTGAATTAGGGGTGTGAAGTGTATAACTGCTTCTGCGTCTTCATGCTCATTCTGCATCAGATATCCCATGGAAGGTGTCTCCCGCTGTTGTCAATCTTGAGATGTGGTCAGTTTTGTCGACAGCTCCAACTATGTTAATGTTTATCATCATTCTTGGCGGAAGAACTACACCGTCTGTTTCAGATTTTGTATATACACTGTTTGCAATATCTGTTGGAATAGACAACACACGCTTGTATGAGATCCCAAGGCCAAGGCTATGAAGGATTTCAACCAGCCCTTTCTTTCTTGTCTGACAATGAATTTTACGGCTGAAGTAGATTGGGAGTGATGTCTCTCTGTCGCGCTGGATAAGTGATGTAGCTTTTAATGATTTTTTGCAGTGATATGCAATCATCTATGGTGTGCTGAGAACAGCTTGAATCTGGGGTGGAGTGGTTAATTCTTCAATTGATCATCATGCTGATGGATGCCTTCAGGGTGAAATGTACACAATTTTCTTGAAATCCTTTGGATGAATTTGCCATTGAATGAACTATCTGGCTACAACAGATCAGTTCTTATCAGCTCAGCGGTTTTTGCAAGATGTGAGGCTTCTGTATCGTAACTGCATGTTTCTTGATGGTGTCACCGAGGTCTTTGTCAAACATTAGGACACTCCTCTGCCTTGTAAAGTGACAATCGGGCCTGGAAGAACTGTGCGAAGTTTTATGTTTGATACGTGTTGAATGCACTCCAACTTGCTCGATTCCTGTTTGTGTCGGTCCACACGTGTATATTCTACACAACTGGGACATATTATCATCCATGTCTTCATTATTCTCTCGTGAGTTTGCTTTTGACAGATTGTCAGCACGTCTGTAGAGTTAAATGAGCATGTGTATGGTACACATCTATTGTTACCATGTCCCCTGAAGCAGGTTTAACAAAAAGACTTCTATCCTGAAGCTCTTCTGCACAGTTTCTCATCTTTTCATCTCAGTTTTTCATCTCTCAGTCTCCTTTTAGAGTTTGTCACTGCTTTCCTCTATTCTAAACCTCTTCTGCCACTCAGCAAAATGTTGAAATGTTGCTTCATATCCATCTCCTTCATCAAACAAAGACAGATCAACAGGATTTGGGCAATGTCCTAATCTTTTAAAATCAGCAAAATTAATATTTCAGTAACACAGACGTAACCAGCACATTCTCGCTTGGCTGGGCAGATCAAAGTTTCTTGTGATGCTGTTTGACATAACGCACAAAGGAGGAGGAAGGAGGAGGAATTTTGTTTAACTCTCTCCATACGAACGACGAAAGAGACGACGTTAACAGCGTTTCACCCCAATTATCACCATCAAAACATTGCAAGCGGAAGGCTCTTATACTGAAGAGGTGAATGTTGACAAACAATACCACAAGTCTGACGACGGAAGCTAAAGGTTGGATCATTGAGACACCCACTGGACATCCGAGGGGTCCGTGTAGAGGAGAAGAGAGGACTGGCCGTACTGAGTGAGTTAATGTCCCGTCACACATATCGGTGATTGAAGACATTTTGTTAAAGTATCTATGAATAAATTTGAGTATTATCGGTTAGAAGGGGTGGGAGATGTGAATGAATGGAGGGTTGGGGGAAACTGGGCAAATGAGGGTGCAATGAGGGTGAAATTTGAAAAAAAAAAAAAATCTAAATACAATTACAGGAAATTACCTAAAGGACTTCGTAAAAGAGAAGTCATTAACCTGACAGGCGAAACAACTGATAATGAATGCCAAAAGTCAAAAACATCAACATTCTCAGTCACTTGTGAAGATGCACTTTCGTGTACATAAGGCTTAATTGTCAGTTTACTAAAGCATATACACTTGAACGCACAAAGATCCCAGTTGATTTCCATCACGTCTTCGGTCATCGATTTGGACTGTGGCGGATCATAGCAACCACATACTTGTCTGCATTGACAAGACATTAACTGTCTCTGAGAACAAAGCAACTTGAGACAGTCATTTGTGACAAGCTCATTTTTTTCATTTTCAGTTTTACATTGTTAAGAGCCCTGTCGACTGTAAAGGCCTCTTCAAGGCTATGTGTTCTAATCATACACACCAGTACGAACAAATCAATTTAAACATACTTCCTAACAGAATATGCAGCCTATAGGGTTGTCAATAGCTACCATAAAGTCTGTAAAGTAGATACGGTTATTTTGTCTTGTACAAACCAAACAATCTCTTATTAATTTTCTTCTCTTTTTTTTCTCTCTCACTGTCATTCTTTCTTTCGTTATTTATTCATTTATCTATGTATTCATTATTTTTATTCATTCACTCATTTTGTAAACTGTACAGTTACAGTTATATAATACTTCCATCTAGAAATTAAACACAATAGCAAGACCCTATTTTTGATTACCACACTTCAATAGCAGATTTTTAAAATTGATAAAAATAATTTTCAAAAAAATTAAAAAGAAAGAAAGAAAAAGGCATAACACCTTCGTTTTAAAAATCCAATTTTTGCCTCGTCCCGCCTTGCTAAATACTATGGTGTCCCATTCGCGTGTGAACGGTGTAAATGGTCTTCGTAATTAATTTTGAGTAATTTTTACGCTTGCCACAAGCCACTGGGAAAGTGGATCCCTCGCTTAATGTGTTCATTCGAGCTTATTGTACATGTATGTTAATTATTATGTTTTTATCACGAAGTGCAGGATTTTTATTTAAGGAACCCAACTATCAGTGGCGCGGCGACTTGGTTTTGTCCACCATTATAAGACCGTGGTATGGAGAGACGGAACGTCACGGTAAAACACACACACACACACACACACACACACACACACACACATCATCGCACCAGTGATTCAATGGGTAAAATTCCACGACGGACGTGAAGGCATCCCAGCAAATGACGGAGGCCTTCACACACACACACACACACACACACGTGACCACACACACACACACACACACACGTGACCACACACACACACATAAATGTATGTGGATGTCGGGCGCGGTGTGTGTATGTGGGCTGTGAGTGTCAGTGTGTCACTCTGTGTGTGTGTGTGTGTGTGTGTTCAGTCCCATGTAGTGAAGATATCACTGTCACTTGCCCCGAAACCTGCATGGTGTGGTCGAGGGGGCGCTTGGTCGATGCGACCAACATTCTCCATTTCTGGCGGTCTCTCTGTTTCGGCAACGCCCCTCTCTGTGCACTCAGTACATATGATGTTGTCTGCCCACTTCCTTCGCTGTCTGCCTCGATCGTCTCCTTTTCCCCCGCACTGTTCCCTGGAGGATGGTTTTGGACTAGGAGAGCCCGTCGGATCTTGTCAGGTGGCCATACGGCTATATCCACATTTCTTCACCTGCGTTCTTTCCCCTCAGTTTCCTTCCATGGACGGAAAATTCGTAAATTTGTTCAGTTTAGATAACATTGTAATATACACTCTACATTTCTTCCCCTGTCAAGAGACGTAAAGAAGGCCAGACGAAGAGTTCGGAGGGGAAGAAATGCAGAGTATATATTATCACAATGCTATTAACCAGTTAACAAGTTTTTCGTTCTTATAAACGGAAAAGTACAGGGGAAGAAATGTGGATATTGCTGGTCATACCATATATCATTTTCCTCAGTTCTTTTTTTCTTTTACTTTTTTTTTTTTTTTTTTTTTTTTTTTCATTGTAGTCAGGTCTTCGTAACGAGGCGGACCAACCGTCTGATGGGTTTCTTCACTTGTTGTGTGGTCTTTCCTGGGCGGATGCCAAACGGTCTCCTCAGTGGACTGAGCATTTTGATTCTACTGTTTGGATCCTTTCCAAATGTGAGATTACACAGAAACATGAAAACGAACGTCAAAGCATCGTCGAAAATTAACTGACTGTACTGACAAATGTGTGTGAGTATATATGTGTGTGTGTGTGTGTGTGTGTGTGCTTGCGTATGTGTGTGTGTGTGCGTGCGTGCGTGCACTAAAGTGTGTGTGTGTGTGTGTGCCAAATGTGGTGTGTCAAATGTGTGTGTGTGTCTGCGCGCGCGCGTGTGTGTGTGTGTGTTTGTGTGTGTGTGTGTGCGCGCGCGTGCAAGTGTGTGTGTCTGCTTGCGTATGTGTGTGTGTGTGCGTGCGTGCACTAAAGTGTGTGTGTGTGTGTGTGTGCCAAATGTGGTGTGTTTCAAGTGTGTGTGTGTGTGTGTGTGTGTGTGTGTGTGTGTGTCTCCTCTCCTTTCTTTACCATCTTTTCGCGTGTCATTTCAGACAGATCATAAAAAAAGATCAAAACAAAAAAAATCAATCTTTGTGCCATAGTTAATAATGAATTAATCGTGTTTTCTTAAAAGTGAATTAATTATAACTTTCAAACCCTGTACAATAACATGATCATGATAAATAAACACATAAACAAAATAATGACTAAACAACGACAGAGCACAATTACGCGACACACACGCTCTCTCTCTCTCTCTCTCTCTCTCTCTCTCTCTCTCTCTGATGGTTTTTTCTTTTATCGTATCCTAATACTAATACAAAGGCTATCAACTTCCACGGGCTTTCTTTTTTGTTCATTTTCAGTTTTGGTTTCAGGGCGCAAACATTCACTTTCATTATTTTCCAACAGCTAATCCGACCTAGGTGTTTGCACACACACACACACACACACACACACACACACACACACACACACACACACACACACACAAGAAAAAAAAAGAAGAAGAAAAAAAGCCCGCGGTCGTATGGAGGACAAAAACAGTTAAAAAAAAAATAAATAAATAAAAAAAGTGTTCGTTTTTCACACCTCACGTCCAGTCGTAATATTCTATTGAAACGATTTGTCAGAATCAGTCATGCCCGGTCCATTGTCGATGTCTTTTTATTATTCCAAGTGCAGCTGTGTGTGTGTGTGTGTGTGTGTGTGTGTGTGTGTGTGTGTGTGTGTGTGTGTGTGTGTGTGTGTGTGTGTGTGTCTGTGTCCGTGTCCGTGTCCGTGTGTGTGTGTCTCAGTGTGTGTCTGTGTGCCACATGTGCATGTGAATGTGACCGTGCGTGTGCACAAGCGCGCGCGCGTCGGTGTGTGTGTGTGTGTGCGGGCGCGCGCGCGTGCGTATGTTTATGTGCATGTGTCGTCGCGCAAACACTAAAGTGAAAAGCAAAATGTGACGCTCCACCACGAAAATAAATAACCGGCAGTTATCAATCAATCAATGAGAAAGACATTATTGAAACGCGTTCATCGCCAGAGGCGTGGGGTGAAGGGGACGTCAAGAGCCGTGCTGTCAATCAGAAAGCACCAGCACTTGCTGTTTGTTTGTGAAAAGGGGATGGAGTGGACAAAGGAGTTGTGTTGTTAACATTTCAGACTGGCACTGACGATATTACTGTTCTCCTCCTCTCGGTGTCACATTTGCTCCTCTTTCTTTCAAGCAGCGTGTGTCCACTGTCTGTACGGCAACCCACTTGGAAAGCCGAGAAATCAATTCCATTCGATATTTCGTTTCTATTCAAGCTTAAAGAGCACTGGTCTGTTCGCTGGTTTTGTCTAGGCTTATCCCCGAAAGCGGAGTATAGCTGCCTACATGGCGGAGTAAAAACGGTCATCCACGTAAAAGTGCACTCGTGTTCATACGAGTGAACGTGGGAGTTGCAGCCCACAAACGAAGAAGAAGAAGAAGTCTAGGCTTGACATTGTAACAGTCTCCTGACTGGCTCAGCCAAGTATCTTCTTTGGAAAGCTTCGAAAGATCCAGAACGGTGCTGCCAGGTTGGTCTGCAAGTCACCTGGACAGAAACATGTCACACTTCTCTGACAGTCTCTTCACTGGCCTCTTGCTCAACACAGAATCAAATATAAATCTGCATATATTTTATCGGCTATTTCTGGCTCTGCACCCGATATAAATCACATACATCATCCGCTTATAACCCCGGAAAGCGGAGTATGGCTGCCTACATGTTGGGGTAAAAACAGTCATACACGTAAAAGCCCACTGGTGTACATGCCAGTGAACGTGGGAGTTGCAGCCCACGAACGCAGAAGAAGAAGAAGAATCTGTGCATTCATACATCCCAGCTCTGTCCTGATAGTCGTCTGCTTCGCCTCCCTTCTGTCAGAACAATGTCCTTCGGTCAGCGTTCTTTCTCTTTTCATTCCCAGCTGTCCGGAACCAACCCTCTCTCTGCAGATAAGGCACTCTTCTTCTTCCACTTCATTAAAGTTTTCCCGAAAACACACTTTAAACCGAGCGGAATACACCCCCGCGACATTCCATACCAATCGTTCGGCTTGTCTGCGCGCGCGCGCGCACGTGTGTGTGTGTGTGTGTGTGTGTGTGTGTGTATGTGTGTGTGTGTGTACCCGTTTTGTGAAGCACCCACGGCACTATGTAGAGAACAGACGCTATATAGATTTACATTATCATTATCATTATCACCGAAAAGCATTAGCAACACATGGCAGATCGTCATTCAGCAACCAGTGGACCTGTTGTGTGAGAGTGTTGATGCTGAGCTTGTTTCTGTTGAGAACAAGCAACAGTTCCATCAGCCCAAGAAGAGGAATATCATGTCGCTGCAACCCACCAGTATGTGAATGCCATGCGTTTGAATGTCTTCACCCACTGTGTTTTTGTCTTGTTTTGTTTTGTTTTCTACCTCTGTATTTGTTGACAGAACACACACAATGTCACTATGCCACTCTTCAAACGAAGTAGATGACAATATCCGGTCTGTGTGGCATTTCATTGAAGGTGTCTGTGCCAATGACTGAAGTGACATGATTTTAGAATGGTGCTGTGATGTATCGTTTCGACAAGGGTTGAATATTCATTTCTTTTTTTCATATTCATTATACACATAAAGAAAGGCACAGCGTTATACTGAAAAAAAACAAACAAACCAACAAACAAAAACAAACATGGTCAATGTTTTCTTTGCGGTGCTGATGCATGGAGTGCAATTTCAGTTTCAAGGAAGTGTCAAAAGAGCTTGCAGATCGATTCCTTTACGCTACAGCGCAAGAAAAAGAAGAAGAAGAAAGAGAACCAGATGCCTGACCTTCGTGTAAACCCAGCGCGCTATTCCCTGTTCAGCCGAAGAATTGAAGTCTGTATAAGTATTGTATCGTGTATGGATTGTACTTGCATTTTCTAACATAACTCTATGACGAGTGTTTCTGGGCCGATTCCAGTTGAGTCCAAACGGTACCTGGAGGTATTTCCAGGCTCTACATTGGCCTGACATGACTGAAGAGAGATCGTTTCTTGTATCGTGTCACAGCAGCAAGTTTTATGATTGGTGTGTCATGAATGTGTGTGTCATCGACAAGTTGTTGTTGTTGTTGTTTGTTTGTTTGTTTTTTGCACTGATTTAGCACCACGTGAGAGAAATACTTCATTAAAAAATATGTGAAAGTTTTCTCGAATGAAAATCTTTTCTAAATGGCACAATGGAAAGATACTGACGTACATTTTTTTACAGTTAAGATAAATGTCCACCCACCTAGCCCCATTCGATCCCCCAAACCGACCATTACAGAACTGATTATCATTGAGAAAAAAGGGGAGCATAGAGGGAAAATCGGAATGATGTGCTTTTCCCGAGGACACAACGCTATGCCGAAAGGGGTTTCGAACCCTGACCACTGATGAAAACTGGACCAGATGTCCAACGCCTAACCGTTTCTGCCACTAGGCCCCCTAGACTTAGTAAAAGATATGATTATGATTATCTGATTTGTCGTCCATTTTCATGTCTCCTGGGCTGTTTAGCCAGTTCTCGTTCTGTACACTGCTCCTCTTTCTGATGTCATTTCTGGTCATTCTGTTCTTCACCACTATTTTGCTGATGATACTCAGTTACAAAAGTCTGCAGAACCAAACCAAGTACACAGTCTGATTCTGTCAATGCAGGATTGTATTCTCGATGTTAAATCCTGGATGACATTCAACAAACTAAAGATGAATGATGACAAAACTGAAGCTATGATTATTTCCTCTACAAGAATGTCCACATCTACTTCTTTTCCTGCCTCCATTATGGTTGGTGATGCCACAGTTCAGTTTTCTAAATCAGCAAGGAACCTTGGAGTCATTCAGTACCTTTCTGTTAAAACTACTAAAACTCTAGTTTCTGTTTTTGTGCTGTCACGAATCGACTACTGTAATTCTCTTCTCATAGGCTGTCCACATAATCTTCTTCAGCGAATTCAAAAACTCCAAAACAATGCTGCCCGCCTGACTCTCAGTCCCACGTACTGATCACATTTCTCCTCACCTCCGCACTCTACACTGGCTCCCCATTGAAGCGAGAATTAAATACAAAGTTGCGTGTCTCTGCTATTCTGCTTTCCACTCCGCAGGACATGCATATCTTTCTGACGTACACTCCCTCAAGAAATCTCCGCTCTTCCTCTGACTGTTACCTTTTGAAACTTCCCCGTGTCAATACAAGATTCTATGGTGAACGTTCTTTCTTCTTTGCTGCTCCTCGCATCTGGAACAACCTTCCTCATCATATCCGTGCATCCGATTCTGTCTCTGCTTTTCGCTCATCACTAAAAACTCATCCTTTTAAAACCGATCTATAAGCACACTCAGCTTCCTTGTTCTCCAACACCACCCATGTCAGCTCACTTTGGATGTATGTAGAGAGGGAGAGGGAGAGTGGGGTGGAGGGGTGTTGAGAAAGAGTAGTCATGAATGATTTATGTAATTTGTAATATTTTTCTTTAATGTAAAGCGCCCTGAGCTCTTAAAGAGAAAGGGCGCTATATAAAGGTACATTATTGTCATTATTATTATTATTGAGAAGTTTATTTCATTCTCAGTCTTTATCCGTCAAGACATCGATTTCCTGGCATGCCATTTAAACTGGACACACCTCTGGGTTGAAGAGAAAGTATGGTGGTGACGGCTTTGAAAACTCGTGATGTGCAATCGAATGTTGGTGTTCACTTAAATTGAAGTCTATTGAATTATGTTGCCAGTGCCGTAAGCAACGATAAGGAGAAAAACTTACAAGGCGAAGGTATGTCAAAGGTCATGAATTCTGTTTCTAACAATTCCTCACAAGTGGAACGCGCGATACAGTCCTTTTTAAGTATATGTGTCCATTGTAATTTCATTCTATATTTATGCGGTGTCAAACTGAAAGAAAGGACACGTGTTTCTCTTCCACACCCAGGCCGATATTGAGTTGACATCGATCTGTTTCCCTTCGCTCTCTGTCCTGTGGTTTCTCCCGTGGAGATGCCGTGACCTCTTTCAGTATGTGGCAATATCTTGGAAATTCTGTGCCAGAAATTCCCCTTTCTTTCGCTCGATCACTTTGTTTCTGGATTTTTTGCTCTTTTTTTCTTCTTTCTTTTCTTTTTTTTTTTTTTTTAATTCTTTTTTTTATTATTATAGTTTTGTGTATCTGTTGTCACAAATGACTTTGTGTATTAAGTATTACCATTATTACTAGTCATTATTATAATATGTTCCAGTTCACGTTTTTATTACATACATACATAGTATATCGTCACACACCTGGGATTCAGGGGCGACCATCCCCAATCCAGCGGGTCGCAGGTTGCCGATAGCGGACGGCCTCACTGACTCGCTGAGGAGAACTGAACCACACTGAAGTCAGACTCTGTAAACAAAGCAGCATCTTCCTGTATCAGTCCCACATGCAGAAGAGATCGTCACTACCCAGCCACAGCAGGAAGTGCAATGCCCGGCAGTGACGACATTTCTTGGTGCAGCCATCGTCTCTCGAGACGGTAGGAGGCCGACGACGACGACGACACACACACACACACACACACACACATATACATATACATATATATATATATATATATATACACACACACACACACACACACACACACACACACACACACACACACAAACACACATGCATATACATGTATATATATATATATATATATGTATGTGTGTGTGTGTGTGTGG
The DNA here is from genome assembly GCF_041734735.1 of Babylonia areolata. Taxonomy (NCBI): domain Eukaryota; kingdom Metazoa; phylum Mollusca; class Gastropoda; order Neogastropoda; family Buccinidae; genus Babylonia; species Babylonia areolata. The sequence goes on from NC_134889.1 coordinate 13,775,985, forward strand.
GTAGAAAGAGATAGAGACAGACAGACAGAGGGAGACATGGAGAAAGACGGAACATAGAGACAGACAGACAGACAGAGGCAGAGAGAAATGCAGACAGACAGGACTGGAGACAGAGGTGGAGACATAGAGACAAGACAAGACCCAAAACAAAACCAAAAATCTGAGGATAACAGGTAAGCACTGGTGTGCTTTTGTTTTTATCCGGTCCCCGACCAAAATAGGGCAGTCTCTACACAATATCAAATGAAAAGGGCATCAACATGCTGGTGATGACATAAATAGATATAATAGAAACACACACACACACACACACACACACACACACACACACACACACACGAATAATAATTTATCTTATCATAATATTGTTATTGGGTTGGGAAGCAACGAGAGGACGAGATGGGGAGAATTAGGGGGAGGGAGGGAGAGAGAGGGGGGGGGGGGGGAGGGAGAGAGAGAGAGATTTAAAACTTTGACATTATATTTTATTGACATAAGCTGCAAAGTTCTTATGTCCAGGGGGTGCACGTTTTTCACACGAAAGTGTCAAATCAAAGATAGCTATAACAACACAAATGTAGGTAAATAAATGCATGAAGAGAGAGAGAGAGAGAGAGAGAGAGAGAGAGAGAGAGAGTTGACACTTTAACATCATATTCTATTGACATTAACTGCAAAGTTCTCATGTCCAGAGGGTGCACATTTTTCAGACGAAAGAGTCAAGATATAACAACACAAAAGTATTCAAATAAATGCATGGAGAGAGAGACAGAGAGAGACAGAGACAGATGTATGGGAACATGAAGAAATGACTAACATGGGAGGAAAGGGTGGGGGGTGGGGGTAGGGGATAGGGTGGACCCGAGGCGGTAGGGCTGTTGGGGATAAATAAATGCATGGAGTGAGAGACAGAAAGAGAGAGTGGGCGGCATGACTGAATGATCAACACCAGAGAAAAAGAGGCGGGGGGGTGGGGGCGGGGTGGGGGGGAGGCGGGGGGTGGGGTGGGCGGGGGCCTAGGGTGGACTAGAGGCGGTAGGGCGGTTGAGGGGGTGGTGCTGAAGTCTGGGGATGGGGAATTCCCATACATCAGTCACCGGTCACAGCACGGGGTCCTTTTCACAGATGGACTGACGGCGGTCCTGACACGAGCCGTCAAACACCTTCTGTCTCCTGTAGTACATGCGCACGCAGTTATTTCCCGGGTAGGGCTTCTCCGGCTCCCCGGCCGCCTTGTCCCACAGAGGGCTGTCGTCGGGCAGGGCCGTGCCGTCGTTCCACCGGAAGAGGCCGGGGTCCTCCAGGTCGTCAGCCCCCACGAAGGACACCATCATACCTGTGACAGTGACCACACTTCACCTGCAATAGTGACCACACCTCACCTGTAATGGACCGCTGTTGTCAGTGACCACACCTCACCTGTAATAGTGACCACACCTCACCTGCAATAGTGACCACACCTCACCTGCATTAGTGACCACACCTCACCTGTAATAGTGACCACCACACCTCACCTGTAATAGTGACCACACCTCACCTGCAATAGTGACCACACCTCACCTACATTAGTGACCACACCTCACCTGCAATAGTGACCACATTTCACTCCTCACCTGCATTAGTGACCACACCTCACCTGTAATAGTGACCACACCTCACCTGCATTAGTGACCACACCTCACCTGCAATAGTGACCACACCTCACCTGTATTAGTGACCACACCTCACCTGCAATAGTGACCACACCTCACCTGTATTAGTGACCACACCTCACCTGTAATAGTGACCACACCTCACCTGTATTAGTGACCACACCTCACCTGTAATAGTGACCACACCTCACCTGCATTAGTGACCACACCTCACCTGTATTAGTGACCACACCTAACCTGTAATAGTGACCACACCTCACCTGCATTAGTGACCACACCTCACCTGTATTAGTGACCACACCTCACCTGTAATAGTGACCACACATCACCTGTAATAGTGACCACACCTCACCTGTAATAGTGACCACACATCACCTGCATTAGTGACCACACCTCACCTGTAATAGTGACCACACCTCACCTGTAATAGTGACCACACATCACCTGCATTAGTGACCACACCTCACCTGCATTAGTGACCACACCTCACCTACATTAGTAACCACACCTCACCTGTAATAGTGACCACACCTCACCTGCAATAGTGTCCACACCTCACCTGTAACGGATAGATGTCAGCCACCACGTTTCACCACACCTCACCTGTAATGGACTGGTGTCAGTGAACACACCTCACCTGTAATGGACTGATGTCAGTGAACACACCTCACCTGTAATGGACTGATGTCAGTAACCACACCTCATCTGTAATGGACTGGTGTCAGTGAACACACCTCACCTGTAATGGACTGATGTCAGTGAACACACCTCACCTGTAATGGACTGATGTCAGTAACCACACCTCATCTGTAATGGACTGATGTCAGTGAACACACTTCACCTGTAATGGACTGATGTCAGTGAACACACCTCACCTGTAATGGACTGATGTCAGTGAACACACTTCACCTGTAATGGACTGATGTCAGTGAACACACTTCACCTGTAATGGACTGATGTCAGTGAACACACCTCACCTGTAATGGACTGATGTCAGTGAACACACCTCACCTGTAATGGACTGATGTCAGTGAATACACCTCACCTGTAATGGACTGATGTCAGTGAACACACCTCACCTGTAATGGACTGATGTCAGTGAACACACCTCACCTGTAATGGACTGATGTCAGTGAACACACTTCACCTGTAATGGACTGATGTCAGTGAACACACTTCACCTGTAATGGACTGATGTCAGTGAACACACTTCACCTGTAATGGACTGATGTCAGTGAACACACTTCACCTGTAATGGACTGATGTCAGTGAACACACCTCACCTGTAATGGACTGATGTCAGTGAACACACCTCACCTGTAATGGACTGATGTCAGTGACCACATTTCACCTGTAATGGACTGATTACTGCCTAAATAGCTTTAATTTTAGGCTCTGGCAGTATAAAAATGTTAATAAATCATCAATCGACTGGTGTTAATTACCATACTTCACCTGAATTGGACTGGTGTTAATTACCATACCTCACCTGTAATGGACTGGTGTCAGTGACCACACCTCACCTGTAACGGATAGATGTCAGTAACCACACCTCACCTGTAATGGACTGATGTCAGTGAACACACTTCACCTGTAATGGACTGATGTCAGTAACCACACCTCACCTGTAATGGACTGATGTCAGTGAACACACTTCACCTGTAATGGACTGATGTCAGTGAACACACCTCACCTGTAATGGACTGATGTCAGTGAACACACCTCACCTGTAATGGACTGATGTCAGTGAACACACTTCACCTGTAATGGACTGATGTCAGTGAACACACCTCACCTGTAATGGACTGATGTCAGTGAACACACTTCACTAGTAATGGACTGATGTCAGTGAACACACCTCACCTGTAATGGACTGATGTCAGTGAACACACCTCATCTGTAATGGACTGATGTCAGTGAACACACCTCACCTGTAATGGACTGATGTCAGTGACCACACCTCACCTGTAATGGACTGATGTCAGTGACCACACTTCACCTGTAATGGACTGATGTCAGTGACCACACTTCACTAGTAATGGACTGATGTCAGTGACCACACTTCACTAGTAATGGACTGATGTCAGTGACCACACTTCACTAGTAATGGACTGATGTCAGTGACCACACTTCACTAGTAATGGACTGATGTCAGTGACCACACTTCACCTGTAATGGACTGATGTCAGTGACCACACTTCACTAGTAATGGACTGATGTCAGTGAACACACTTCACCTGTAATGGACTGATGTCAGTGACCACACTTCACTAGTAATGGACTGATGTCAGTGACCACACAACCTGTAATGGACTGATGTCAGTGACCACACCACACCTGTAATGGACTGATGTCAGTGACCACACCACACCTGTAATGGACTGATGTCAGTGACCACACAACCTGTAATGTACTGATGTCAGTGACCATACCTCACCTGTAATGGACTGATGGCAGAGACCACACTTCACCTGTAATGGACTGATGTCAGTGACCACACCACACCTGTAATGGACTGATGTCAGTGACCACATTTCACCTGTAATGGACTGATTACTGCCTAAATAGCTTTAATTTTAGGCTCTGGCAGTATAAAAATGTTAATAAATCATCAATCGACTGGTGTTAATTACCATACTTCACCTGAATTGGACTGGTGTTAATTACCATACCTCACCTGTAATGGACTGGTGTCAGTGACCACACCTCACCTGTAACGGATAGATGTTAGTAACCACACCTCATCTGTAATGGACTGATGTCAGTGACCACACCTCACCTGTAACGGATAGATGTTAGTAACCACACCTCATCTGTAATGGACTGGTGTCAGTGAACACACCTCACCTGTAATGGACTGGTGTCAGTGACTACACCTCACCTGTAATGGACTGATGTCAGTAACCACACCTCACCTGTAATGGACTGATGTCAGTGAACACACTTCACCTGTAATGGACTGATGTCAGTGAACACACTTCACCTGTAATGGACTGATGTCAGTAACGACACCTCACCTGTAATGGACTGATGTCAGTGAACACACTTCACCTGTAATGGACTGATGTCAGTAACCACACCTCACCTGTAATGGACTGATGTCAGTGAACACACTTCACCTGTAATGGACTGATGTCAGTGAACACACTTCACCTGTAATGGACTGATGTCAGTGAACACACCTCACCTGTAATGGACTGATGTCAGTGAACACACTTCACCTGTAATGGACTGATGTCAGTGAATACACCTCACCTGTAATGGACTGATGTCAGTGAACACACCTCACCTGTAATGGACTGATGTCAGTGAACACACTTCACCTGTAATGGACTGATGTCAGTGAACACACCTCACCTGTAATGGACTGATGTCAGTGACCACACCTCACCTGTAATGGACTGATGTCAGTGAACACACCTCACCTGCAATGGACTGATGTCAGTGAACACACACCTCACCTGTAATGGACTGGTGTCAGTGACCACACTTCACCTGTAATGGACTGATGTCAGTGACCACGTTTCACCTGTAATGGGCTCGTGTTAATTACTATACCTCATCTGTAATGGACTGGTGTCAGTGACCACACTTCACCTGTAACGGACTGGTGTCAATGATTCGGATGACGATGAATCCAATGATTTTGATGATGACATGGCGACAGAGACATATATTCAACAGTGATGATGATGCAGCAGTAGTGGTACGGTCAAAGGAGGAGGCGTGAGGGTTTAACGTGGCGATAGCCTTGAGGTGGCCTTAGTGGTCGGCGAGGCTCTCAGCACCATAATTTCAAACTAAGAGGCAAGATTGCTTTGGCTCTTAGTGCTGCAGCCTTGGGGGCTAGCTGGCCTTTTTTGGGAAGCATCCCAACACCGACTGTCCTAAAACCCTCTTGGCCGAGAGAGTGGGGATATGACTTGGGCAGGACACTGTCCACTATAATCAAATTCTAGCCCAGATTGTCAGGACAGCAATTGCCTCCTGTGTTGTTCTGATGGTCATACTCGGACACGACTGTCTCTCATACATACAGTGGTTTGGTGGTGACTGTTGTGTCGGGGGACAATAATTCGTATCTGTTGGTGTTCGCCATGTGGAACTTGAACAATGTCTGAGATGGCTGAACACCAGACCAGTCCAGTTCTTGGGTGACAGTCTGGATTTTGCAGACTTCATCACCCCGAGGGGTTGATGGATCCAGTGTAACAGCCTTCAAACTACCCCCTGGTGAGTTTCGCCCCGGGGTTATTCTATCAAGACTCGAATGACTCCCGACATCACTTGTGGTTAGGAGAATCGATCCAGTCCTCCAGTGGAGTGTTCGCCTAGTGGTAACGAGTCCGCTTACGAAGCGAGAGAATTCGAGCGCACTGGTTCGAATCCCACAGCCGCCAGTATTTTCTCCTCCTGTACTAGATCTTAAGTGGTGGTCTAGATGCTAGTCATTCGGATGTGACGATAAATCGAGGTCCCATGTGCAGCCTGCACTTAGCGCACGTAAAAGAACCCACGACAACAGAAGGGTTGTCCCTGGCAAAATTCTGTAGAAAACTCCACTTCGATAGAAAAAAAAATGCAGGCAGACAAAAAACAAAACAAAAAAGTTGGCGCTCTAAATGTAGCGACGCGCTCTCCCTGGGGAGAGCAGCCCGAATTTCGCACAGAGAAATCTGCTGTGACAAAAGAGTAAACAATATGATACGATACAACACAATGCATGGAAATTGCTCTCTTTCTACGGGTTTCACCAAGCTGGTGACGAAGGAAGAGGGTGGGGGTCGTTCTTGGAGAGCCTTCACTGATCCCTCCCCTACCCCCCCCCCCCCAACCCCCCGCCACCCCTCCCCACACCCCCTTCATCCTTTCCATTAGAACCTGACGAAAGCAAACTGGGGGATTCTATTTTGCAGCCTGAAGAGAAAAACCCCCCAACCTCGCCGACTATGCTGTCTGTCTGCCTGTCTGTCTGTCTGCTTCTCTCTCTCTCTCTCTCTCTCTCTCTCTCTCTCTCTCTCTCATTATATCAAACCAAGCCTGCATGGCGCTTTCAGTGCAGTGGATACGGGTAGCAATGCCTCACTAGAAATATTCATCAACTCTTTATGCATCGCGGCTGTTCGTATGGTGAGAACGACGAGAAAGAAGAAAAACACCGACCGGTTTGACAGATAATGTGATCAAAAGAAAAGAGCTGGAAGGGGGTTTTACAGAAATTTAAACGATCAAAGAAATCATGTAAAGTAAGGATGGTGGCATACGTTAAAGAAAGAAAAGAATACACGTTTATGTTAAAGACAAAAAGAGAGAAGTTTTATTTAGCAACATTAGGAAAACAATCAATTAACGACACAAAGGCTTTCTGGCGAACTATTAGGTCGATAAGCAGATGTCCGTGATACGTATTAGAATCTACAATGAGCAGTGGTTTGATTTGTTTTCATGTATCCAATGATATGAATAAGTCTACTTATTCAGAAGAAACTGATGAAGTAAACGACGAAGAGGAAATGCAGATTACTCAGACGTTTCACTTAATGAAGCAATTTTCAGACAAGAGGTTCTAGCCAGCATCGGTAATCTCAAAGTCGGAAAAAGCGCTGGTCCTGACAAAATTATTAGCAGAATGCTGAATTATGGTGATGCTCATGTTATTGCTTTCTTGGTGAGTTATTTCAATAACCTGTTTGACAGGTGCATTTCTAAAGGAGTCGTCCAGATCCACTATCATGTCAATAAAAAGATAAGAAGATGTAAACCAGCAGGACAATTATCGTAGCATAGCTTTAACAAGCCTTGTAAGCAAATCCTAGATAAAAGACATTCAAAATGGGTAGAAAAAGAAGGGGGAATAAACGAAGAGCAAGCAAGATTCCGGACAGGTTGCACTACCACATCTTCACTCTATATGCACTAGTACAAAAGATTTTGGACAACAACAAAAAGCCACATCTAAACTGTATGTTGCCTTTAATGGTTTTGGAAAGGCGTTTGATTCTACAAACAGGAATATTTCAAGGATTTTTTTTTTAAATGGAATGAAAGGAAAACTGTACAAAACTGAAGTGTTTATGACTCTGTGTTGTCGTACCTATATAGTAAGTATTGTTATTCAGACTACTTCGAATGTCAAAGAGGCGTTGATAAGGACATCTGCTTAGTCCCTTAATATTCTCTTAAAAAATAAAGAAAATAAAAAGCCACTGATCTATCTATAAATAGAAAAATGGTATTCGTTTAATTCACGGTGCAAATGAAATATGTTTTTTAATTATTATTTTGCTGATGATGTCATTATTTGGTCTGACTGTTGTACGGGCTTCAGAATCAACTAGATTGTCTGAAACGAGAAGCAGACCTATTACATTTATTACATTTATCAGTAAATATTTACAAAACAAACGTAATGATATTCAGAAAAGGTGGTTGTTCGAGGGCCAGGGAAAATTTGTTATACGGGGATGGAGAGGTAAAGATAATTAATTTATGAATATTTAGGGGTGTTTTGTTTAGTTTTTATGACCAAACAAAGTATTAGTTGTGCTTTGTCAGATGTATGTAGGAAAGCAAAGAAATGAGTCATAGAAATACTGAGGCTGCTGTGAAAATGGAATACAATTGATGTGAAAACTGTACTGGAAGCTGTTTGACACACAGATTAAACCGATTCTGACATATGCAGGCGAGTTATGGGGATACGAATATTAGTTCCAGTTTCTCAACGAGGTGTCACTGCGTTCGGACAAATCCATATACGCTACACCATATCTGTAAGGCAGATGCCTGACCAGCAGCTTAAACCAATGCGCTTAGACAGGCCTTGAGTGCATGTACGTATATATATGTGTGTGTGTGTGTGTGTGTGTGTGTGTGTGTGTGTGTGTGTGTGTGTGTGTATGAGAGTGAATTTCTTCTATAGAATTTTGCCACAGGACAACTGTCGTTGCCACGTTGTTGGTTTTTTGTTTTTTTGGTGTGTGTGTGTGTGTGTGTGTGTGCGTGCGTGCGTGTGTGTGTGTGTGTGTGTGTGTGTGGTTTTTATTTGTTCTTTTTGTTTTGTTTTCGTTCAGTGTGCCAAGTGCGTGCTGCACACGGGACCTCGGTTTATCGTCTCATCCGAATGACTATACTCCAAGTTTGATTTTCCAGTTAAATTTGGGAGAAAGAGCAAGAGCGGGATTCGAACCCTGACTCTCAGGGACTGTCTGTGTTGGCAGATGAGCGTCTTCACAATTCTGCCACTTTCCTCCAAAAGGAGACAGAAACGAAATTCAAAAAGTTCAAACTTATCTTCCGCCCACCGTGGAGGACGGACGTGTTTCGCCAGAGCTCTGACAACACTGCACTTCGAGCTCACTTCTTTCGCAGTAGGAGAAAGGGAAGAAGAAAGCGTGCAGTGAATGCAGTGCAGTATGGCAATGGAGCAGCGTGAACAACTCGACGTTAGGCGAGCGCGGCGCAGTGTGCTCAAGATTAGTAGAAAGATGAACTTTTAATTTCTGCAAGTTACCCTTCTTTCAGTTTTACATTTGTGATGGCAACTTCAAGCAAAAATAATGAGCACAACTATCTCCGAGTATTTTGGAAATAAAGGAGGTGCAAAGATGAAACCATCTTCGTCGTCGTCATCGACCAGTGACATGTGTGTTAGCCCGGAGCAAACAAAAAATAGCAGCAGAGCAAATCAAAACAGTAAGAAGCAGAAGAAAGATACTGAATGTACAGCAGAAGAAATGGCCTGGCAGGAAGCTGTGTGCGAGTTAATAGCTGTCATGACGAAACGAAACTTTCGAGCAAAGATGACATTCAGCAATTAAAAGACGAAAAATTAATTGTAATGACTGAAGTGAAAGAAGAATTCAAAAGAATTTCTACATCTTTAGAAAACAAAATTGATAAACTGACACCAATACGGACATTGATGTGCTGTTTTGACAAGAAATGCCGTAATACCAGCCGCCGTGGCGAAGTGGTTAGCGTCGCGGACTGACGGCTGGGAGGACGTGGGTTCGAATCCCAGCGGAGGTGGGTTTTTCAGCCCGTGGCCGGCTCCTACCCGGAGTTGAGTGTGCTGTGAGCTTAAATGGGGAGACTGGGACCACACAGTCGAGTGTCATCCACTTCAAGGATGCGTCTTTGGGTGTGTTGCTCTAATTACCTGACCAACACTGCAAGTGTCTGTATCTCTCGGGCCTGTTTAACGCCGGGATATCATTATGAAATGAAACCCCCACCCCCACCCTCAAAATATAAACTTTTAGGCATTTGGTTCACAGAAGATGTATCAAAAATAACTGAAGTGAATACAAGAGATGAATTGATAGAAGCTAAGAAGCTTTTCAAGATTTGCTCAATACGTATATGTACACCCCTTGGTAGAATTGCAATTTTATAATCACTTATACTTTCAAAACTTATTTACTTGTGGATTCTTCTCCCCAATTCCCCGGACAAAGAGATAAAACAATTGCAGAAACTGTGCTATGAATTCATATGGGGTGATAAAACAGATAAGATGAAAAGAAAATACACAGTACATAATGTTGGAAATGGAGGTTTGGGTGTGCCAAATATACAAAAGTACATAGACGCTCTAAAAATAACACGGATTAGGAAACTGCACACAGGAACAACAAAGTAGAAAAAAATACTCTAAGTCAAGTCCCCAGAAATCAACTCTAAGGATCTGTGTGTACCAAGAAAATTTGTAAACATTGAATGTAATGAATTCTGGAAAGATGCATAGTGGGATGTTTGAATCTTACAAAACACGTCAAGCTGAAAGAAGCACAAGAGGCACTCGTAGAACAACTTTTTTTTCACAACGACAAATTCAAAGTCGGTAATAAGACAGTTTATATGAAAAGGAAAAAAAACTGGACAAGGTGTTGTGGATGAAAGTGGGTGCTTCCTTAGTCATGTAGATATCACAGAAAAATAAGGTATTATGGTTAATTATTTACTGTATACGGGATTTATACGTTCCATTAAAAGTTACTTGAGCACAAACAATATTACTATTACAGATAAAACTTGCAACAAAGAACCAAAAGCACTGCAGATAATAGCTAATGTTAAGAAAGGATCGAAAATATATTATGATATATTACTTGAACCAATTTTTATGTAAATATAAAATCTTTTATCAAGTGGGAGCAAATTCTAGATATTGCAATAAACTGGGACACCACTATGAAACAAGTGAAAAACTCAAAGGAAGTAAGACTGAAATGGGTATGACAAATAGCGACATGTGCAATTTCTGTAAAAATGAAATAGACACAATTCAACACTACTTAAAGCACTGTACATTTACTCCGCTCTTTTGGGGGGACTTGGAGAACGTCTTGAAGGAAAAAGTGTGAAAATTGTGCAAATGTGAAGCTGAATATAGAATTAGTATTATTTGGAAATGACGATATTACAAAAATAGATGAAATATATGACCATATCATTCTAGCTGCGAAACATCTTGTTTACAAATGCAGACTAAATGAAATCAAACCATGTATAAAAACACTTCCTAACAGACTTAAGAAATATATAAAAACAGAAAAATATGTACACTCGATGGAAATATAGCATTTTCTAGAAAATGGTACTCATACATAAAATATGATGGGAGGCAATGGCGTATAGAATGTGACATGAAACGCTGTGCTGTCTGGTAACAGTGCCACAGGGCCCAGGACAGCAGTGCTGTCTGCTGCATCACTGTGGTTTGCTCTTTGTTACGTGCCACATATTGTAGCTGATGCTATATACCTACTGTGCGTGGTCCCACAACATTTGTGGAATTTAATGATAATGATAATAATAATGGATACTTATATAGCACACTATCCAGAAATCTGCTCTAGGTCCTTTACAAAAACGCTTTGTTAACATAAAACACTACATCTATGTTACATACACACACCAAAATGTGACCACACACACACACACACACACACACACACACACACACACACACACACACACACACACTGCATACATACATTTTAACATACATGTGTATCTAACAGCTACCCTAACACATACGCACACATAGGCAGGCACAAACTTACATAAACGCACGCACACACAATACACATTCATATACATGCATGTAGTTATGTACACATACATATGTATACACACATAGTCAAGCACAGTTAACGCAAAGGAAGTGAATTTAATGATGCTCATTGATAAGCTTG
>NC_134889.1:13792838-13800338 GCF_041734735.1 Babylonia areolata
TAATCCAAGTTTGTTCGAACCTACCAGAACTAAAGCCTCGGCACAAACGCCAAAATGAAGGTTGTTTCTTGTAAAAGTCTGCCGGTGAAAACGTGCATCGTTTTAATAATAATAATAATAATAATAATCGTCTTTAATAATAATAAAAATATCGATGATGATGATGATAATAATAATAATTATATATATATATTTTTTTTAATATCAATGTATTTTTTAAACGACTTGCTTTGTTCTATATCGAGACAGGAAAAACAGGAAGTTTTTCGTGAAAGGCGCAAGCGCAGTGAGAGAGAAGTTCCAAACGTCTGTTTGCCATTTCGTGCGTGTGTGTATTGTGATGTTAATCTGCTGATTTCGACCGTCGTTTCCGTGCATTATGCAGTAAGTGATCAGGCTTTTGCTGAAATCAGTCTCCAGTGGTCAGGCTTTTGCAGAAATCGGTCTCCGAATAAAATCTAGCACCCACCTTCGCCTTTTCTCAGTTATGTGTTCTCGCAGACTATCAGTTTATTTGTATTTGCATTTGTATTTGCATTTCTTTTCTTTTTATCACAACAGATTTGTCTGTGTGAAATTCGAGCTGCTCTCCCCAGAGAGAGCGCGTCGCTACACTACAGCGCCACCCTTTTTTTTTTTTTTTTTCTTTTTTGTATCTTTTCCTGCGTGCAGTTTTTGTTTTTTCCTATCGAAGTGGATTTTTCTACATAATTTTGCCAGGGACAACCTTTTTTTGCCGTGGGTTATTTTACGTGAGCTAAGTGCATGCTGCACACTGGACCTCGGTTTATCGTCTCATCCGAATGACCAGACCACCACTCAAGGTCTAGTGGAGGGGGAGAAAATATCGGCGGCTGAGCCGTGTTTCGAACCAGCGCTCTCAGATTCTCTCGCTTCCTAGGTGGACGTGTTACCTCTAGGCCATCACTCCATAACAGGGCGCGTGTTCAGCAAAATTGATACAGATTTAAAGGACTACACTATAATATTATCCGACTTAAGACCATTTGGGCGAATGTAGATTGTGTAAGACCATACAGAGAGTAAAATACTGTGGCCTTCCTACACATTGAGACACAAGTATACTTTAAAATTCAATATTTTAGATGAGTCATCCCCTTTGTGTTTAAAATTATATTGTATTCAGGTTGACTTTCCATTTCTTAGCAGAATATTGCAGATGTATGCATCAAATTAACCTCCATACAAATCAGAACAAATTCCTACCTGAACTAAACATGGTAAAATGATTGCTCTTAGTTAGTATGTTAGTATTTGAGATAAAAGTCCTTAAGTTTTGCTTATAGAAAATAACAAATATAACAGTAACCTCATTCTGTAACATGTTTGGCATTTCTTTTTTCTTTTTTTCTTTTTTTTTCTTTTTTTTTTTGGTGCCCTTCCGAGAAGTGTACTTCATTATTATCAAAATTATCAAAATGAGTGAAATTGCTGATTTGTTTCTGTTTTAAGGCCAAATTCTGTGTCACCAGATTAAGTATTTCCAAAGAAAATGAATATGTTTAAGGTAAAGAGCACACACACACACACACACACACACACACACACACACACACACACACACACAACAAACAAACACACACACACACAACAAACACACACACACACACACACACACACACACACACACACACACACACACACACACACACACACACACACACACACACACACACATACACACACACACACACACAGAGTCCTTGGACGGGAGATTAGTGTCATGTGCCTTCAAGACTTGCCAGCAGGAGCGATGAATAAAGACAATCGAAATTATCGTGTGTGTTTGTACTGGTTCACTCAGCCGAAACACAGTGTTACTGCATTGTGACTCACGTTGTGTGTAAACATACACTCGAGCCAGAAGTATTAAAAACACATTTCGATTCCCACAGAGGCGGTGATTATCATCGGGATCGTGTGTGTGTGTGTGTGCGCGCGCGCGCGCGCACGCGCGCGTGTGCATGCGTGCGTTGTATGTGTTCTCTGTGCGTATTCTCTGTGCGTGTGTGTGTTTGCTTGATAGTACTATTTGCGCTTTCACTACTAAAAACATTGCAATATTTTTTTTTTCAATGAAAAAAGGAAAAACGTCCTGTGTACAGGGAGGTAACTGTCAGAGGAATGGTGGTTCAGTGGACGCAGAACCTGCCAAAGAAGCAGATGTCCCGGGTTCGATTCCTGTATGTAGGCCTGCAAGGATTTATATCACCACCCTCAACTCCTACCGAACTTCGAGTGCTTTGAAATAGGGTCGCTTGTTGTGGTTTCGTTATTTTTGTTTTTGCTTTATTCTGTTTTGTTTTTCTGATTTTCCCGTAAAAGACGACGAACCGAACTTCAGAATGCAGCATGCATTTAGCGCGTGCAAAAGAAAAAAAAGAAGAAGACAAAAATAGAGAGAAGAAAAAAAAGAAAGAAATTCACGGCAGCAAGAGTTTGAGTTGGCCCTGACAGAATTCTATTTAAAAAAATAAAATAAATAAATAAGTAAAAAAAAAAAAAAAACATAACCACCAAAGCATTTTGGTAGGTAAGAAATAAATGCCGTCAGACAAAAGAGAGAGACAAGCCGGATTCCAGACGCCAGATTCTAGCAACACGATGCTCCCGAAGCTCCCACACCCACACCCACACGCCCTCCACTTCCACCTCATCGCCTGAGAGTAGACCGACCTTCACACAGACAGACCGTCATAACTGGAGACAAGAGTGTCCCATCCATTTCCATGAAAATTGTTATTGTCCCGTTTTCTGTCTCACGTTTCAATAATTCATTGTTTCGTTGCAGCACCAACAGAAGACCTAAAGAAGCGGTCCTGGCTGCTCACATGACACCCGATCGGTCCTGCCTTGATGTTTGATGCATTATAAAGGGGGGCGGGGCTAACGTTTTCATGACCATAGTGAAGGGAAATGGTATTATTGATGCATATACTTCTTTTTTTTCTTCGATCAATGAAGATCAAACAGGCTTTGTACCTGGAAGATATATTGAAGACAACACGATTATCAAGCAACCTTATGCATCATTTAAAAGAAGGGGGGGGGGGGGTAAAGGCAACATACTGTGAGTGTCGATGGAATATGAAAATGTATTTGATTCTGAAAGCTGCAAATGGTATGAATACTGTTTAAGAGGCCTTTATATACGTGGAAGAAGTGTGCACGTCGATTTCCATAAATAAAAAGAAATGTCAGGGCGAATGGAAAATTTATCTAAGGATTTTTTTTTGCACGCGCACGCTTGTGTGTGTGTGTGTGTGTGTGTGTGTGGTTTGCTTGTATTGCTGTGTGCTTTCTTCTTCTCTTCTACGTATTTTTGTGGGATCAAGTTCTCCTGCTGGAACGAAGCTCGATCAACTTCACCGTTCTGGTCCCCTAAAACTCACCTTCCATACATCTCCCTACACACCTTTCCATTCCCCTAAAACTCACCTTTCATACATCTCCCTAGACACCTTTCCATTCCCCTAAAACTCACCTTCCATACATCTCCCTACACACCTTTCCATTCCCCTAAAACTCACCTTCCATACATCTCCCTACACACCTTTCCATTCCCCTAAAACTCACCTTCCATACATCTCCCTACACACCTTTCCATTCCCCTAAAACTCACCTTCCATACATCTCCCTACACACCTTTCCATTCCCCTAAAACTCACCTTCCATACATCCCCTTGCACACCTTTCCATTCCCCTAAAACTCACCTTCCATACATCCCCTTGCACACCTTTCAGTCCCCCTATACCTCACCTTTTATACATCCCGCTACACACCTTTCAATCCCCCTATACCTCACCTTTCATACATCCCCCTACACACCTTTCAATCCCCCTATACCTCACCTTTCATACATCCCCTACACACCTTTCAATCCCCCTATACCTCACCTTTCATACATCCACTACACACCTTTCAATCCCATATAACTCACCTTTCATACATCCCCTACACACCTTTCAATCCCATATACCTCACCTTTCATACATCCCCCTACACACCTTTCAATCCCCTATATCTCACCTTTCATACATCCCCCTACACACCTTTCAATCCCCTATACCTCACCTTTCATACATCCCCTTGCACACCTTTCAATCCCCCTATATCTCACCTTTCATACACCCCACCTACACACCTTTTCAATCCCCTATACCTCACCTTTCATACATCCCCCTACACACCTTTCAATCCCCCTATACCTCACCTTTCATACATCCCCTACACACCTTTCAATCCCATATAACTCACCTTTCATACATCCCCTACACACCTTTCAATCCCATATACCTCACCTTTCATACATCCCCTACACACCTTTCAATCCCATATAACTCACCTTTCATACATCCCCTACACACCTTTCAATCCCATATACCTCACCTTTCATACATCCCCCTACACACCTTTCAATCCCCTATATCTCACCTTTCATACATCCCCCTACACACCTTTCAATCCCCTATACCTCACCTTTCATACATCCCCTTGCACACCTTTCAATCCCCCTATATCTCACCTTTCATACACCCCACCTACACACCTTTTCAATCCCCCTATACCTCACCTTTCATACATCCACTACACACCTTTCAATCCCATATAACTCACCTTTCATACATCCCCTACACACCTTTCAATCCCATATACCTCACCTTTCATACATCCCCTACACACCTTTCAATCCCATATACCTCACCTTTCATACATCCCCTACACACCTTTCAATCCCATATACCTCACCTTTCATACATCCCCTACACACCTTTCAATCCCATATAACTCACCTTTCATACATCCCCCTACACACCTTTCAATCCCATATACCTCACCTTTCATACATCCCCTACACACCTTTCAATCCCATATACCTCACCTTTCATACACCCCACCTACACACCTTTCAATCCCATATACCTCACCTTTCATACATCCCCCTACACACCTTTCAATCCCCCTATACCTCACCTTTCATACATCCCCTACACACCTTTCAATCCCATATAACTCACCTTTCATACATCCCCCTACACACCTTTCAATCCCATATACCTCACCTTTCATACATCCCCTACACACCTTTCAATCCCATATACCTCACCTTTCATACATCCCCTACACACCTTTCAATCCCATATAACTCACCTTTCATACATCCCCTACACACCTTTCAATCCCATATACCTCACCTTTCATACATCCCCTACACACCTTTCAATCCCCTATACCTCACCTTTCATACATCCCCCTACTGAAGCATTCGTTCCAGTGTGTGCACCCGCCTGAGCTAGCCTGCGAGTGTGTGTGTGCGCAAGCGCACTAGAGGGTACCCAACACTGCGGCAAC
Source organism: Babylonia areolata (assembly GCF_041734735.1). NCBI lineage: Eukaryota > Metazoa > Mollusca > Gastropoda > Neogastropoda > Buccinidae > Babylonia > Babylonia areolata. The sequence continues at coordinate 13,798,213 of NC_134889.1, forward strand.
GGTGATTTTTTATTGCGTTTTCTTATACAAAGACGTGATCATAAAGTATAACGTGTGAAGTTACTTGAGTCCTCTGATACTTCATTTTTTCCCCTGGCCAATGAAGAAAGCTTCGGACTGAGTACTTAAAAGAAAAGAAAGAAGAAAGACCTTTCCCTTCCCTTACATCTTACATTTCCTACCTTCCCCATAACACCTTTTCCTTCGCTAATATCAAACATTTCGTGCCTTTCCCATAGCACCTTTCCATTTGCAAACATCTAACATTTCCTACCTTTCCCATAACACCTTTCCATTCGCTAATATCAAACATTTCCTACCTTTCCCATAACACCTTTCCATTCGCTAATATCAAACATTTCCTACCTTTCCCATAACACCTTTCCATTCGCTAATATCAAACATTTCCTACCTTTCCCATAACACCTTTCCATTCTCTTATATCAAACATTTCCTACCTTTCCCATAACACCTCTCCATTCGCTAATATCAAACATTTCCTACCTTTCCCATAGCACCTTTCCATTCGCTAATATCTAGCATTACCTACCTTTCCCATAACACCTTTCCATTCGCTTATATCAAACATTTCCTACCTTTCCCATAACACCTTTCCATTCGCTAAAAATCAAACATTTCCTACCTTTCCCATAACACTTTTCCATTCGCTAATATCAAACATTTCCTACCTTTCCCATAACACCTTTCCATTCGCAAATATCAAACATTTCCTACCTTTCCAATAGCACCTTTCCATTCGCTAACATTTAACGTTACCTACCTTTCCCATAACACCTTTCCATTCGCTAATATCTAACATGTCCTGTCTTTCGCCATATAACCTTTACAATCCCGAGTGACTCACTGCATTCCCCAAATCACCTTTCTACTCCCTACCTTTCCATTCCCCTACTCGCATGTCCATTCTCATAGCCACCTTTCACCCATTCCCAAACTTTAACTTTCCACTCACCTTTCCAATCCACCATAACTAACCACTCAGTTCTCCGACTCACCTTTCTGTTCCACTACCCCTCACTTTTCATCCATTTCCCTGCTTATCTTATCACTCCCCTACTCAACTTTCCATTCGCATACCACTCACTTTTCCATTATATTATTCACCTTTCCATTCCCTATTCCATTCTTCGGATTACCTGGCAATTCCAATACTCACGTTTTCTCCATTCCCCTATGACTCAATTTTTCCATTCCCTAACTACTTACCTTTCCATTCTCATACTCCACCTTTCCATTCACCTGTTCACCTTTCCTCTATTCATCTACTCACCTCCAACTGCCTTATTACTCACATTTCCTACTTTCTCCAACATCTCGCCTTTCCATTCAACTCTCACCTTTCCATTCCTCCATTCATTCTTCCTACTCATACTCACCTTTCAAACCCCAATATCACCTAGTACCTTTCCGTTTCTGTACTCGCCTTTCCATTCCGTTACTCACCTTCCCCTGAGAAGGTGACAGATTGGATAAGACGCTTACCTGCCAATACAGTGTCCATGTGGGTCTGGGTTCGAATCCCGCTCTCACCCTTTCTCCCAAGTTTGACTGGAAAATCAAACTCAGCGTCTGGTCACCCGGGTGAGACGATAAACCGAAGTCCTGTGTGCAGCACTCACCATGCGCACTAAGAAATAGCCCATGACAAAATCAGTGTTGTCCTCTGTCAATATTCTGTACACGAAATCCACTCTGATATATACATACACGTACTCAAGGCCTGACCAAGCGCGTTGGGTTATGCTGCTGGTCAGACATCTGCCTAATACGTGTGGTGTAGCTTATACGGAATTGTCCGAACGCAGACACGCTTCCTTGAGAGAAACACGCTGAAGCTGAAACACCTTTTGAATGTCCAACCCACCTTTCCATTCCGGCAGTACTCTACTCACCAAAGCTCATGGCACCAGGCGCGGCTTTTTGCCCCTCCTGAATGGCGGTGTGTTTCTTGCCGAACATCCGACACTCCCCCCCGGACCCCCCAGGTGAGGCCTGAGCACTGTGGTGGAAGGTGCACATGACGCAGCCCCGTGTCTGCACACACTGCTTGCTGCATTCAATCCTGGACCTGGCCGCCACGTCCGCCACCACGTCCTCCGTGAACA
>NC_134889.1:13805338-13925338 GCF_041734735.1 Babylonia areolata
TCGAAGAAGAAGCAACAGCAACCTTCGGCGGCGACGACGAAGACGACGAATAAGAAGAAGAAGAAAAAGAAGACACAGGTTGAGGGAGGGGGGGAAAGAAGAAGAAGAAGAAATGTGAACCAGACCAGTCCATTCATCGATTCTTCGTGAGTCTGAAAGGGCCTGGAAAGGATTATGGCCCTTTTCAAGGTGCAATGATGCGAAATAAACCAACGGATGATAACATGAAAAAAATATATAATAAATCAACATAAATAAGATAAAGCAAAACAAAAGAAAATAACATTAAACTAAATTAGATTAAACCATACAAAATAAGATAAAATAGATCAAACTGAAAAGGAAAAATAGAACAAAACAGAATATATATATATATATATATATATATATATATATATATATATATATATATATTATACAACATGAAAAAGTAATGGAGGGCAGTTCGTAATATTTCCACGAAGATAAAATCGATAGCATGTTCTACACCTATAGGTATTTTTATATGAACAATAACAATAAATAACATTAAAGGAGCAGCAGCTTGAATACTGACAACTATACTATACCACTTGATGATGATGATGATGATGAGGCAGACGATGACAGTGTCGAGACCAAGCTCTAAGCGCTATACAAACACGGAGTCAATTGCACAACAGGCTGCCTACCTGGACAGTGCTGATGGACAGCTGTCACAAGACGTTCGTCGTTCGTTTCCTGTGTAATTCAATCAGGCTTCAATCACGCCTGTTGCCGGCTGCAATACGTGCAGCCCTCATTGCATATATTGCTGGTCCTCTGCACTGGTGCTAATGTTGCGGCATGCATTGTCGCCCTGCATGATTGTCGCCGGCGACATTTCGTGCAGCCCCACTGCACATATTGTCGCCCCTCTATACACTGCTGCTGTGTGCACGTGTTTGTGTGCGCACGCGCGTATGAGATAGTTGTGCGCTTGTTTGTGTGAGTGCATGCATGAGCATGTATTTCGTGTGTGTGTTTGAGAGTACATTCGTGTTTGTGGTGAGAAAGGTGGGGATGTAATGTGTGTGTGTGTGTGTGTTATCTTGTCTGCGAGGGCACAGCCCTTCAACGAAGTCACAACTCCTCACTCATTCCCCACAACAGTAACAGTTAGTGTAGAGGGACGACAATATTGTCTTACAATAATAATAAAAATTATATACTTATATGTGTGCAGTGAAACTGCACGTATTGTCTCCAGCGACAACCCATGCAGAGGAGACCATACATGCCGCAACAACGCTTACATACACACTCAAGCAGACATGTAACGGTTTACATATATGACCCTTTTATCATTATTTACCCCCCAATGTCGGCAGCCATACTCCGTTTTCCGGGTTGTGCATGCTGGGTATTTTCTTGTTTCTATAGCCCACCGAAAGGCTGACATGGATTACTGGATTACCAGGCGCCGGTACCGAGATTCGAACCCCGGGATCCTCAGATTGAAAGTTCAACGCTTTGACCAGTCGGCTATTGCACGTCAACGTAAATCATTCTCGTCTGTGACTGGGTGACTATCAGTGTCATACAGCAGGCGGAGTTCAAGTCGAGTTGTTAAGTGGTGGGGTCCCGGTGCTGTGAAGGTTTAGTTGTTAAGTGGTGGGGTCCCGGTGCTGTGAATGTTTAGTTGTTAAGTGGTGGGGTCCCGGTGCTGTGAAGGTTTAGTTGTTAAGTGGTGGGGTCCTGGTGCTGTGAAGGTTTAGTTGTTAAGTGGTGGGGTCCCGGTGCTGTGAATGTTTTGTTAAGTGGTGGGGTCCTGGTGCTGTGAAGGTTTAGTTGTTAAGTGGTGGGGTCCCGGTGCTGTGAAGGTTTAGTTGTTAAGTGGTGGGGTACTGGTGCTGTGAAGGTTTAGTTGTTAAGTGGTGGGGTCCCGGTGCTGTGAAGGTTTAGTTGTTAAGTGGTGGGGTCCCGGTGCTGTGAAGGTTTAGTTGTTAAGTGGTGGGGTCCCGGTGCTGTGAAGGTTTAGTTGTTAAGTGGTGGGGTCCTAGTGCTGTGAAGGTTTAGTTGTTAAGTGGTGGGGTACTGGTGCTGTGAAGGTTTAGTTAAGTGGTGGGGTCCCGGTGCTGTGAAGGTTTAGTTGTTAAGTGGTGGGGTCTTGGTGCTGTGAAGGTTTAGTTGTTAAGTGGTGGGGTCCCGGTGCTGTGAAGGTTTAGTTGTTCACGGACTGGAGACCTGGGTTAGTGTCTGTCTAGATGTGAGGCTTATCTGGCGCTCCAATTCTGGGGCTTCCTGGTATATAGTAGGATACATTATACACTTCATTATGTGCTTGTAGCCATATGCTTTACCACTCACTTGCTGCTCGTCATGCCTTCTAGAATGTCGGAAAGCGAGGAACTGCTGCAAATGTGGTCTGGTTTGGGCCAGTCTCTTGATGGTTCCCCAGCCAGGGGAGCTTCTAGGCCTTGAGCCAGTGTTGTGCACAACATGTTCTTTGGTCTTCCTCACTTGTGCCCACCTCCTGATGTCCAGTGAAGGACTGTTCGGGTGATGCTACCTTGCTCTCTTCACATGACGTGCCCAGTCATTTTCCGCCTTCTTATGACGATGATGATGATGATTACTATGACGATGATGATGATGATGATGATACAAATAATCATAATGATAATAATAATGATAATAAAAATGATGTTTGTATAGCACCCTTTCTCTCTAAGAGTCCAGGCCGCTATACACGAAACTTTGAAAGAAAAAGGTTACAGATTACATGAACCATTCATGACCACTCGTTCCCCCCCCCCCCCCCCCCCCCCCCCCCCCGCCCCCCGCCCCGGCCCCCCACCCCTCCCTCACCGCCCTCTCCCTCTCTCATTCCTCATACATACAAAGTGAGCTGACAGGCATAGGGTAGTGTTGGAGAAGAGTTCATCTGAGAGTGCTTTCAGACAGGTTTTAGGAAGACGAGTTTTTAGTGAAGCGCAACAGGCAGAGATGGAATCAGATGCATGGATATGATGAGGATGGTTGTTCCAGACATGAGGAGCAGCAAAGAGGAAAGAACGTTCACCATAATTATGTTCGTGTATTTACACGTTGAATTTTCAGAAGGTAACAGTCAAAGGAAGAGCGGATAGTTCTTGAGGGAGTGTAAGTACTAATAAGGTCAAAAAGATAAGTAGTTCTGGTGGAGGTGAAAGCAGAAAAGCAGAGACACGCAACTTTGTATTAATTTCATTCGCGCCTCAGTGTAGAGCCAGTGCAAAGTACGGAGGTGGGGAGAAACGTGATCAGTTCGTGGGACTCTGAGAGTCATTCTGATGCGTTAAGACATTCATTTGTTCTGAAGTTTTTCGTTGAAGACGATTAAGTAGACAACCTGTGAGAAGAGAATTACAGAAGCCGATTCGTAAGAGTACAAAATCAGAAATTTTATACCAGATTTTGTACTTCCTCTGAGTTAAATTTTGTGGGCAGGTGTCTGTCTGTTTGCGTGTCGCTTTTGATATCCCCTCTTAGTTTGACCGACATTCGCTTGGTCTGTGGTTATCCGTCTGTCAGTTTATCAACGAACATTGTTTTTGTCAAGTATAATGTCTCGATAGTGTGCACGTCATTTGCTTGGTCTGTGATTATCCGTCTGTCTGTTTAAATATTATCTTCAAACAGTATTTTTGCAACGCATAATTCTTTCGAAAGTGTGCACGGCATTCGCTAGGTCTGTGATTATCTGTCTGTTTATCTTCGAACATTGTTGTTGCCAAACATATTTTTTTATAGTGTACATGGCAATCGCTGGATCTATGATTATCTGTCTATCTACGCACACTATAATTTTTTTCCTACGTACAATGATATTTCTTCAACGACCAGTCATAAAATGGAGATGCTGAACAAAGAGGAATGAAAGGAAATCAAATCTTGAATCCAGAGCCTTCTGGGTTCCGGGACAATTGACTGGAATGCGCTGCTTCAGAGAGAAAACTTCCGGCTGATAGCATTGTGAACGTTGGTCAATATCACTGAACACTGACAATTACCATTGTTTTTGGTATTGACTGAGGTTAACTCTCTCCATACGAACGGCGAAAGAGACGACGTTAACAGCGTTTCACCCCAGTTACCATCATCAAAATATTGCAAGCGGAAGGCTCTTATACTGAAGAGATGAATGTTGACAAAGAATGCCACAATTCTGAAGACGGAAGCTAAAGGTTGGGTCATTCAGACACCCACTGGACATCCGAGGGGTCTGTGTAGAGGAGAAGAGAGGACTGGCCGTGCTGAGTGAGTTAAGTCTCCTGCTGGAGCTGACAGCTAAAAACAATGGCGGATGCAGAATGGGGATATCGGTGAGGGAGGACGAGGTGAGGGGGTGTGGGGGTGGGGGCGGGGTCGCGGTGCGGTCTGAGTGAGACAAGCCTTTATTCCTCAGTGCCTGGCACTTTCAAAGGAGAATTCCATGGCTTGCGTTCTGGCTAAAAGCAGTCTGTTGTCCTGGAGAGCAACGATTTGCAACGAACACAACCACCTAACTGATGCATCCAGAAATCATTTGCACTTGAGCTCTGTCTACAAGGGTTAAAAAAAAATCGAAGGCATTTTCTAGTAGTTGTTTTTGTTTTTGTTGTTGTTGTTTAATGTGTAAAATGATACTGGCAAAATAACAACACTAAGGTGAGCAATAGTTGAATGACCAAAAACAATTACAACAAAGTAACACCTCCGCTACTACGATCACTGCTGCTACTGCCATTACCTGTGCCGACAAAAAGAACCAGAACAAGAGGCCGAAGAAGAAGGAGAAGAACAGGAAACAAGAACAATAAGAAGAAGAATCACAAAAAAGACATCGACCACGACGACTGACAACAACAACGACAACGACGACAACATTTATGGAAAAGGGAATTTAAATGAATGAACATCTATATGTATATAATTATACCGTATAGTAGTACAGAAGGTACATTCCAAAACAAAATGGTGGTGAGTTTCATTGCGAGAATAGATAATGAATCGATTACATTACTGCCACTGGTTGGGTGTAATCAGCTGAGCAATACCCTGGACAATTAGGTATAAAACTAACAAATAATGAGCCTATAGAAATACCAAAACTGTGTGCAGAGCATTACAAAGCATTGTTAGCATACAAAAGGCAGTCGCTTCCCAACCACCGCTCCAAATGGTCTGACAAATCAAATGCGGACACTGGGGGAATTTTTTTTTTACATATATATATATAATCCTCAGAATCAGAGACAAGATGACAGGCATCCTGACACCAAACGTAGTACAAAATACAACAGATAAAAAGGGGCCACAGCCATGCGCCTGTTTTGTAACAACGCAAGCTGTTCCATTGACAAACGTTTCTGGAAATTATTTCAAGAGTCGTTTGATTAATGAAAACGTGCACGTTCATGTAATATAACGATTTCAAAAGACATTGTGTCGTATAGTGTAGCTGAAACCCTATCTTTTGAACGTCAGCAAAACCTTACGTTTAGAAACGCCGGATACAGTCCAGTCAAAACTGCATGTATTTCAAAGACATTAGAACTTTCACTTTGATACTGAAAAAACATATTGCAAAGATACACTGTAATCGGTTCACGTTTAAGACTGAATGGGAATGTTATTAAAGGGCACGAGAAAAAAACACCAACTCGGGAACAAGCTGAATACTGTACCGTTTTCATCAAATGGAACCGTCGTTAGTGAAAATGTCAGCAACTTTAAATGTCTGCGCTATGTGTATTCAGTGCTCACACACACACACACACACACGCACGCACGCACGCACACACACACACACACACACACACACACACTTAATTAAATCCTGAATCTCGAATCTTGCGTGTGGCGTGCACAAACGTACATATGTTCGAGCGTTTCCGCGTGCGTACTAATGTGTGTGTGTGTGTGTGTGTGTGTGTTTGTGCGTGCATTCATGCGTGCGTGCGTGTCCCGGTGTGTGTGAGAAATATTTTTTTGTTGTTTGTTTCTGGGTTGTTGTTTTTGTTTTGGGGGTTGTTGTTTTTTCATGTAATCTAAAATCCACCCCACCCCCCAAACTACGCCTTCTAATCAAAATGTTGGTTGTCTGGTTGTACAAAAGAAGTCTTGAAAACAACAGACTTTCTTTCAGTGGGGTTAAAACAAAATCAAATTGAGCGCTTCTCGGAACATTATCTGTGTCTAATCGTCCAAAAGATCGATTATGTATAAATGAAAGGCCATCCTTGAACAAAGACAAAAGCTCACTTATCGATTGTTTGGTTTCAAACCCAGTCCACCGAACATTACATTGACAATGTGTACGGCTGTGAGTGCACACAGAGAGAGAGAGAGAGAGAGAGAGAGAGAGAGAGAGATACATATACATATATATAACAACGACTGCTCACGATCGATCACGTAACAAACACGGAAAATAAAACGGTTATACTTTGTTCCAGGGAGAGTGTGTGTGTGTGTGTGTGTGTGTGTGTGTGTTGTGCGTGATGTGTGGTGTGTTTGTGTGTGTGTGTGTGTTATGTGTTCTGTACACATGTGTATGTGTGTGTGTGCACGCGCACGTGAATATACATATTAGTGTGTGCGTTTCAATGCATGCGTGTATGTGTTTGTGTGTTTAGGTGTGCGCATGTGTGTGGTGGTAAAGAGGTGAGGAGAGGGCAAAGGGACACAGAGAGAGAGACAGAGAGAGAGAGTTTTGTGTCTGAGTCTTGACATATTCATTGATCAGGACACATCAACAAAGGCGATCACACTCAGAGGTACAGTATGAAAGTAAAACAACAATGACTGATAATGTTCATATTATTTATATTATTTGATAAGACAGACAGACAGACAGAGACACAGAGAGAAGAGATTGAGAGAGTGACACTGACACTGACACTGTCACTGACGTATTTATTGGCCATTCAGCTTTAAATCCCTCTAGAAAAGTGGGAGGGGGGAGAGACGGGAGGCCGGGGGGGGGGGGGGGAATTCCAATGACAATTGTAAACAAATCAGTATACCATCCTTTTTTTGTACTTCACACACACACACACACACACACACACACACACATCGGATCATCGTTGAACTCGACGGTTGATCTTTTTTTTTTTCTTTCTTTTTTCGTCATCTGCGGTGCATAGTTCCATTCGTAAATATCTGTCCACCGACGTAACATCTAGACTTGTCGTTTCTTTCATTCTCTCTCTCGCCTTGACTACTGTAACTCTATTGTCTGGTTTGCCTGCTTCATCCATTCAATCCCTTCAGCGCATACAAAACTCCGCTGCCCGACTCGTCCTCAGAAAGAAGAGATCTGAGCACATCATTCCTCTTTTGCAACATCTCCATTGGCTCCTTGTCTCACACAGACCAAAGTACAAGATCAGCACTCTATGTTACAAATGTATTCACAAATATGCCCCTTCCTATCAATGTGGCTGCCCTCACCTCTACACTCCATCTCGCTCTCTACGATCGGCTTCGGATCCACTCTGTTTACGCATACCCAGATTCAAACACTCTACTGTTGGCCGCCGTTCTTTCACTGCAACTGGGATGAACTTCCTCTTTCGCTTCGTCAGGTCTCCCCCACTCAGCTCTTTTCAAGTCTGGCCTTAAAACTCACCTCTTTCCAAGATAGCCTCCTTTCTCTGCCTTACGCATGCGTGTGAATGACTTATGCGAAAGCGCTTTGATTTGTCTCTGCACAAGATTCAGCGCTATAGTTAAATAAAAAAAATAAAAAAATAAAAAAAGGCAGAAATTTTCTTCTTTTTAAAAAAACAAAAAAAACACACAAAAAAACAAGCAACGCTTCTGCGATAAATTAATCTACACCCTCATCCCACCACCCCACCACCGCACCCCATTCCGCAAATGGACGTGGCTTGCACGTCTATAGTGATGTCACTGATCACATCATCAAAAGAGGGGAAATAACTTTGGGAAAGCTGGAAATTCACATCATTTTTATCAAGAGTGGTTTATCTTCAGGCCTTTCTCTCACTTTCGCACTGATTGATCTGGAGACTGGTGTACGACTTGAAACACAAAATTCTGTTTCTATATTCCTGGCAGTCAAGGGGTTTAAATCACCGTTTGGATGTTACTAGAAAGCAGGTTTACAACTTTACGACATTTTTATCACTTGGGTTGTCTTTAAGTTTGTTTAATGCACAGCAGCTGTTATTTTTCCTTTTGTCTGCTTTTGCAGTGCATTGAAATGAGGATAAGTAATTCACTTTCCGGATGATTTCTGCACTATAGGCAAATCACATCATTCAAATTATTCTCACTTAAGTACCATTGCTTACAAATTTTTCTGTACACTCTCGACCAAAATCGAACAAAGTTGGCCCAATTAGTGCCAAACGGTAAATATTTATCGCTAACATCAATTTTTAATAATGCTAGTTTTGATTGTATCAAAAAACCACATTAATCTTCTTTAAACTCATTCATTAAGCTATATTTATGTCAAATACTTTGGCTTAATCACACAGCATCAATGCCGTTTTCACGTAGTATTTTAAACACACGAAACCCAGTTAGATTGACCAGATTAATGTTGTACAATGAGCAGTTTAAAAGCCTACCTGTATAATCTTTATCTTTGTAATCTCGTCAGTTTTAGCCAATATGTGATACATTTCACTGTGTGTATCTGTGGCTAATGTGTAAGCGTTCTGTATGTTTGAATAGAATCGCGTGAATTCAGTCTCATCATGAACAAGACAAACTGACCATCGGAACCAGATTCAATGTTTAATGTTGATGGTCTGTCAAAATTTTGCTCCACGTTCTTCCATTGAAATTCTGGAGGTAGGAGCCAGTAGTGAATGCGACACTTAGTTTACAAAACTGTGGAGAGAGAGAGAGAGAGAGAGAGGGGGGGGGGAGAGAGAGAGAGAGAGAGAGAGAGAGATGGCACAGAACAGACAGACATACAGAGACAGCAGCCCACAGACAGACAGAGACAGCACCACCTGTAGTGCAAGCACCCTGTAAGCCCATGATTTATCGCAGTCACTTTGAGAGAAATCATGGGATAGCTAAAAGTCGTGGTCGTTCTCCTCCCACGTTTTCTCTCAATTGCGAGAAATCGTGGCGGGCCGCGGGGGAAGGGGGGTGGGGGGGGACGTCCGCACGTGAAGTCCCCCTTATTTTAATCAAAAAGATTTCCTTTGTCATCGGAGTTGGGTTCTTGTCTTTTCCCAGTGCAAATCAAAGAGAGAAATCAGAGAGAGGAAATGAACAGAGAAAGAGGTGGGTGACGACAATGGACGACAAATCGTGGGCTTACACACCCTGTGGCCGGTCGTCCCCACAGCCAGCACCTGTCTACTCAGGACCTGTCTGACAGATGTATTTACGGAGGGAGTCGCAGGGGCCGTCGTACAGCCTCAGGGTGGACTGCAGACGAACGCAGTTCACGGTGTTGGACTTGTGGGGCTCCCCAGCGGAGACTCTCCACACAGGGCTGTCGTCCTGCAGGCTGCTGCCGTCGTTCCACTGGAACTGGCCAGGTGTCGCCAGGTCGTCCGCTCCCACCCAGGCACCCGACAAACCTGCAGAGGGGTAGTGGGGTCATGCAGGTTGGCGGGGGTCAGGATAGCCGGGGAGGAGTGATGAGCATGGTGGGAGTGGTGTCAATTCAAGTCAAATCAAATCAAATCAAATCAAATCAAATCTGTTATCTCCGATCTTGAGGATGAAGGTGGGAGAATGGTTAAGACGCGCGTCTGCCAATACAAAGTCCGTGAGGGTGTGGGTTCGAATCTTGCTATGGCCCTTTCTCCCGGGTTTGAATGGAAAATCAAACTGATCGTCCAGTCATTCGGATGAGACGATAAACCGAGGTCCCGTGTACAGCACGCGCTTGGCGCACTGAAAAAGAACCCATGGCAACGAGAGTGTTGTCCTCTGGCAAAATTTTGTAGAATAAATCCACTCTGATAGGTACATAAATACATGTGCATGCGCTCAAGGCCTAAAAAAGCGCGTTGGAATATGCTGCTGGTCAGCCATCTACCTAGCAGATGTGGCGTAGCGTATATAGATTTGTCCGAACGCAGTGACGCCTCCTTGAGAATCTGAAACTGAAGCTGGAAACTGCTCTCCAAAGAGAAATTCCTATGTGGTCGTATTGCTCATACTCACGGTACAAATCACAAAAACACCACTGTAACAGACATGTAGGCCTCTGTGCATCTCCACACAAATTTTGCATATAGGCTACATTTGCTCAACATGTAAAACAAGTAATGATGATAAATTCAAAAAGAAAATACCAAGGTGTAAAACGATACAACACATACTGTACTGAGCAAATAGGGGCAGAAAAACATCAAATTGCGACAGCAAAATTAACATTCTATTTTTCAGTAAAATAACTATCTCAAACTAATATTTGGTGAAAAAAATAATTTCCGCAGTACACTTAACATTTTTTTGCAAAGCAATTCATAAGAATATTTTTAAAATCCATCTAAATAATGTCTAAAATCAATCCCTGTGGACTGTTGGCATAAAGACAGGAGGTCAGACGAACATGAGTGTTGCTGTGTGAGAGCAATGGCAGGATGGGTGCGCGTGCGCGCGCGCGCGCACACACACACCTGTCCAACCCCCCCACGCCCCTCTCCCCACCCCACCCCCCGCACCTCCACCCCCCTCCACACACACACACACACACACACACACACACACACACACAGATTGTCCATGGGTAGTTCGAGTCTCAGATACGAACCTGGATTTGTACTCCCTGACCCTCACCCCCCCCCCTCCTACTCCCGTCCCTACATCCACTATACCTTGAGTGGTGGTCCGGGTGCTAGTTTTTCGGATGATTTGCTGTCAGTGAAGGTAACCTTTGAACAGTTTAGTTCTAGTTTAGTTTCAAATCCATCTACACTACACCACATCTGTTCGGTAGATGCCTGACCAGCAGCATAGCCCAACACGCTTCGTCAGGCCTGGAGTGCATGCACATACATTTGTGTACCTGTCAGAGTGGATTTCGTCCACAGAATCTTGTCAGAGGACAACACTTCTGGTGCCATGGGTTCTTGTTCAGTACGCCAAGTGCGTGCTGCCCACGGGAACTCGGTTTATCGTCTCGTCTTAATGTTTGATTTTCCAGTCAAACTAAGGAGAAAGGCCGAGAGTCAGATTCGAGCCCAGACCCGCACAGACTGTCTTAACCAGTCTGACACCTTCGTCTCCTTGAACCCTTGAACAACAAGAACAGAAGCGAAGCCTTCTTGGCTCAAGTTCGATTCCTGTTGAACGAAACCGAAAAGGAGGGTGGGCAGGGAGGGGGGACAGCTACCAGTACTTACATATGACTGGAGTGGAGTGATGGCCTAGAGGTCACGCGTCCGCCTAGGAAGCGAGAGAATCTGAGCGCGCTGGTTCGAATCACGGCTCTGCCGCCGATATTTTCTCCCCTTCCACTAGACTTTGAGTGATGGTCTGGACGCTAGTCATTCGGATGAGACGATAAACCGAGGTCCCGTGTGCAGCATGCACTTAGCGCACGTAAAATAACCCACGGCAACAAAAGGGTTGTTCCTGGCAAAATTATGTAGAAAAATCCACTTCGATAGGAAAAACAAACAAACAAACAAAAACTGTACGCAGGAAAAAATACCAAAAAAATGGGTGGCGTTGTAGTATAGCGACGCGCTCTCCCTGGGGAGAGCAGCCCGAATTTCACACAGAAATCTGTTGTGATAAAAAGAAATACAAATACGAATACAAATAATAGTCAAAGTCTTTCGTCAATATTTTGATCGGCGGGATCGAAGATCTAGATCGAAGTTCCAAACTTTTAGTTTTAATCACGGCTTTTTCGGGCTCGATTGATCTTAAGAACTCGATTTTCGGTTATTTCATATTGTACGCTTATTTTCTTTAGTGTTACCGCAGTTAGACTGACGATCTGAATGACGTGTCTATGCTCTGGTGATGTTGCCTTTGAGCTGTGTCATTTCTTAGTACGGCTGTGGCCGTGCACACTGATGTGTGGAACATTTCCCCCTTGCTCTGCCTCTCCTCGGTATGACCGGTGATTGAGAAAAGCACTGTGTGCAACTCAACTATCTCTTTTCAAGTTACTGATGAAGTTTCTTCTCGTCACACTCTTTCTTGTGGGCTGGCAGTTGTGTACAATCACGTGCTGTTCTATAATAGCCTAGTTATGCATGTAGGACTGATGTCGCATAGCTGTATCACTCGCATACACCGGGAAACAATACAATACAATACAATACAAGACAATACAATACAATGTATATTTATCAATCCATTTGGAAGTTGAACAGATAAACGCGATGGTTGAGAACTGCCAGCTTAAACAAGACGATGCTGTGATCAATCGTAACATCTGTAGGAAGACATGAGGACACCTCTGAAGGAGAACTCCAAAGCTGATATCCCCCAGTGGAGAGCAAAAGCCCAGTTGTCCCCCCTGTGCCAGCTGGTGGAGCCAGTACAAATCACTCGATTCCTTTCCGTGGCTGTGGTCGGATATTTTCTCCTTTCCTCCCCAGGTAAATATAAACAGGACAATTCTTCCTCATAATAGTTTGTGGAGAAATCGGAAGATCCCCCGAATTTAGTATTAACCATGGACAATTTTCATGTGATGCCAGTATCCGAACAATTCATACGTGTAGGCTACTTTCGTAGCTGTCAAACGTTTAACATATTTCCGGCTTTCTCATGACTTTCCCGCTCAGATCTACACCTCACAACAAAAGCAGGTTGGCCTAACGTATGCAGAACTAGTCCCACAGTGACTAACTTTTCAGGCAAGATGGCTGTCGTCGAACAGAATTTTCATATGTTCATTCTAGTTAAATCAGTGCTCTGTTTCAAATACCCGTATGCAATAAACGCGTCGATGGTATAGTCAATGTCATTCTGTAAATCCAGGTATTCTTTTTCTTTTCTTTTTTTTCCAGCTGTTGACAAGAAATAGAATATCATGCCATATCAACAAGAAAAAAAGTTCTAGGAACAACCTGTGAATGAACCAATAAAATCTTGTTGATCCGGAGGCAAAACGAAATAAAACATTCACGATCCAAAAACACAGTTTGATCTGGAAGACGCACAAGCTATATTTGGTATGAGTGGGAAAATGCTATGTTTCTCTGTATTTAATGCAAATCTGGTATTAACAGGAATTTCCAGACCGAGAAAATAAATTTGTTAAAGTTTACAGCACACACACACACACACACACACACACACACACACACACACACACACACACAGGCATATACGTATATCCATACATATAAATGGCATACTGTTTTCCTGGACGAAGGGCCCAATACAGTCCATGTCCTCCACAGTGGTCAGGACAACCAGGTGACCCTGGTCAGCATCCTGGCTGCAGTGGTCTCTGGCAGCAGTGTAGTTGGTTTTCACCGCCACACTCTTCACACAGCGGCCGCACACCAGAACGTAGTCTGCGTCACAACGAGGCTCACGTGTTGCGCCTGGAAGAGCACACACACACACACACACACACATAACCGCGCGCACGCATGCACACATACATCAACAACACATGAATACACAACAGTGTGTTTGTAGGAGGGGTTGGGGGTTGGGGGGGTATGTGTGGGTAGGGGGGGGGGGGTGTCTGCGCGAGCGCGTTCCCGAAGTGCAGAGAGACACGAAGGGTGCTTTTTATGCAGGCTACCTAAACAGAAGAAAACTACAGAAGCAGCAGTTTATGTCATACAATTTACATCACACACAGAAGCAATGACATCTAAGGTACAATGGCAAATACAGCTCAATTTCTGATAACCTCTTCTGCTCACAAAGGCGATGTGTGGGGTAACGATGATGACCCTTCTGTGGGAAATATGACTGTGTGTGGTAACGATGATGACCCTTCTGTGGGAAACATGACTGTGTGGTAACGATGATGACCCTTCTGTGGGAAACATGACTGTGTGGTAACGGTGATGACCCTTCTGTGGGAAACATGACTGTGTGGTAACGATGATGACCCTTCTGTGGGAAACATGACTGTGTGGGGTAACGATGATGACACTTCTGTGGGAAACATGACTGTGTGCTAACGATGATGACCCTTCTGTGGGAAACATGACTGTGTGGTAACGGTGATGACCCTTCTGTGGGAAACATGACTGTGTGGTAACGATGATGACCCTTCTGTGGGAAACATGACTGTGTGGGGTAACGATGATGACCCTTCTGTGGGAAACATGACTGTGTGTGGTAACGATGATGACCCTTCTGTGGGAAACATGACTGTGTGTGGTAACGATGATGACCCTTCTGTGGGAAACATGACTGTGTGGGGTAACGATGATGACCCTTCTGTGGGAAACATGACTGTGTGGTAACGGTGATGACCCTTCTGTGGGAAACATGACTGTGTGGTAACGGTGATGACCCTTCTGTGGGAAACATGACTGTGTGCTAACGATGATGACCCTTCTGTGGGAAACATGACTGTGTGGGGTAACGATGATGACCCTTCTGTGGGAAACATGACTGTGTGTGGTAACGATGATGACCCTTCTGTGGGAAACATGACTGTGTGGGGTAACGATGATGACCCTTCTGTGGGAAACATGACTGTGTGTGGTAACGATGATGACCCTTCTGTGGGAAACATGACTGTGTGGGGTAACGATGATGACCCTTCTGTGGGAAACATGACTGTGTGTGGTAACGATGATGACCCTTCTGTGGGAAACATGACTGTGTGGGGTAACGATGATGACCCTTCTGTGGGAAACATGACTGTGTGTGGTAACGATGATGACCCTTCTGTGGGAAACATGACTGTGTGGTAACGATGATGACCCTTCTGTGGGAAACATGACTGTGTGGGGTAACGATGATGACCCTTCTGTGGGAAACATGACTGTGTGGGTAACGTGATGACCCTTCTGTGGGAAACATGACTGTGTGCTAACGATGATGACCCTTCTGTGGGAAACATGACTGTGTGTGGTAACGATGATGACCCTTCTGTGGGAAACATGACTGTGTGGGTAACGATGATGACCCTTCTGTGGGAAACATGACTGTGTGTGGTAACGATGATGACCCTTCTGTGGGAAACATGACTGTATGGTAACGATGATGACCCTTCTGTGGGAAACATGACTGTGTGGTAACGGTGATGACCCTTCTGTGGGAAACATGACTGTGTGCTAACGATGATGACCCTTCTGTGGGAAACATGACTGTGTGGTAACGATGATGACCCTTCTGTGGGAAACATGACTGTGTGGGGTAACGATGATGACCCTTCTGTGGGAAACATGACTGTGTGGTAACGATGATGACCCTTCTGTGGGAAACATAACTGTGTGGTAACGATGATGACCCTTCTGTGGGAAACATGACTGTGTGGGGTAACGATGATGACCCTTCTGTGGGAAACATGACTGTGTGGGGTAACGATGATGACCCTTCTGTGGGAAACATGCCTGTTTCACAGCAGGACGTTCGTGCTAAGAGCCTTTGTGTTGTCTGCCACGGACAATCGTTCAATAATGATTTTAAAGTCTGTTGCATTGCTCTGTCAGGCACGCGCCACGCAGAATAAGAATTGAAGTTCGGGAGATCAACGCTGGGAGAACCGTTGTTGCCATGCAGTAACTGTCGTTGCCCCAGAGATTACCCTGATGAGGTCAATGATTGAGAATCCAATGATTACCTATGATGAAACAGAAAATTCAATGAACTTTTCACGGGGCATTACCGGTATCATTTTTCATGATCACCTTAGCTTTGGGAACCGTTTTGCCTGTTTGGAGCCCAAATAAGTTTATTGAAGAACAACGGAAGGTAGGTGTTTATTGGTGCACACACATGTTCCAAACCTTTGCAAAGATCCAGCAGTGCTGCCACAAATAATGATGGTGTATTTGTTTTTCAAAATCCTGCCATACAGTCACCATACCACTTCAGGACAGAAAGACGATGACCTCAGACTGGAATGCCAACCACTGCCAACACAAAGTATTTGAGGCATGGTGCAAACTGTGTCCCCGCACTGGAACCCAGTGATTGTCTTCTGCTGCGTCATGACAATGCCAGTGCACACATCGCAGTAACAACACTTGACTTTCTGTCGGAGCCTAGTACAGTGCACAGTTAGTCAGTCCCCTAAATCCCCCATATTCCCTTGATTTCTCCCCTTGTGATCGGTTCCTGGTCTTGAAGATCTTCGACAAGAGACAGCTGAAAGGAAGCTGTTCCACAGTGTTGAAGCTGATCGAGCTTTCTTCAAGGGCATTATTTTGCGCATACCTATTTATATTTCAACGCGGTCAGGTGCCATGGAAAGGTGATTTAAAAGAAAAGGGAAATGCAATAAAGCTGAGAGAGGACACATCAGGAAGCTGGATTAGTCCTTTGTGTAAGCATGCCCACATGGCTATCAGATGCGTATTGAGCGGCCCCTGTGCAGCATGCCCACATGGCTATCAGATGCTTATTGAGCGGCCCCTGTGCAGCATGCCCACATGGCTATCAGATGCTTATTGAGCGGCCCCTGTGCAGCATGCCCACATGGCTATCAGATGCTTATTGAGCGGCCCCTGTGCAGCATGCCCACATGGCTATCAGATGCTTATTGAGCGGCCCCTGTGCTCTGTGCCGACTGTCATTCACGCAAGGGCACACTGGGACAATGACGTCTGCCGGCCGGCTCGCCCAGGAACCAAGACAGAGGCGCGGGCTGACAATGTGAAAGGGAATGAACACAATTCATCAATTACCTCACTGAAAGCACCAGGAGAGAGAGGACGGAAAGCAGTAGGAAGGGCTGGGTTACCACACAATGGTGTCAAGGGACAGTGCTCACACACACACACACACACACACCAGTTCAGTCCATCCACTCTGAAAGCAGGAAGTTCGCGAACGACAGTCAGTCTGCAGGGAAGGAAATGAATTAAACACCTTTCTTTTCTTTCTTTTTTTTTTTTAAGAAAGAAAAGGCGGCATGAGGAGAAAAATTTCCAGGTCTGTGGTATATGCATTCCTGTGTGTGTGTGTGCTGCGTGCGTACGTGCGCGCGCGCCCATGTGTGTGTGTGTGTGTGTGTTTGCGCGCAATACCAATACGTCTCTCTTTAGTTTCGCGTCTTTTCACTATCAGTGATGTCAGACAGAACAGAACAAAACAAAGCAACAAACAAACAAACAACAACAAAGGGAAGAGGAGAAGTCAGGAAAACCGAAAAGGTAGAAAACTACTACGAAGTGTAGAATGAAAAAGTAACATGCAGTTAAATTGTTAACAGAAACAATTCAATATTGATAATGATAACCAAAACTATGAACACAGTTCTGAAGTACATTAGGCCTGAAGGAATGTAGAAATAGGGCTATTTGTTATTTGTTATTAGTTAGTACTTTTTAAATTTTTCTTCTTCTTTTTTTTTTGCGATCATTGTAACGTTTCTTGAGTGATGGGAGGCGCTATATTATATTCCGACCAGGAGAGTATGACATGGTCCATGCTGGTTTAAACCCCGGGTTTCTGAAGTACATTAGGCCTGAAGGAATGTAGAAGTAGGGCTATGAACTAATGCCTTTGAAAGTTCGACCAAAAGAATCTCTTTATAACAACTTTCCAAAAACCGTCTGCAGAATAGTTATTTTCTGTGAAATACTTGGGCAAGAAGGTACGTAACTGCTGACAGTGAAACAAATGATGCAAGCCGAATTGTTTGCCACAGATACATATAACATTTTTATGATATTTTGTCTTCGGCGCGTCAAGTTTTATACGGAAGAAAATAGAGGGTATTTATCTTGTATTTCAAGCTGATGAATTCGGTATGCCTATCTTTTCTTTGATAATATTCTCGGGGAATAATGTGTCTTTGTTTTAAAAACTTTTCCACCCATCGACCCCATGCTGATTTTTCTAGCAGAGTGTATGCCACTTTCACGGAAAGAAGAACATGTATTTTGTCGATTTTTCTTAATCTTGTGCTCCTCTTTTAGCTGCTTTATTAGTAATATATGTGTGCGTGTGCGTGTGCGCGCGCGAGTGCGCTCGTATCTGTGTGTGTGTGTGTGTGTGTGTGTGTGTGTGTGTGTGTGTGTGTGTGTGTGCTATATGTTGTTACTTCTTATCAATTTTAGTATATTGCACACTGTTTGAAATTGTTGGACGGTTATTGTTTACTTTTTTTTTCTTTTAGCTTTTTGTGCATGTTTTGCTAGCAAAGTGTTGTGTAAAACACGTATCATATAATTGTTCCTTTGTTATTAGTTATTACTTTTTTAAATTTTCTTCTTCTTTTTTTGCGATCATTGTAACGTTTCTTGAGTGATGGGAGGCGCTATGTTATATTCCGGCCAGGAGGGTATGACATGGTCCAGGCTGGTTTAAACCCCGGGTGTTAAAGAAGCCTAGGCTATTTATACCCGGGGTATAAACTACCCAGGGGTAGAGTTCGGCCTGTTACACCAGAAAATCTGGATCGGAACACATTTTCCCACTCTGAAGCGAATGCTTGCGCTGTCATGCAAATCGTCTGCGCTTTGAGGTGAGCAAATGGAGTTCAACTGAAAAGCTTTCGTTGATGCAATTGCGCAGGGAAAGTTGGTCGATTAATGTGTCAGAGCCAAACACAGAGACTTGTCTGGTTCTGTGGTGATTTTTTTCAACTTCACTTCATAGGGCTGTCACGAGTTTTATTCCGTAAAATTTATTTTCTTCGACTTTATCTTTTTATTTATTTATTTATCTTTTTTTTTTCAATTTGATTGTAAAACCAGCTTTTTCTTTTCTTTTCGTTTTCTTTTCCTTACTTGTCCTTTTTTGTGTTTATTTCAATTTTGTCCATTACCACCGAGTGTGTTTGAACAATATTGCGCTCTCTGGAAACACCCAAAAACTTTGTCTGCCTGTCTGTCTGTCTGTCTGTCTGTTCCAGTTCAGGACTATTCATGACGGAAGAATGGTATTTGTGGCTAAAACTTTACCATAAACCTATGTAATTCTTGTGGCTTAATTATTTGTGACTTTAACGTTGTTCCACTAGCTCCTGTGCGTTTTGTGGTTTAAATGTTATTCCACTATTTCCTGTAATTCCTGTGGTTTAAATGTTCTTCCGCTAACTTCTGCAGTTCTTATGGTTTAAATGTTCTTCCGCTAACTTCTGCAGTTCTTATGGTTTAAATGTTCTCCGCTAACTTCTGTAGTTCTTATGGTTTAAATGTTCTTCTGCTAACTTCTGTAGTTCTTATGGTTTAAATGTTCTTCCGCTAACTTCTGCAGTTCTTATGGTTTAAATGTTCTTCCGCTAACTTCTGCAGTTCTTATGGTTTAAATGTTCTTCCGCTAACTTCTGTAGTTCTTATGGTTTAAATGTTCTTCTGCTAACTTCTGCAGTTCTTATGGTTTAAATGTTCTTCCGCTAACTTCTGTAGTTCTTATGGTTTAAATGTTCTTCCGCTAACTTCTGTAGTTCTTATGGTTTAAATGTTCTTCCGCTAACTTCTGCAGTTCTTATGGTTTAAATGTTCTTCCATGAATTATGCTCTTTTTTTTAATGTTCTTCCGGTAATTCCTGTAATTCTTTTGGCTTGAAAGTTCTTCCATGAATTCCTGTAATTCTTGTGGTTTAAATGTATTTCCACGAATTCCCGTAAATTTTGTGGCTTAAATGTTCTTCCTAGATTGTAATTCGTATGGCTTAAATGTTCTTTCACTAATTCCTGTAATTCTTATGGCTTAAAATTAATGTTCTCCCACTAACTCTTGTAATTCTTGTGGCTTAAATGTTCTTCCACTAACTCCTGTAATTTTTATGGCTTAAATGTTCTTTCACTAATTCTTGAAATTCTTATTGCTTAAATGTTCTTCCCTGAATTTCTGTAACTCTTGTGGCTAAAATGATCTTCCACAACTGTAATTCTTGTGACTTCAGTGGGCTTTTTCTCTTAGGACAGTCGGTGTTGGGATAGTTCCCAAAGGCCAACTGGCCCCCAAGGCTACAGCACAAAGGGCCAGTGCATTCTTGCCTGCTAATTTCAGAGTCATGGTCATTCACAAAAAACTAAGCTGTAAATGACTTCCCATTGCAATGGCGAGAGTTTCAGTTTCAGTTTCTCAAGGAGGTGTCACTGCGTTCGGACAAATCCATAATACGCCACACATCTTACCTGACAGCAGCATAACCCAACGCGCTTGTCAGACCTTGAGTGCATGCTTATATATTATGTACCTATCAGAGTGGATTTCTTTTTACAGAATTTTGCAGAGACAACACTCTCGTTGCCATAGGTTCTTTTTCAGTGCACAAAGTGCGTGCTGCACACGGGACCTCGGTTTATCGTCTCATCCGAAAGGCTGGACGCTCACTTTGATTTTCCAGTCAAACGTGGGAGAAAGGGCGAGAGCGGGATTCGAACTCACACCCTGACTGTCCCTCTGTATTGGCAGCTGAGCGTCTTAACCATTTTGCCACCTTCCTCCCATGCAGTGGAGAAACCACTGATCATACGTACAGCAATCACTGTGCTGTTGGCCCAACTGTGAGCTTACCATTATAAGCCACTGCCCACAGAACATTCCACCCACCTGCCAGACCGTAACTCTTTGCTCCAGACGCCTGCAGATGGTCGTCAGCCAGCACGTGCAGTCTCCCGAACATCCGACACTCCCCACCGGACCCCCCAGGTGAGGCCTGAGCACTGTGGTGGAAGGTGCACATGACGCAGCCCTGTGTCTGCACACACTGCTTGCTGCATTCAACCCTGGACCTGGCCGCCACGTCCATCACCACGTCCTCCGTGAACAGGGCGTCGCTGAGGGCGGGCAGACGTGTGAGGGAGGTTTGTGTCGTGTGTGTGGTGCTGGTGGACCCTTCAGTGAGCAGCCGTTGCTCAGTCACGATGCCGAGAACGATCACCACGAACGGAATGTTAGTGCTGCCGCTCACAAGGCTCTGCTGCCGCTGCTGCTGTGCGCTCTGTTTTCCGCGGAGCATTTTTCTTTGCCTCATACAGCAGAGTTTGTTTTGTTGTTGTTGCGTTTGCTGTTTCAAAATTGGTAAATTTCTTTGTCTCACTTCAGAGAGTTGAGTGAGTTTCCTTTTGAGTCTACTGCCCTCGAAATCTTGAAGAAGAAAAAAATCACTGACGTTTAATAAATATCAACGATGTACATTTATATGTGTGTGTGTGTGTGTGTGTGTGTGTGTGTGTGTGTGTGTGTGTGTGTGTGTGCATGTGTGTATGTGTGTGTTATTCACTAAAAAAAATTAGATCGATGGCAATCGCTCATAATGCTTTCGTTGCTGAGAACAGCTGACCCGATGGAATTAATACGCTTTTTGCTGACAACACAAAGTTTTCAAACTGCGCTCAGGCTGGAATTGTCTAGAGCAGTTTCATGAAAATGAAAAAAGAAAAAAAAAAAAAAAAGACAACAACAACAACTGAAGTGGTTGCCTGATGGTAACGAGTCCGCCCAGGAATCGAAAGAACCTGAGCGTGCGGGACAGAATGCCACACTTTCCAGAACCCTCCCTTCTCCCCCTCCCCCCCTCCCCCCAGCATCCCCCACGCCCCTCCACAAGACTTTCTTGAGCGGTGTTCTGGACGCCAGTCATTCAGATGAGACAATAAACCAAGATCCCGTATGTAGCATGCACTTAATGCACGTTTTTAAAAAAAAAGTATATATATATATATATATATATATATATATATATATATATATATATAACCGGCAACAATATGGTTGTCCCTGGCAAAATTATGCAACAAAATTAACTTTGATAGTGAAATACATCTGCAGACATTAAAAAAACCACACACACACACAATAAACAACAGGTGGTGCTGCACTGTTGCGACGTGTTATCCCCCGGGGGTAACAGCACAGATTCTACACAGAAAAATCAGTTCTGACAAAAATACAATACAACACTACTTTTTCACAGCAATTCAACATCCACAAACCGATCAATGAAGCTTGAGAAATATTTCCTGTGCAGCATTTTTCAGAGATTTCTGCGTGTTCTGCTGCTATGGTATACGCACCACTACTTCTTCCATCCACCGTTCCATCCAAGAACACTTGTATCCGACAGACTGTCATTGTCTTCCGAACACCACGCGTCGTTCCACACCGGCCTCGGAAGCTCATTGGCGGAGAGAACTTCCAGCGCTGATTGGTCAGTGATTGCAGCAAGGAAGGGGAAGTGGGAGTCGGGGGGTTGGGTGTGTGAGGGAAACCTGGTCTGGTCGATTTTTTTCCTCCGGGAATAACGGAGGTTGGATGATGTCACGTTCAGTGACACCGACATTCATTCCCCGTGATGGCTTGGATGGACAACGACAGCACTGTTGATAGCTAAAGCCTGCTGCCATGTTTCAAAACTGAACGTGTTATTATCCACAACAACAACAATCCCTCAGAATAAACAACGCAAAAACAACAACATACTTGAAGATAGGAAACAAGAAGACAAAGGAAACCGCGTACAAAGCCCTTGTTCGACCTATCCTTGAGTATGCTGCATCTGTGTGGGATCCCTATACAGCCAGTGACATCCAGGCCATCGTAAAGGTCCAGCGCCGAGCAGCAAGATGGGTCACAAACCGACATCGACAGACGTCTTGTGTCAGCTCCTTCCTTAGCTCCCTCAAGTGGTACCCCCTGCAAGCCAGACGGAAAAAATCTCGCCTGGAGATGTTCTACAAGTTCCACCATGGTCTCGTCTCCATCAGCTCAGACTGCCTACCAACACCATCTGACAGTAGGTTGAGCTCCAGAAAAAACAACACCTGCAACTACGACATCCCTCCCTGCAGGACGTAGTACCATCCCGGAATGGAACACACTGCCCCAGGAGGTTGTCACAGCCGAGTCGCCGGACTGCTTCAAGTCCAGACTCGCCTCCTGCCTGTGACACAACAGAGTAGACTCCCCACCCCCCTCCCTACCCTCCAACACCTCTGTTTAGGTTTTCCCCCACCCCCCACCAGCCAGCAAGTCCACCCACCCCCATTTTTTTTCGTCTTTTTTTTCCCGCCGGTAAGTAGTGTCATAGAAGGCTATGGCTGTGCCGGTCGGGTGTATTCCCGGGGACCGCTACGGTAGCCAGATTGGCCAAGCTGGAAATGCGAACACACCAGTGGACTGCGCTCCATCTCCCCTATCAGTTAACAGAACATCCCTCGGTAGCCCAGCTAAATTGCGCCCAACAGCAACCTCCCACAACACGACAATTTTCATCAGCATTCTGATGTTGGTCGTCAAGTGGAAGATACACACACGCACGCACGCACGCATGCCCCACCCCCTCCCCAACCCCTCCATCCGGCCCAAATGTTCACGCAGAGAGGAGAAAGGTATAGGTGTGTAATGCTCAGCAAGTCTTCTCCCACAGTCTGTCCTCACTGTTTCGGAGGTCGTTTCTACACGGTTCACAAGAAGTTATGGACTACCAGGGAACTTGCAGTTTTCTTGACGATGCTGAATTTTCAGAAAACACCAGTGTATGCAGTCAACGTAATGAACGGTTCAGTTCAGTTCAGGCGGAAAAATAAAATAACCAAATAGATAAATAAATAAACAAATATTTATTTATGTATTTGTAATGAACACCGCTCATAAATGGAGGTGCTTTCTTGCATGTACGCCCCCCCCCCCCCCCTCCCCATCTTTATTTATTTATTTTTTCAACGATCAAAAAACAACACAAATATCCTTTATAACCTACTGAATGAACGTATTTTTTGACGAAAAACATCGATTTTTCAAATAAAATTTTCTACCCGTTCAAGGTACATACGTTACCTGAAACAGCCCGTAGTGAATTCATTGAGAAGCCAGTCGTTGATTGTATGCAGCCTGAATATTTTAAATCAGTTCTTGAGTTTTCAACATGTGCCTGTTTTTATGAATGAAAAGTCCTGAAATTCTTGTGAAGTCTGAAGTTTTCGGTGTTTGTGTTTTGCGCTTGGTTTATGCGTATTTCGGACATCTGAGGTTTTTGTTGTTGTTATTGCTTTTGTTGCTTAAATGCTAATGTGATGCAGCATGTATAATAATAATAATGATAATAATGATAGTATTCATATAGCGCTGAATCTTGTGCAGAGACAAATCTAAGCGCTTTCACACCAGTCATTCACACGCATGCATAACTCTAAAACTGAAGAAACTGAAGACAAGGAAGAGGTAGGGGAGGGAGGCTATTTTGTGAAGAGGTGGGTTTTAAGGCCAGACCTGAAAGAACTGAGTGTGGAGACCTGACGAAACGAAAGAGGAAGTTCATTCCAAATGTGATGCAGCCTGTATGGATCAGTCCGCACGCTTTGACACCTCTTTGAAACTGAAACTGAGGATGTGTCCAGTGATACTCCCTTTTCCCTATCCTTCCCCCCTGGCGTGTGTGTGTGTGTGTGTGTGTGTGTGTGTGTAGTGTGTGCTTGTGCTTGTGCGTGTGTGTGCGTGTGTGTGTGTGTGTGTGCGTGTGTGTGTGCGTGTGTAGTGTGTGTGTGCGTGTATAGTGTGCGTGCGTGCGTGTGTGTGTGTGTGTGTGCGTGTGTGTGTGTGTGTGTGTGTGTGTGTGCGTGCGTGTGTGTGTGTGTGTGCGTGTGTAGTGTGTGTGTGCGTGTGTGTGTGTGTGTGCGTGTGTGCGTGTATGTGTGTGTGTGTGTGTGTGTGCGCGCGCGTGCGTGTATGTGTGTGTGTGTGTGTGTGCGCGCGTGCGTGCGTGCGTGTGTGTGTGTGTGTGTGCGGGACAGAAGGTAAGAATAGGTTGAGATTTATGAGCTCATCACACAATATTTCACTGGCTGCGCACTATGATGCTGTGAAATTCATTTGATCAACATACCTATCAACATGGTATATACCAAATCATCTTGCACATCTTTCGTAAAAACTGATAAAATTATCATTAAGACCAGTCACACACATCTCAATGCCCAACTTAAGCTCAACTCAACCCAAAATCCTGGTATTGGAGACACAACATCCAGCGTAAACAGACCCAAACGAAGAAGAATACATAAAACGGTCGATATCGATCGACTGAAGCTCTGCTACAAACATTCAAGGAAACAAAAGTCGACTTGACATCCACAATAAACGCACACACAGTTGTAGTCTTGCTTGATGTGCCGTCGACTGAAGACACACGAACGCACCAACAAAGATGAAACAAAATACATTTATACATGTAGGCCTATAGTGATGAATGTACACTCACCCACAGCAGATCAGTCATCAGAAACATACCTCGATCAACCAAACATCTTTGCATAAACTGGATTTGAGTTTAATCAATAAACACCCATTTTGATCGTGCAGCAATCATTCTCGAGACGCGTCGAGGTTTTAGTTTTCACGGATAATCGCAAACTTTGAAAGTTTAGAAATCGCACTGACACGGTTCAAGAAATCGTGTCTCTCTGGCATATTTGCGATTGTAATACTCCCTGGGTCTCACGTCTTTTTACCCCATCACTGAGAAAACATACGCACTCTGTGGAGAGGCGGCCAAGTTGTAACGTGTCCGCCAAGGAAGCGAGAGCATGTGAGGGTGAGGAATGGAATCCCGGCCAAACTCGCCAGCTAAGACCTCTAAGACAGGTGGACTAGACGCTATAGTCATTCGGACAAGATAAACCGAGGTCACCTGTGTAGTATGCACCTCAGTAGCGCACGTAAAAGAACCCACGGCAACAAAATGGTTGTCCCCGGCAAGAATCTATAGAATAGGAAGACAAATACACATCCCGAGGTAGAAAACACACACACACACACACACACACACACACACACACACACACACACCAAAAAAATACACACACACACCAAAAAAAATATTTTTACACCATGTGTTATCATGATAGTCAGTTACTTTGTGTCCGAATATGACCATCAGAACAGTAGCGGGGGCAAGTGCAGTCCCAACTATCTGGGCTAGACTGATCATAGTGGAGAGTATCTCCGCCAAAGTTGCATCCCTACTCTCTCGGCCAAGAGGGAGTTAGGACAGCCGGCACCTGACTGGGGATGATCCCCAAAGGCCAACCAGCACTAGAGCTGCAGCACTAAGAGGCAGTGCAATTCTGCCTCCAAGTTGGAGAGTCATGGTCCTAGACTTGGCTTGAAATGAGTTCCCGTTGCAGTAGAGAAATAAATGATCATACAGCTCTCACTTTGCTGTTGGTCCAACTGAAAGCATAATGTCAGTCTCTGATGTAAGTCGAGCGAGCCGGGCTCACTTGTGTGTGAGACACACTTAATCCAATAAACGGATCACGAAAAAAGAAAAGAGAAAAAAGAAAAAGAAAGAAAAAACATCACAAAAATAACACTTCAAAGCAGATTATCTGGGGGTTAGGGGGAGGGGAAGATGTTCCTTGACCTTTGACTTGTAAATTTAGAAAGTATTTATTTTCTGGCCATTTGGCTAAAACAAAATACTATACTCTGTAAATGTGTGTGTGTGTGTGTGTGTGCGCGCGCGCGAGTGTGTAAGTGTACACATGTGCCAGGACTGGAGAGCAGCTCTGTGCACGTGCATGTGTGCGTGTGTGTCTGTGTGTCTGTGTGTGTGTGTGTAGGATGAGGCGTGTGTGTATGCTGATGTCTGTATTGTGGGAGCAACGGAATATTGGAACGTGTGGGTGTGCATATATATATTTGTATATGTGGGGGTGGGGGGTATGGGTGTATGTATGTGTACTTGTATAAGTGTGTGGGGGGGTGTGTGCCGTGTAAGCTGCGCCGATACGTAGCCTAGGAATGAATGTGTGGAGGGGGGGCGGGGGGGGGGGGGGGGGGTCTCGTGCACGTTTATGTGTATTTGTGCTTTCATATCTGTGAAACTGCATGTTTGTTGCATATCTGTTATGCATGTGTGTGTCAGTGTGTGCGTTTGTGTAGTGTGTGTCTACATGTTTTACACTATTCAGTTGCTTATTTAGCTTATTTATCATCATTATTGTCTTTTTATATTATTTTATTATTATTATTAGCAGTAGCAGTAGTAGTATCATCATCATCATCATTATTATCTTTTTTTTCTTCTTATTTTCTCAAGGCCTGACTAAGCGCGTTGGCCCGGTTACGCTGCTGGTCAGGCATCTGCTTGGCACTGAGATGTAGTGTAGCATATATGGATTTGTCCGAACGCAATGACGCCTCCTTCAGCGACTGATACTGATACTAAAGTAGTGATTCTGTTTAATGATTGGATGAAAAACCCAAATTCTGTCGTGCTTCACATTTTATTGACGATTTGCTATATGCTGTTACATTGAACTTCGACCTCTGACCTTGTTTCTTTGCATGGCTTTTGTTTTCATCATGACCAACAAACACACCAAACTTGATGAAGATTGTATACAAGATGTTCTCTCCCATTAAAACATTTCTTTATATCATGTGCCAAGTTGAGGTCTTGACCTTTAACCTGTAATTTCTTCCTCAGTTCACTGATGCCAAGTTTCTGTTTTGCCAAAATAATGACCTTGGCCCTTGGCCTCATACAGCTTGCTAACCATGATTATCATCTCAAAGCAGATTACTTCAAAGTTCATATCTTTCGCCCTAACACGTTTGACTGGTCCTGTGCCAATCGAAGAAAATGCCAATTATGTTTACCCCCACCAGTATCAGTAGCTCAAGGAGGCGGCACTACGTTCGGTCAAATCCACATACGCTACACCGGCCACATCGGACAAGCAAATGCCTGACCAGCAGCGTAACCCAACGCGCTTAGTCAGACCTCGAAAAGAAAAAAAAATTAATAATAATAATCTAAATAATAATAATAATAAAATAAACATTTTAAATGACTTAGTTAACCATAAATGTTAGATAAATGTTTAAATAAGTGCATATATACGGACTGCAGATGGAGCGAAGGCCGGGAGGGACTGTCCAGCAGACAGTTCACATTGACTGAAGAACTTTTGAAGGCCCTCACACCGCCACTTTGCCCGCTGCGATGTGACCCCCAACACTGATCCAAGGGACGTAACAACCGGCAACATGGCGGCCACCTTGAGACGGTCATGCAGTCTTCTCCAGCGATGCAGCTTTATTTTCCCGACAAGGACGACGAGTACGGTAAGTTCTATGGAAAAAAAAAACAAGTGGTTAAAGTAGATGAAAAAACCTATAATGGTCCATTCGCGAAGAAGCTATAAATAATTCGTGTTGAGAAAGTAAATTCCGTGCCAGTGCACAATGCCTTTCCAAGTCATGATTAAAATCCAATTGATTGGTCTTTGACCACACACACACACACTCACACACAACTTTGTTGCAGGAAAAGCAAGCGCGGCAATGTCCAGTTTTCTGCTTCAAGACGGAATGAGTAGTATTCACAATAAGGTGTGGCCATTCACTCCGCCAGTCACACAAAGGAGTGGAGGGGAAGAAAATTTAATGTGGATAAAGCCGCAAGCGCAGTCGGCAGTTTAAAAAAAAATATATAGATCTATATATATATATAAAAATTATATATATATCTGTGTGTGTGTGTTATTTTTTAAAACAAAGTAGCGGAGATGAGGGGATCGAGCGGACAAGACAGGGAAGGAAGGTCGAGCGAGGGTGGGTGGGGGAGGTGGGGAACTCAAATGACAAGGTTTCTCACTTTTTGTCATGTGATTTGATACCTGGTTTCAGCTATTGAGAGTGATTATGTCCAGTCCACCACATGATTGTGTTTTGTATTATGCATGAAGCCTGGTCCACACAGACACAAATACATATGCACTGTTTATGCTTGGCATACAGGTGCGCACACAAACGCGCACGCGCAGGCACACACACACCGAGTTGTCAATAATCATGTAGGATATGGAGATAAAAAAAATGAAACATTTTGAGTATGCTTTATCCCCAGGCAAAGAAGAAAACTGAACAAGATGAAGGAAAAACTTCTTTTGTTTTCATGGATGACTGCAAAGAGAACATTACCATGAATTGATAGAAGCGAAAACTTAGTAAATTAGACCATACAAATTACAATGTCTTTTGGGGACTTGTGTAAAAATATGTCTATAATTGGTAACAGTATGAATGGCAAGATGTAAAAATGTCCATAGTTTTGCACCTCAAGGCAGACAGGTGTGTTCACTTCAAGGTGTGGATGTTCACTTGACCAGTCACACAGAGGAAGAGAGAGGAAGAAATGTGAATATTGTCATATATGATTATCATTGGGAGTTTTCTTGTTTAGTTTTATTTTTTGTGCATTGTTTATCTGTTGTGATCCACCACTTTATATTTATCAGTTTATATTTACTTTTTTGTTGTGATATTTGTGATGTTGTGAACTTGTTGGAAGTTTTCATTTTGTTAATGTGTTCTTCATTGTAACTTCTATTGAGTTAGTCAGTTATTTATTTTGTGTGATTTTCGTTAGTTATAATCCTACATCTTTGCATGACAGTATTTTTAAATTTCCAATGTGTATGTTGTTACTGTTATAAATTATTTGTTTGCAAAAGATACTGACAGTTATAAAAACTTTTCTGGACTGCGATCCAAAATTCAGTAACATGTTTTATAAATTTGATGAAAGATTGCTTTGATATATCTAAAATGAAGCATGCAGTGCAAACCAAAAAGATATTAATGCAAAAACTGAAAGAGGGATTGTTTATACTAGGCCGCAAAGCCTAAAGGCAAAAATGCCAGTCCATACTACTACTACTACTACTACTTGAGTTTATAGAATTGTGTGTGTGTGTCTGTATGGGAGCATGCTGATGCTTATAAAATAGAATGTGTGTGTGTGTGTCACTGTGTGTGTGTTAGCATCAGTGTTTGTGCAGACCCTGTACAACAGTCATGGATTAAAGCTTTCTGACAGGCCTATTTTGCTTTGTTTAAAACAAACAATTGTTTTAGCATGTGGATGTTGCACTCCTTTCATCCCTTGATGTTTTCAGTTTTGTTTTCGCTTGTAGGCTGGATGTTGTGGTGTGTGTTTCAGCCTGTGTGTGTCAGTGTTTCCTCCTCCTCCTCCCAGTTCCAGACTGCGCATCAGTTTCACACAGGCACCAATGTTCAGACACCAGTGGTAAGCCAGCATTATAGATCTGTTCTCAGCTTACGCTACAGACTGAGAAGTGACCAGTGTAGGGCAGTAGCATTTATTATATGCTGCAATGGTTGAAAGCTGTGCTACATGATGCAATAGAATAACCGTGAAGATGGTGTGTTGTTGTGTCTGAATAGTGAACGTTGTTGCGGATTTTTCCCTCCTCTCCCTCTTTGCACTGTTTTGTTTGTTCCTCTTTTTCCTCAAGCTTTCTTTTTCTCTTGTAGTCATGTGTTCAAACAAAGTGAGCTTTCTGTGTTATAATCCCAAGCCATCTTTCTCTGTTATGGAAAAGTCCAACACATAATTCTGATTTGCATCATGCGCAAAGCCTCGTCCTCGTAAACACAAAGACACATGCAAATATTCATGCATTGGCACACACATGTGCATGCGTGCACACAACACACACACACACACACACACACATTTGCAGTTGATGGCTGACATGAGAGGTTGATGGGATCTCTCTTTGACCTCTTCATTTGAAAGGTAATCATACCATTTGATGCCAAGAATTATGCGTAGGCGTATATGGTGTCAAAGCATTCAATCCTTCTCCTGTATCATAAAATTCAGGGCCCTGGCTGAGTTTATAATGTACAGGTGGCTTAGTGTGTAGCCTTTGGACATGGCTGTTTGATATCCCAGAGTGATGCCCAGATCAGTGTTAATGGGCACCCTGTTGCCTGTTTCTCACATCTTTCACTGCCAGTCTGTTACGTTTTTTCTTTTGTTATTCGTTTTGCTTTGTTTACATTTCAACCTGTTACACATGCAGTCCATGGAGGTGCTACCCTTTCAGACTTTTCAGTCAGGTATTTTGTTCACACGCAAGTTAGAACTGCATGTCTGGATGCAGTTACCTGTGCAATTTCACAAAACTGGTAGGGAGACGTGCTTCAGTGAGGGAGCTACCACATGAGCTGTTGTTGGTGTATGTTTGAGGTGGACTGTTGCAACTGTCCTGTCAAACAGTAGCTGCTCCTCCCTTGTGAAGTGTCCAGGTTGCTATTTAATGAAGCAGAAGATAGATGTGCTGAAAAATGGTGTGTGCAGGATTTCACATCATGTTGATGAAGGTTTTTTGTCTTGTTTTCAAGGACATTACATTGTCGGACCATGCTGATGAGAATGCTCTTGATGGGTGTAGATCTTGATACCCATGTTATTTTATTCACACCACATTGTTCAGCATTATTTTATCTTATGTCCATTATATGTTCAGTGTCTCTGGCATGAGCATTTGGGAACTGCTGGTTGACCTGGCTTTTGACCTCACCACAAACTACTCAGGGCATGTTGCTGGTGGTAAAGGAATATACTAATGGAGGTCACCAGCAGCAGTACTTTTGATTTCTCTACCAGAGTGGAGAAAACATTTTGCATGGGTCAAGAATCAGACCCATACTGGAGTCTGTACCAGTGGGTCATGATAAGTATGTTAGATTAGATGTAATTTATTGGGGGGACGGGGGGATCCTTTCATTGATTGGAGAGTAAGAGGGTAGGAGCTTTCCTTTTGGGACAAAGTATTTTGATTATTTTGTGTTACTGTTTGGTACAGATCCACTGAGATGCTTTGAGTGGTTCTGATCGTACGGTCAGAGTGACAGACAATCTGTCTGAAGTCAGGTGCTCCATAACTCAACAGCTGACACAGCTCATTCTGTAGTTCCCTTGAGTTGTTTGTTAGAACACCACAAGTCAGAACTGCTTGTTACAGTGTTATCATTGTGATACTATCAGCTTGGTGTCACAGAATCAGTGATTATTCGTAAATTTATTTTATTTTATTTTTTAATTGGTGGTGCTTAAGTTAGAATTTTTGGGGGGCCATTTATGAAGATTGTTACTTTATGATACACAGCAGGGTTCCCATAGGTCCAGGAAACCTTGAGAAATCTTGATAAAGTATACAGGGTGTTTCCAGGGCTTGAGAAAGTGCTGGAAAAACAGCACAGGCCAAAACTCTCCCAGTGAAGGCCTGGGTGGTTTTTTTGCAACTCAGTCAGTCTTTGTATTACTTTCAAGCCTGCAGATATCTAAACTATACTCTTGACAAACAAGCAAACAAACAAACAAACAAACCAAAAAAAACATGAGGGAGAGAGAGGAGGGGAAAATAAAAAGAATTGAGAGCTAACACTTTTTCCCCTGCCTGAAGAAAGTAATTGCAGATGATTATTGCACTGCTTGCTTGTCACTTAAAAGCTGAATTATTTTCCTTGAATTATTGCCCGTTGAGTGCTTGTCACATTTGAAAATAATTGTTTCTGTTTTCCTGCAGTCATTGGAAACACATAATTTATGGTCCTTTAAATTCACTAACAAAGCCTGGAAAAGTCTTGGAAAATTCCTTGAATTTTTTTTTCAGAAAAACATGTGGGAACCCTGTAATAAATATTATTACAAACTTGTATGATTGATTCTAGAATAGCACTTGCGCTCGGTCAGAGACCAAGCTCTCAGTCCTCTACACACTGGAGTCATTTGCACAAAAGTCTGCCTGCATAGTTAGAGCGGAAGGACTACAGCTGTGCTCATCACTCGTTTGCGATGTCAATCAGTCAGCTCTTAAACAGTTCTCCTGTGGTCAGCTGGTCTGTGAGCAGCATGTTTTGATTTGATTTTATGTCATTTGGTCGTGCTTCAGTCACATACACATACACAGAGACACACACACAGACTCTCTCTCTCTCTCTCACACACACACATGCACGCACGCACACACACACATTTATGTTTATAAACTTGTATTCATGTCACCGTCAGCAAATCACGGAGCCTGTGACCCACCCTGAAGGCCGCAACAAGGTGACGCTGGTTCCAGGGGATGGGGTGGGTCCCGACCTGATGAATAGTGTTCGTGATGTATTCAGTGCCGCCGGCGTTCCTGTGGACTTTGAAGAAATCTTCATCAGGTATGTTGCTGTTGTTCAGCTGTGAAGAAATCCATCAGGTATGTTCCTACTGTGAAGAAATATTCAACAAGTATGCTACTGTTCTGCTGTGAAAATGTATTCAAAGTAACTTCTCTTGAAAAATCAGAGGTTGAAACATATCAAGTGGCTACTGTCGGGTATATGCAGCTAATATGTGTTAAGAGTAACATTTTTTCTTAGTTTAAACTAATTAAAGGCTACACTGTTGTATTATGCGCTATTGCTTTAGGGGCAGGGTGATATATAGCAGGAGTGGAGTCGTTCTGTGACACAGCCCTGATATGACCCTGTGTGGTCGGCTGAGCTGTAAACAGCTAAGGCATTTGGATTGATAGGTATGGATACTTATACAGCACCTATCCTCAGTCAGAAACCAAGCTGTAAGCGCTTTACAAACTCTGAATCTTTTGTACAAATACATAACTGTGTTCTTTGGTGTTATTGACAGTGACATGCCAGTTTTTTCTGTTGCTGGCAGTGAAGTGCAGCCTGCTCAGAGCGCCACCGTGGAAATGGTTGTTGACTCGTTCAGGCGGAACGGGGTGGGGTTAAAGGGCATCATCACTACACCCTCCAGCTTCAGGGGTGGAGTTTTGCAGACCCTCAACATGAAGATCAGGTCAGCTGGGAGGTTTTTTTGTTTGTTTTGTTTTAAAGTGTTTGCTTGTTTTGCTTTTGTTTGAGGGGTGACTGTGTGTGTGTGTCTTCTTATTTCCCAGGTCAACTTGTGTGCAGACCTGCTTGAGCCGAAACCCCACTTTGAGTGTGTCCATGCATGCAGAAGATAAAATATGTACATTAAAGCTCCTGTAATTCATGTCAGTATTCAATGGGTTATAGAAATAAGAATATACCCATCATGCACACCACCAAAAACTGAGTATGCTGCATACATGGCAGGGTATAAATGGTTATAGATGAAAAAGCCTACTCATAGTATATGAGTAAACATGAGAGTTGCAGCCCATGATCGCAGAAAAGTAATAAGAAACTTGTATTCAGACATGTCACTGTGCAAACACAAGTGTACAGACTACAATTCGCAGGACAACAAAAAATCTGGTTGTTAAGGAAAATCCTTTTGGCATTAGCAACCAGACTGAAAGCATTCAAAAAGCAGTTGAAAAAGAATTGCCCTTCAGAACTAATCGAATGCACAACATGTTCCTGGAGTACTGGTTTACACTATGCATCCCTGAAAAGCTGAAAATAAAAAGGTCAAGTAGTAAATAGTGAATGATCGCAAGCAGAAACAAACATCTGTTGATCTGTTAATTATTTTCATTATAATGATGAACAGTGCAGTCCAGTTTACCTAAAAAAAACACACCAAAGTGCGCCTCATTGAGTCGAGTCATTTTCAGATTTTTCTTGAGAATATTTGCATTCACTTCTGGCATGTATGCAATGAATAATACTAAACCTTTTACTTGTTGCTTAATATACGTATACTGTAGGTTTTTTCATGCTGTTTAATAGATGTATACTATAGGTTTTTCATGGGGTTTTTTCCTCCAGATGTATCAAACATATCTCTCAACTGATCAGTTTGGGTGGCAGGTATAACTGATTATGAGCACAATGTCAAAAGTGTTTCTGACTTTCATATTTTTATGCACCCGTACAAGGTTTCTGCGAACATATACATGCCTTGTATTGTCCTGATGTTTGATGGTTCCTTGTCTGAACAGGAGGATGGCAGAAATGAGAATGCTTAAAATGCGCATCTGCCAATACCCATCTGTCCATGGGGGTCTAGGTTTGAATCCCAGTCTTGCCCTTTCTCCCAAGTTAGGGTGGAAAATCAAACTGAGCATATAGTCATTCAGATGCGATGATAAACTGGGGTCTCATATGCAGCATGCACTATGTGCTCAGAAAAAGAACCCATGGTAAAATAAGTGTTGTTCTCTGGCAATGTTCTGTGTAAGAACTCAGATAGGTACATACACACACACGCGCGCATGCATGCACACACACACACACACACACACACATTTATGTATATATATATATATTTATACACACACACACATACATATACACATATATATATATATATGCATGCACTCAAAGCCTGACAAGCATGGTGTGTTATGCTGCTGTCAGGCATCTACTAAGCAGATGTAGTGTAGTGTAGTGTATATGGATTTGTCTGAACGCAGTGACGCCTCCTTGAGAAACTGAAACTGAAACAGTTAGTTCTTTGTGTACAGGAGAGAGCTGGACCTGTTTGCCAACGTGGTGCGCATCAAGAGCCTGCCTGGCTATCAATGTCGTCACAACAACCTGGACTTTGTCATCATCAGAGAGCAGACAGAGGGAGAGTACAGCGCCCTTGAGCACGAAAGTGTCAGCGGCGTGATAGAAAGCCTGAAGATCGTGACTCGTGCGAACTCCATGCGCATTGCAAAATTTGCATTTGACTACGCCTTGCGGTATGACCGCAAGAAAGTGACTGCGGTTCACAAGGCCAACATCATGTGAGTTTGCTGTCTTTCCCTGTGCTTAATCTGCACAATGGTCCATTCACCTTTTTTTCTTTTTTTTTTTTTTTTTCAAAGCCTTGAATATTTTGGGTGGGGGGTCATTTTCTGGACTTCATGATAACTGGGGATTCTTATTTTAATGTATTCTTTTTTATGCCGATGATGTGAGTTGCCCATTAGCATTTTTCTGGTTTGTATCCCTCTGAATAAACAATATGCGGTTTATGTACAGTTATGTGTACGTTCAGGTCAGCTGGGGGGGGGGTTTCTTTGCTTTTTTTTTTTTTTTTTTTTTTTTTTTCCTTCTTCTTCTTCTTTTTTTAAAGCTCTGATGAAAAATTGATGGAATTATGGACATCAGAAGCCCTTCCTAGGTTTATGTTTATGAGTATGACTGCTTTTGCCTGATTTTCTTTTCCAAGTGAGTTTGTGGGATTTGTTTTGTTTTTGTTGTTTTTCATTCAGATTCTGTGGGATCAGTGTTTACAGTTTTTCTGCCGTAGATGGCCTTTGCAGTCAGTTGGGTGACAAGCACTAATGATGAATAAAATAAACAAATAAGTCCAGAAAAGGCATGCTGTGTGTGTGTGTATGTTTGTGTGGTGTGTGTGTGTGTGATCTGTGTGCAGGAAACTTGGGGATGGGCTGTTTCTGAAGTGTTGCGAAGAAGTGTCCAAAATGTACCCTTCCATTGAGTATGAGAGCATGATCATCGATAACTGCTGCATGCAGGTGGGATAGAGAACAAATAATTGAATGATTCTTATATAGTACCTGTCGATTGGAATGAATATTTTCATAACACCTGTCAATTGATTGATATAGATACCTGTAAGTTATATTGTGCCTGTCGATTGATTGATATGGATACTTATATAACACCTATTCATTGATTGATTGATTGATATGGATAATTTACACAGCGCTGATTTATTGATTGATATGGATACTTATGTAGGGCCTGTTTGATTGATTGTTTTTTTCATATGGATGCTTATATAGCACGTCAGTTGTTTGATTGATTGATATGGAAACTAACACACTGCCTGTCCTCAGGCAGAGACCAAGGTCCTAGCACTTTACATAGTCATTTGCGCATAAGGTTTCCTACCTGAGTAAAGCAGACTGAAGGCTGCATTCAAGTGCTCTTTATTCGTTTCCTGTTATTCAGTCGGGCACACACATGCACGCACACACATGTATACACACACACTGTCACACACACACACACACACACACGCACACACACGCACACACACACACACACAATCATTACCTCTATCTGTACCTTAACAGTCAGCAAATGTACAACATAGGAATGCAGTAGTGGGAATATACACAGCAGTGTAAGCAGATCAGAAATGTTACCAGAAATCAGGCTTAAAGAAGTATAGGTCATGCCAGAGTGCAAAGGATTATGTTGGAGCAGGGGTTTTTTGTTGTTGGTTTTTGTCGATTTTTTTTGGGGGGGATGGGGGGGGGGGAGTTCAAAATACAAATTTCTATTGTTGTTGTTCATTGTGGACATCAGTGTGCTGTTAGCTCTCTGTGTTATGTTACAATGCATTATTTTGAAGAGTACTGCGGTACTGGAGGTGCCCTGGCAGAATCAGTTAGGTGATGGAATTCTGATCCAGTTTTCAATTCCTCACTCCACCACAGTGAAAATGAGTCCCTGACTTTACCTGGGGAAGGTTAAAATGATGGAAGGAGTGGACTGGGCTCCACATTACTATGCCAAGCCCTGGAGACAGTGGATTTGGACTCATTGCCCTGAAGGGACTTTTAACCTCTTGAAAAAAAAATTTTTGGAGGGGGATGTATGGTGTGTGACAGCTAGTGTCGAAGCCCGACCAGTTTGACAGTGTATTATGTTTCAGCTTCTCATGGAATCGTCATTGCATTTGGACAAATCCAAATACGTCACATCACGTCTGCTAGGCAGATGCCTGACTAAGCAGAAGCAATCAAGCTTAGTCGGGCCTTGAGTGTGTGCATATATGTGTGTGCCTGTCAGAATAGATATCTGCTATAGAATTTTGCTAAAGAACAACACTTATGTTGCCATGGATTCGTTTTCAGTGTGCCAAGTACGTGTCACAAAAAGGACTGTGTATCTATCAGAATGGATTTTTGCTACAGAATTTTGTTAAATGACAACAGTTGTGTTGTGATGGATTCGTTTCCAGTGTGCCAAGTGTGTGTTGCACACGGGACCTCGGTTTATCATATCATCCTGATGACTAGGCACTCGGTTTGATTTTCCTATCAAACTTGGGAGAAAGGGTGAGACCTTGATTCAATTCAAAGCCAGACCCTCATGGACACTGTATTGGCAGATAAGTCTTAACCATTCTGCCACCTTCCTTATTGTCAAATGTGTTGAGTTGTGTTATGTACTGCATTATTGTGAATGGTAGTGTACAGTAGTGTGGTGCTGTGTGGTGTGTGACAGCTGGTGTGGGGTTCGAATCCCGCTCTCGCCCTTTCTCCTAAGTTTGACTGGAAAATCAAACTGAGCGTCCAGTCTTTCGGATGAGACGATAAACCGAGGTCCCGTGTGCAGCACGCACTTGGCGCACTGAAAAAGAACCCATGGCAACGAGAGTGTTGTCCTCTGGCGAAATTACGTAAAATGAAATCCACTTTCATAGGTACACAAATATGTAAGCATGCACTCAAGGCCTGACTAAGCGCGTTGGGTTATGCTGCTGGTCAGGCATCTGCTCAACAGATGTGGTGTAGCGTGTATGGATTTGTCCGAACGCAGTGACGCCTCCTTGAGAAAGTGAAACTGAAACTGAAACTGGTGTGGAACCTGCACCAGTTTGATGTGATGGTGCTGTGTGGTGTGTGACAGTGACAGCTGGTGTGGAACCTGCACCAGTTTGACGTGATGGTGCTGTGTGGTGTGTGACAGCTGGTGTGGAACCCACACCAGTTTGACGTGATGGTGCTGCGTGGTGTGTGACAGCTGGTGTGGAACCCACACCAGTTTGACGTGATGGTGCTGTGTGGTGTTTGACAGCTGGTGTGAAACCCACACCAGTTTGACGTGATGGTGCTGTGTGGTGTGTGACAGCTGGTGTGGAACCCACACCAGTTTGACGTGATGGTGCTGTGTGGTGTGTGACAGCTGGTATGAAACCTGCACCAGTTTGACGTGATGGTGCTGTGTGGTGTGTGACAGCTGGTGTGGAACCCACACCAGTTTGACGTGATGGTGCTGTGTGGTGTGTGACAGCTGGTGTGGAACCTACACCAGTTTGACGTGATGGTGCTGCGTGGTGTGTGACAGCTGGTGTGGAACCTGCACCAGTTTGATGTGATGGTGCTGCGTGGTGTGTGACAGCTGGTGTGGAACCCACACCAGTTTGACGTGATGGTGCTGTGTGGTGTGTGACAGCTGGTGTGGAACCTGCACCAGTTTGACGTGATGGTGCTGTGTGGTGTGTGACAGCTGGTGTCGAACCCACACCAGTTTGACGTGATGGTGCTGTGTGGTGTGTGACAGCTGGTGTCGAACCCACACCAGTTTGATGTGATGGTGCTGTGTGGTGTGTGACAGCTGGTGTGGAACCCACACCAGTTTGACATGATGGTGCTGTGTGGTGTGTGACAGCTGGTGTGGAACCCACACCAGTTTGACGTGATGGTGCTGTGTGGTGTGTGACAGCTGGTGTGGAACCCACACCAGTTTGACGTGATGGTGCTGTGTGGTGTGTGACAGCTGGTGTGGAACCTGCACCAGTTTGACGTGATGGTGCTGTGTGGTGTGTGACAGCTGGTGTCGAACCCACACCAGTTTGACGTGATGGTGCTGTGTGGTGTGTGACAGCTGGTATGAAACCTGCACCAGTTTGACGTGATGGTGCTGTGTGGTGTGTGACAGCTGGTGTCGAACCCACACCAGTTTGACGTGATGGTGCTGTGTGGTGTGTGACAGCTGGTGTGGAACCCACACCAGTTTGACATGATGGTGCTGTGTGGTGTGTGACAGCTGGTGTCGAACCCACACCAGTTTGACGTGATGGTGCTGCCCAACCTGTACGGGAACATTGTGGACAACCTGGCAGCAGGTCTGGTCGGGGGGGCGGGTGTGGTGCCTGGAGAGAGCTACAGCCAGAATGTGGCCATCTTCGAACAGGTACATACAGTGGGTGTGCGTGGGTGGGAGTTTTTCTGTACTGTACGGATTTTAAAGTTATGTTTAAGTGGTGATCATGCTTATTTAGAAAAAAAAAATTGTATAGATTTGTGAGACACTTTAAATAACGAAGATAAACAAATCAGAAAAATTAAAGACAAGAAATACACACACAGACACACACACACACACACACACACACACACACACACACACACACACAAGAGGGAGAAGAAAAACCATGCTTACCATTATTACTACAAAAAGTTCATTTGTATGTATATGTGTGTGTACAGCTGTTTAAAAGTGAATGTGTGTGTTTATGGATGGAATGTCATTCCTGCTTGTCACTGTCTCGCTCTTGCGTAACGTGGTGTAGTGTTGTATCATTACTAACATGTAACACTGCACTGTCAGTACAAATCGGCTTACTGCAATAAAGTTATTGATGATTTTATGTGCAATACTACATATGTGTGTGACTATATGTGTGCATGTGTGTGGCTGTATCTGTTCAAGAGTGTATTTCTGTGTATGTGTATATATCTCTGTGTGTGTGTGTGAGTGTGCTTGTGGTTATGTGTGTGACACTGTTTGTGTTTATGTGCATATGTGTGTGACTGTGCATGAATGTTGATGTATTCATTTATGTGTGTGTGTGTGTGTCTGTATGTGTGTGTGTTTAAGTGCATATGTGTGTGACTGTGCATACATGTGTATATGTATGCATGTGTGCGCATGAGTGTGACTGTGTGTGCTTGTATACATGTGTGTGTGTGTGTGTATGTGTGATATTCTGTGTGTGTGCGTGATACCCTGTGTGTGTGTGTGTGTGTGTGTGTGCCTCTGTGTGTGAGCAGGGAGCGAGGCACGCCTTTGTGGAGGCAGTGGGGAAGAACATCGCCAACCCCACGGCCACACTGCTGAGTGCCTGCAACATGCTGCAGCACATCCACCTTGAGTACTACGGCCTCCTCATCCGCGACGCCGTCCACAGGGTCATCAAGGCCGGCAAGGTATGTAAAGATTAAGTAAATCAATTAAATTATTACGTACATGCACACACACACTCTTTCGTGTGCACACACCTGCATGCACACACACACACACACGCGAGAGAGACAGTTGGTTAGTCTTACCAGCTGGGAAAAAAAAATGTTTTCAAAGGCTGGCAAGGTAAGTCGCTGTTTCTATGGATGGGTGGATGAAGTGTGTGTAGAGGCGGGAGGGGGTGTGATATTGTTCTCAGGGTCATCAAGGGTGGTGTGTTGGATTGGTAGAGGGGTGTGAAGGTAGGAGAGAGGGGGTGTGTGTGTCTGTCACTCTGTGTGTGAGTATGTGTGTATGAGTGACTGTCTGTGTGTGTGTGAGAGTACATGTGTATCTGTATGCGTGTGTGTGGAGGTGAAGAGGGTGTGGTTGTTCGTTCTTTGGCCTAACATCTATCCACATTCGTGATTTTAGACGAAGATCTATCATCTCCCCCACAGCACCCATGCCTTGAATTATCACAACTTTCCCTGTTCCTCTCTCCTCAATGAGCATAAAAAAAAGAAGGATATAAATACAACAAAATAACTAGTCAACCAGTACAATTACAACAAAGAGCCAGTTGGGCTCCAAATTAAACTCTGAACTATTTCAAACACTTGTTGATTATCATTTTGGCATTTCTAATGGAAGCAGATGGAACTGCAGATTTTATAAATGACATAGGTAAATATAGTTTTAACTGTTCACATTCATGGATGATATGCACAGGAGTAGTTTTATTGCCGCAAATTCAAATCACATTAGAAGTATATTTTGTTTTTATGGCATCTAGTCATAGTCTGTATACCAGACTGGTGAGCCTTCTGCTACTGTGATGTCCTTTTGTTTTAAAATTTTGCACGAGTTATCGTCAGTATTTTCTCTGTCAGGGTCAGACTCCTGTTTTAGTTTCATGACATGGTTCCAGTAAGTTTTCTCAAGTAGAGAATAACTGTCTTGTAATAAATATGGAATACAAATTTTGATGGCATTGTAGATGTTCATTGCACCTGTTTTGGCACAGTAGTCCACTCACTCATTTCCCACTATTCCTTCGTGAAAAGGGATCCAACAAAAGTTAGTCTTAGTTCCATGGAATCTCAAAACATGAATTATATGACAAATTTCTGTTATGAGTTCTCCTCTTGTCTTCAAACTAAAAGATTGTGGTTGTTTGTGTGTGTCTGCATGTGTCAAAATTTCTCTTTCAGTGTGTTTGAGTGTTTCTCTGTGTTAGTCCTTCAAGTTTCCATCATTTCTCTGAAAATGATATCAGACAGGAAGAAAAAGGTGGCTGGGGTTAATCTTAGGGATTTGGAAGTTGGAAAGGGGGTGGTGGTATAATGAACTGGATATATGGAAAAGGGCCTGAGAGTATATGCTGTGTATTTGTGTGTGTGTGTGACTGTGTGTCTATCTCTTTGTGTGTGTGTGTATGTGTGTGCTAGGCTAATAGGACAGGGAGAGGATGGGATTTGGAAGTTGCCCCCTTTGGCAATTGTAAGCTGCAATTTCCTTGTTCATTGTTATAGATGTACATGTGGGCCTTCATATGTCAGTTGCTCAGTTCCTGTTTCTCCCCCGTTTTTTTTTAATCAGGTGAGGACAAAAGACA
This sequence comes from Babylonia areolata, assembly GCF_041734735.1. Lineage (NCBI taxonomy): Eukaryota > Metazoa > Mollusca > Gastropoda > Neogastropoda > Buccinidae > Babylonia > Babylonia areolata. The sequence goes on from NC_134889.1 coordinate 13,847,679, forward strand.
TGGGAGGGCATGACACAACCCATGACTTCACTCTGGCCATCATCAACAGCTTGCGTCATTAGCTGCAGGGGGTTCCTGGAAGCGTCTTTACACACAGACCGTACAGACAAGGATGGCGGGACCTGGGACCTGTAAACAGACCTGGACAGCCTGTGGCCTGACTTCCTGCTGTGTCTGGGAGAGTCTGGTGATGGTGTCAGAGGATTCTTTCTTCCAGAGCTTTTTTCTTCTTCTTTTTTTGTCCAAGAGACTGTTCAGGTCATCCAGGGGCTGATGGAATATCAAATGGTGTAATGTAGAACTTGTAGTTTAGCGTGTATGTGGATAAATACTCTCATGCTCATGCTCATGAAAACATGCAACCACGTATGTGCCCACACACACCCATGAGCCCACACATACCCATGTACGCTCACACACACATAAACACACACACACACACACACACACACACACACACACAATCATTTATTTGCACACACACACTCAGACATTCACACAAACTTTTTTTCCATCTTATATCATTTAAAGTAGAAAGATGTAAAATTGAAGACCATACGCCCATGCATGCACGCGCGCGCACACACACACACACACACGCACGCATGCACGCACATATGCACATGCACACACACATGCACACTTAGCACACGTATGCACACATGCACAGATATGTGTATAGGTATGCAATTACATGGGCATGTATTGCAAGACAGATATAACTGTATGTAGACAGATTATACTGGAAAACATGCTGTATGGAGATTCCGCATGATAAGATTTTGATCTGGAAGTGTTTGGGTTTTTTTTGTGTGTGTGTTTTTTGTTTTTGGTTGTGTTTTTTGTTTTTTTGTTTTTTGTTGTTGTTTTTTTTGTCTGTAGATAACAGTTTGAGTGCATGTGTATATGTGTTATTTTTGTGTGTTGACTTCACAGTTCTTCCCTTTGTTGTGTGTATATGTGGTTATTGTGTTAATTCTATCATTGTAGGTTGCTGAGTACATATTCTGTGTATGTGTAAGTGACTGTCATGAAAATTGTCCTAGAATATGTCCTTGAATTGACCCTCCATGACCATGTCTGTTGTTACACTGATGTGATAATCATGGGATATTTTTAGGAGCACATACTGTTCCAGTTGTTGTTCAGGAACAGTTCTGGTAATACAGGACGGTGTGCTTTGTCTGGCTTGGAATTCATGCTCTTTGTTGGCACTGGAGGGTTTGTCATTCAATACTCTTGATATTATGACAAATTTGTCCTTATTTGGACTGGGAATGCTGTTCCATGTGCCAGTTATGGACTGGGAACTCTGTTCGCTGTACCAGTATTGGACTAGGAAGGTTGTTCCTGTACTGGACAAAGAATGCTGTTTTCTCACCCTGGAATGGACTTGAAAGGCTGTTCCTGTACAAAACTAGGAATACTGATCTCTGTGCCTGTTCTGGACTGGGAATGCTGTTCTCTGTGCCTGGAATGGGCTGGGAGTGCTGTTCTCTATGCCTGCTCTGGAATGGGAATGATGTCTCTGTGCCTGTACTACACTGGGACTGATGTTCCTTGTGCCTGTATTGGACTGGAAATGCTGTTCAGTTTGCGCTGATGCTGGGTGGTGTTGCCATAGTTTGTTCCGAATTTTGAATTGTGTCATTATTGATTTATCTCTTTATTAATTATTTCTAAAATGACAATCTGAATCTCCATGAAGAACTGTTCCTAGTCATTCACATGCAGGTCACTTTGATGATACAGTCTCTGCAAGTGTTCCATGAAGAATGTGTGTTCCCAGTTGCACCGTCAGTTGTAAGGGGTTTGGAATGTGGGAGTCTGTGCTTGTTTTGAATTGGCATTCCCAGCTTTTTTTACCCTTGTACCAACTTGTGTGTTTTTATGGACATTTCATTCTCTCAGCTGGTATAAGTGGATTTCAGATAATTTTTATAGAGATGTAGATATATTTATGTACATTGATATAAGTTGTTATGATTATTCACTGTTTTCTTGGTTCTCTCTATGTTTTTGTGGTTCTTTTGATTTCCCCAAATTATGATCAGACTTTATGATTTTTAATTTGATGACAAGATTTTTAGAGGTAAATAACCATTATTATAGTCTGTGATCATATCTTTGTGAAGATTTTTACATTGTGGACCAAGGTGCAAACAGCAGTACCACTCGATACAGGTCTGTTTTATACTAGTGTGTCATCTGTAAAGAATACAGGATGGCAGGTTGAAAGTTGTGATTGTCATCACCACCTTACCCTTTTCCCTACCCCATGTACCATTTCTGAGACCAAATTAAAAAAAACGTTGGTACTGATGGAACTGTGGTTACCTTTTTTTGTTTTTTTGGTTGGGTGATTTTTTGGTTTGTTTTTTTGTTGTTTTGGGTTTGTTTTTTGTTTTTGTCTTTTTTTTTCTCTCTTTTTTCTTCTTCTTTTTTTCTTTTTATTACATTCTGTCTGTCAGCACTGACAAGCATCAGGTTAACCTCACTCATCATGCATCAGTCTGTCACACACACACACACTCTCTCTCTCTCTCTCATACACGCAACCACACACACACACACACACACACACACACTGCATGCTGAACTGCATACTGTACAGCCCTGTTTCATTTCATGTCCAAATAGGTCTCTGCTTAAATCAGCTCACAGCTATGATAGTGTTTATAGTTCTGAATGAATGAGTACTCAGTACCACCATATATATGGTAGAACTGGCTACAATCAAAATAAGATCATCTTACACAGACATGTGATGCAGTTACCAAAGGAAGCAATCATGATTTTGCGCAATTCTGTTCAGGCAGTCACAGATTCAGAAGATCTTTGATTTTTATTATTCCATCATAGACCCAATATGGTGGTCAGGATACTCAACTAAAATGAGACACCAGCTGGTTTGCATCATGTACTGAAAACTGACAGAATGCGGATTCCATCCCCATCAGGTGTTATTTTTCTGCCTGTGGCTGGCTCCTTCCCCAAGTCGAGTGTGCTGTGGCCTCAATTGGGAAGACTGGGGCCACACAGTTGAGGATCATCCATTTCATGATGGAGTCTTTGGGTGTGTTGCTCAAAGTTACTGACCAACACTGCAGATGACTGCATCTCTCTCCCTGCTTGACGCCAGGATGTATTATGAGAATACAATCTGGTCAAGCTGTCCACTGCTGTCTAGGCTATAAGCAGAACCACACACTTAGCTGACTGCGAGATCCCCCTAACAGGCCTGATAGTGCCAGACACTGCACTGATAAGTACCAGCTGCTGTGCCTGCTAACCCGTCACTGACCCTTCTTTGACTTCTATTAAAGCGTGGCAATTTGTGCGCCTCTTTTGAGCGGGCTGGTGAGCATACTCCTATTTCTGCGGCATTAATGTTTTGCACCATTGGAAAGAGCGGACACTTATCTTTTTGATGGTGGTAGTACTTTCCTTGGCTGGTAAATATTTTTTAAGATAGCAGCATTTACTTGAGAGAACTGTGGTGACAATTGTGACTGGCGGTGGTGTGGTTTTTTTCATAGCAGAAGTACCGTGAGTTTGGTTTTCCTTCACATTCTGTTCTCTCACATTTCTTTCTTCCATTCCTTTCTTTCATTCTGTTTTCTTCCCTGTCTTTCTTTCGTGCTGTTTCTTTCCCTCTCTTTCTCTCCTTCATCCCTTCCTTTCTTTCGTGCTGTTTCCTTCCCTCTCTTTCTCTCCTTCATCCCTTCCTTTCTTTCGTGCTGTTTCCTTCCCTCTCTTTCTCTCCTTCATCCCTTCCTTTCTTTCGTGCTGTTTCCTTCTCTCTCTTTCTCTCCTTCATCCCTTTCTTTCATGCTGTTTCCTTCCCTCTCTTTCTCTCCTTCTCCTTCATCCCTTCCTTTCTTTCGTTCTGTTTCCTTCTCTCTCTTTCTTTCGTCAGTGCTGCTTTCTCCCCTCTCTTTCTTTCTGTTTTCTTCCCTCTCTTTCTTTCATGCTTTCTAGATTTAACACACACACACACACACACACACACACACACACACACACACACAAACCAGCAGAAATTTTTCTTACAAACCGCCAGAACAAACTGCCATCCACACCCCATACACGTGGCTGTGGTTTTCTTCAATGTGCGTGAATGACTGAATCAGTGTGCCTGTGGAGTACTTGTACAAGCTGCAAAACAGTTGTGATCTTTAACACGCCACAGCTTCCTTCAGAATTTCCAGCCATCAACACAGGTTAGTGAGAGGCATGCTGATGTGTAATGCTGTGCATGGAATGTATTGTCTGTGTTGAGCGAAATATGTGAGATTAGATTCAGTGTGTTAAAAATGTGTCAAAATGCATGTTACCAAACTGGTGGTAAGCATACCTGCTTTTTTCAAACAGTTATCCTGAGAAAAATAATCGGATGTTCACATTTGAGTTTCCTATCGTTTTAAAGCTAAGACTGTGCTCTTTCAAACCATACTATTTATTAAGCGATTGCGTTGACAAGCAGTGTGTTATCAAAAGTTAACGAAGAGGTGTTGTTTTCTCCCTTTGGCCGCTGCCATCGCGCGGAACAGCACACTGGTCTTTCTCCCTCCCAACAGCTGATAACGGCTGGAGGCGCAACGTGAAAGAGAAGTCGTAGCGTTTTGTGCTCTCAGTTCTTCCAAGTTAAAGCTCCAACCCTTCCGGCGGTAGCGTGTTATTTTTAGGCGGCGCTTTTCCCTCCTGAGTTGAATGCAGGGTCAAGTTCGCTCCTCAGATGAACTAAACGTCAAGCGCTGAACACGTGTGTGTCACAAAATAAAAATGGGCCCCGATAGCAATATCTCCCCCATCACCCAATCATCAACTTCAAAATGCACAAAATCAGATGTCCACGCCGCCCTCCCCCCAAAAAAACGACAACGACAAAACAAAATAACAAAAACAACAATAAATGAGATGATAATACTGAGGTCCTGTGTGTTGCATGCACTTCACACACATTAAAGAGCTCATGTTCGCAAGAGTGTTGTCCTTTCAAAAAAATGAAAAATTATAAGGAAATCAAATTTTGACATATTAATGGATATAACACATGCATTTCTTAACTTTTATTTTCTTCCTTCCATTTTCTTCTTCCTTTTCGTTCTAAGTTTTATATGCATTTCCGTTGCTGAATGCGAAATAACTTAAAAGCTGGGTCATCAATCATGGTAATATTGAATTTCTTTTTTTGGATATGTCTGGTTAACGGTATATATTCATGGTTGTTGAGATTGGTACATTTCTTGTTGCATGTGCATGTATACACATACATGCTCATACATATACAACACGAAATGTACCACACACACACACACACACACACACACACACACACACGTGTATGTATCCAAAATATGTTTTAAGACATGGAAAGACTTGTTTATACACACACACACACACACACACACACACACACACACACATAAACAGGTCTTCCCTTTGAATATTATTGCTGAGATGCAGATTACTCAGGCAAATGTACAAGAATAAAGGCTTAACAGGTAAAATGTCACATTAGTGAGAGTTAAAATCAAGCAGGACCAGGAAAAACTGGACAGAGCAGAGAATCAACATTGCTGCATGCGAAGCATTGTCTTGTTCATAAGCCAGCTACTCAAGTGTGTTTGTGCATGCATAAATATATATAGATATGTCACAACCCGTAAGGGGTTGGCCATGTACCCCCCACTCCTTCCCAGACTAACTAATGTCCTGACAAGACAAACACAGAAACACAGAAGAGTTCAGCTCATTGTTTTACTGTGGCCATACAAAACAAGTATTCGTGACAAACTGAATCAAAACACAGGCAATCAAATAAATACCCCCCCCCCCCCCCCAACCCCCCACTCCTTCTAACCACAGCACAATTGTACATCAGCCGCAGACAACTGCAGCACCAGTTCAGTTCACGATGCTGCCAGAGTTCACAGGACTAGACTCCTCCCGACAGCTGAAGACTGACGGTACTTGCAGATTCGATGGCTGGGGAAGGTCGGGACGAGAGAGACAATGGGAAAATGGGAAAGGGTACGTTGGAAGTGAGGAGCGGGAGCGGGAGTGAGAAGTTTTGGGAAGTTAGAATGGGGACGAGGACCGTCCCAGAGTTGTCCTGGAGATCCGTCGAAGGCAGTGGCACAGAAGGAAGGGAAACACAGGAAAAATCTGTCACCAGGTAAATAGGCATACCACTGTCCCAGGGTGAAAACACAGACCCACACAGACCAACACTGAAGACTGAAGAAGGGGGTGACAAGGAGAACGCCCCACAACTTCACTGACGGCACCCAACAGCACACACGCTGGAACGGCGACCCGTCTCTCCTCAAAGCTCGGCATCAAAAGCCCAGAGAAATCTTTCTCTCCTAACTAGGCAGATTTCTGAACTCGGCTCAGAGTTCAAAAAATGTTTAGAAGGGACATGCCACACACACATATCCCCAGATATGCACGTGCATACGCACGAAGGAGAGAGGGGGGTAAAGGAGGTGTAGCCCCTCTGAACGTGAACGGACAACTGAAAATGGAGCCCAGAGAAAAAGCAGACGTACTAAACAACCAGTTCCAGTCCGCATTCAGCGAGGGAAAAACCTACTCGCGGGAAGAATTCCAAGAGAAGTGCGAGATGGCTGAGGGAGACTACCCAGTGCTGAACTCTGTAGACATCACGGAAGAGGGCGTTAGGCGATTGCTGATGAAACTAGACCCAGCAAAAGCGAGTGGACCTGACATCAGCGCCAGGCTCTTGAAAGAGCTGTCCTGTGAGATTGCCCCCATCCTCACCACCATCTACAGATCCTCCCTGGACACTGGTTGCGTCCCCGCAGATTGGAAAAAAGCCCTGGTGACGCCTATCTAAAAAAAAAAAAAAAGGCGAACACTACGACCCGGCAAATTACCGCCCAGTCTCACTGACCTGTATTGCCTGCAAAGTGCTGGAGCACATCATAGCACATGCCACCATGAAGCACCTGGAACAGAGTAAAATCCTGTGTCCCCAGCAACATGGCTTCAGACAGCAGAGGTCCTGCGAAACACAGCTCATCGAGTTAGTGGAAGAGCTCACCTCAAGCATGGCATCAGGGCGAAGAACAGACGTCCTTGTGCCAGACTTTGCGAAGGCATTCGACAAGGTGAATCACTCACTACTGCTGCACAAACTGCATAACTACGGTGTAAGAGGCAAGATCAACAAATGGATCTCTGACTTCCTTGCCAACAGATGCCAAGCAGTTGTAGTCGAGGGGGCCCAGTCAAACTTCATTGACGTCAAATCAGGCGTTCCACGGGGATCGGTCCTTGGACCGTGCCTCTTCCTGGTTTTCACCAACGACCTCCCCGAGAACCTGACCTCAAAGACAAGAATGTTCGCAGACGACACTGCCATCTACCGCACAATATCATCAACGGAAGATCATGCCCACCTGCAAGAGGATCTTGAACGTCTCCGAATCTGGGAACGGAAATGGGAGATGGCATTCAACCGGGGCAAATGTGCTACGCTCAGAATCACTTGCTGTAAAAGTACAATCAGCGACAAGTACCAAATGCACGGACACGAGCTATCAATAGTACAATCAACGCCGTACTTGGGAGTCACCTTGAAGAAAGATCTGGAGTGGGAGGAACACATCAACAACATTACAAAGAAAGCAAGCAAAGTCCTAGGATTCTTGAGACGAAACCTGAAAGTTGCCTCCAACGAGCTGAGAGAAAAAGCATATCTAACCTTCGTAAGACCATTGTTAGAATACTCCAGCTCAGTTTGGGACCCACACAAGACAGGATGCATAAAGAAATTAGAGAACATCCAAAGAAGAGCAGCTCGATTCGTCCTCAACCGCTACCACCGGCGTGCAAGTGTAACAGACATGCTTGAAAAGCTCAAGTGGCCGCCTCTCCTGAAACGACGTCAAGCAGCAAGGGTCACAATGTTGTATAAAATACACAACGACCTGGTGCAAGTCAACAAAATTGTCCTCCAAAAACCAGTTATGAGAGACAGAAGATCACATGACCAACAATTCTAACGGCTTGTGAACCATAAACAGCAGTATCGGCTCTTTTCTTTCTTTCCACGTGCCATCCGTGAGTGGCATGAACTCCCAGCAATCACTGTTGAGGCAGACTCCCCCAGCAGCTTCAAAAGCAGAGTCACCTCTCACCTCAAGGTCGCCACTCTTGACAGTCTCGCTGCTGCGAAACTCCAAGAGTAGGCAAAACCACAGAATAAATTACAGCAATTGTCGGGTATGAATGTGAGAGTGAATGTTTAGGTAAGTAGTGGGTAGGGGGAGTGCTGGAGGGAGGGCGCTGCGGCGGGGAGTGCCAGGGGCCATCAATAGGATGCCTGCCTGTCGCTTCTCGCCCCCTCTGATCCAGTTAGTGGGCAGGAGGGAGAGTGTGAATGTGATTGGAGTTTTTTTTTTTTTTTCAAGCAACCGGTCTGCGGAACACCCCCCCCCCCCCCCCGTCACAATATTTATATCTTCAGTTCAGTTCAGTTCAGTCGCTCAAAGAGATATTTACTGCTTTCCGACAAATCTATATATGGCACACCACATCTGCCAAGCAGATGCCTGAAAAACAGTGTAATCCAACACACTTATTCGGGCCTTGAGACTTTAAAATAAAATATAAAAAAAAGAAACACACACACACACACACACACACACACACACACACACACACACACACACACACTGACGCACACAGAGAGAGAGAGAGACGGAGAGAGAGACACACACAAACACGGTTGACACACACACACACACACACACACACACACACACACATGTGCGCGAGCGCGTGTGTGTGTGTGTATGTGTGTGTGTGTGTGTGTGTGTGTGTGTGTGTGTGTGTGTGTGTGTGTGTGTGTGTGTGTGTGTGTGTGTGTGTGTGTGCATGCTCTTAGGCCTACTTCAATAAATGAAATGATTTAATGTTAATGAAATTTTAAAACAACAACAACAAAGACAAACAAGAAAAAAGATAATTTGCATCAGTGGACAAAAGTGTATAGGCTGCAAGACTGTTTTTGACTGAAGTCCGCACCTCGATCAGTTCCACTTAGGAGTTATTGGAATTGCAGCAGCAGTAATGACAGCAGCAGAGTAGCGATATGTTTGTCTATATTTCGGCATTCAGTCTAAGTCGTGGGGAATGGGAACCTGCCTCTTCCAAGGGACGTTACTATCAAGTTAATGTTCTCAAGCAGACAACAGTGTTTTGTAAGATGCGTGCATCCAAGTTTGCCCAGATACTGCGTTTGTTGGTGAGATTAGTTGTCATTTTTATATATTTAGGATCATCGGTTTTCTTTTTGCTTTTGTTATGAAAATCGCAGTCATTCAGAAGAATGGATGCGTTTTGATATACGCATCACGTAATACTGACACAGCTTTTGACTTTCACTTTGACTTTTCTCCTGTAATCTGTTCTGCTGCCGTGTATACTGGTCCGGTTTACGCAGCCAATCTGTTACACGTAGAGAGTGCAACAAAGACGTTTGACTGAGTCTAGTTTTATCAGTCAATTTAAAGAGACTTAGGCTGGTCAGGGTTTAAAATTTTTTTTTTTATGATATATGTTACCAAAATGTGGTGTTTCTATTTCTTTGAAATTATTATATAGTTGCTAATGAAGCTCTCCCCACTTTGTCAGTGTTATTTTACAGTGTAGCCCATTCGACTAAAATAAAAATGATGAATAATACTATAGCAATCAAATTGTGTACCAGTAATACATGTCTGCTAATGAATTAAATATCGTGTTTGTGGGGGGGTGGGGGGGGGAGAGAGGGTGAGAGAGAAAGAGAGATGGTTTGTTGAATGCTGGCCTCAGGCCATTATGTAAATATAAAATTAAAGTGAAATTTTAAGCACAAACTGACACAGAGTGATAGAGCACTTGCGTGTCATGTCATGTATTATATGTGTATAAAGCATGCAGGAGAGGGAGCTGGTGGGATGCTGCAAAAAACTCACTTGTCTGTGCTCGCATAATATGTGTGTGTTCATGAGTGTGCACTTTCACACATGCCCATGCATATGAATATCATTTATAATGTGACTTTGTACATCTTTAGTGATTAAGATCTAAAAGCAAGAGTTGCCAAGACAAGGTAAGCACTGTACAACTGACAGAAAGGGGTCAGGAAAAGAGCCTAGTGTACATTTTGCCTTATATGATGAGGTGTATTCTGTTCACTTTAAATGTCCGTGTGTGTGTGTGTGTGTGTGTGTGTGGTTGAGCATGTGTGTATGTATGTGTGTGAGCATGTGTGGGGGGGGGGGGGGATGAGGTGGGGGGGGGGTCTGGGTGGGCATCTTATATCAAAGATGGTAACTGTGTAAAGTTGTCACTATATCAGATCTAATACCCATATATATATATATATATATATATATATATATATATATATATATATATATATAATACATATATATATATATATACATCCAAGTGCATGTATGCGTCTACATTTGTCCATATACATCAATCCCATTTACAGGTACCAAAACAAGCATGGGCAGAGGTTATCAGGCGAGGTGCTCAGACACAATCACCCAGACTGTCAAAGGCAGTGAAGCAACATCAAGCCTTTGGAGAGAGTGGATACCCATTGCTTGTAAGGACTTGTGTGAAATCTAGCTTCTACAGAAGTCCATATATTTCTCAGTGTGAACATGAAAAATACGCAAATTGCTTAAACTTGCTTGATGTGTGTTCTTGAGATGATAACAATAGCAGGATTCATTTTGATATAATTTTTTTTTATATGTTTGTCAGTTCAGAAAGAAAATCATAATCATTTTTATGATATCAAACTGGAGAATCTGAAGCGTTTATGTTCATTCCTTAAGCATGTACATTATGTACCAATGTAGGACTGCAAAGTGAAATTGTTTGGGCATTGTGATATATGTGACTGGTTTTTTTTAGCATTTGGATTCTTTTTAAGTATTTTGACTGGTATTAGATATTTGTGTATGTTGTTGAGATGTTATTTGGGAAGGGGGATGAGATCGATTTTAAGCATTATGATTTTGGATGTCTATTAATTTGGCATATTGGTGTATCTGACCGGTTTTAAGTATTATGATTTTGGATGTCTGTTAATTTGGCATATTGGTGTATCTGACCAGTTTTAAGTATTGAGATTGGGTTTAAGTATTGTGATATCATTTTTAAGTATTGTTGTGTTAGTGTCATGCATTGGGATTTGTATGAAATGTGCATTATTTAGATATTGTGATGTATGATGAGTGTGATTTTGTGTACAGAGATCTTTGTGTGTGTCTGAACGTACTTAAGTGTTTGATTACATGTCTGTGCTGGGTTATGAATGTTAGATTTTCATTTTTGCGTTTAAATGCATTTTTACGTGTTGGTTTTTACATTGTACATTGTAGTTGAGCATATTTAACATGGGAAGGTGCTATATAAATTAGATTATTATAATCATTTTATATTAAATTTGCTGATGTGGAAACCTTGACCAGGAGTAATGAAAGAGTTTTGAAGTATTGAAACAGCTGATTAACTCAAAGAATGGAGATACAGTTACTGAGACCATAACTAAGAGAAGTGTTGGAAATGTATTCTAAAGCAGATTTGAGTATCAGCTGTAAAAAACTGTTTGAGCCATTGCTGCTGTGTGCACATGTCGTATGATAGGTATAGAGACAAGGGCAGAACTTCCTTTTTGAGTAAGTGTCTGGATTTGTTTTTATATGCCTTTTATTTATATGCTAGCTGAATTCATAGCATAAGCAGACTTGACTTGAAGTTGTGTACCTTGTTAATGGCGAGTATTTGTATTTTTTACTGTTTCAGTGTTTTATAGTCTCCTACTCCTATCTGATAACTGACAGTGTGGGATGTGTGCAGCAATCAAAGAATAATGTTGGGGTGGAGTTGTGGGTGGGGGCATTTATTAGACACTGGGTGTTTAAAACTTTGATTACAGTACATGTGAAGTTGTGTGTATGTGCCTATGCTGAGACTGTGGCAGTAGTGGTGTGTGTGAAGCTGTATGTGTGTGCCTAGACTTAGGCTGTGGTGGTGTGTGAAGCTGTATGTGTGTGCCTATACTGAGGCTGTGGTGGTGTGTGAAGCTGTATGTGTGTGCCTATACTGAGGCTGTGGCGGTGTGTGAAGCTGTATGTGTGTGCCTATACTGAGGCTTTGGCAGTGTGTGAAGCTGTATGTGTGTGCCTATACTGAGGCTGTGGCGGTGTGTGAAGCTGTATGTGTGTGCACAGACTTTGGCTGTGGTGGTGGTGGTGTGTGTGTGTCTAGACTGAGGTTGTGGTGTTGTGTGAAGCTGTGTGTATGTGCACAGACTGAGGCAGTGAGGGTGGTGGTGTCACCAGGTGATCCCACTGGCCACATTCTGTCTGGGCACCTGGCAGGTGAAGCGTCGCTTGTGGAAGCTGGACCTGATCGAGTCCCTGGAGAAAAAGACGCAGTCTGCCCCCGTACCTCTTCCCCTCAAGTGAGCTTAACTTCCCTGCTTGCCTGCTTCAACCCAGATCCATTAGTATACATGACTGTGCTGTACATGACGAGTTTTGTTTCAGTGGAAAAGGAGATGTATTGAAGCAGTGAAATTTTCTGTCAAGAGAAGCAGGGGATTTGAAGAAGGCTGTAAAGGATTTGGGGGATCAAAGAAGGGTGGAAGCAGGAGGTTTGGGTGGGATGGGAGAATGAAGTTGTTTAGCAAGGAGGCAGATTTTGAGAGGAAACTGCTTAAGGGATTTCAATGTTGAATAGTTTGAATGAAGTTATTTATTTTGTTAAATTGCATGCTACATACTCCTGGAAATGATTATACATTACTGTTCTGCAAACATATTAGCCACACCTTTTGTCTTTAGCAGGGAGTTTAGCAGGGGGTGTCCTGCATGTGTTGGGTCAGAACAGGCACTAGTGAACACCATGGAAGTGACTCCACAGCAGGGCAGAGTCTCCTCTGGTGTGTGGCCCCCTGGCACTAACATTGATATCTCCCTGTTGACTCCTGGCACTGGGGTTGCTCCCGATGAAACCAGGCATGGCTAGTGTTGGTGAGACTCAAGATGAATGCACATGATCGACTGAAACAGGATTGTTGATAGGGCAGCAAAAGAAAACACACAAAAAAGGGTTTGGGGTGGTGGTGGTGGAACATGGGAGCCACTTTGTTGATTGCTTGTATAATTGTTCCTGTGGACAACAGTAGAAGTGACGGCAATATGCAGCATGGTGGTGCCTTGCCAGAACTGGTTTGGCATTGAACTTCTGATCCAGTGTTCACCAGTGATCCAAGTTCAAGGCCTTGTTTCCGTAAGGTTTTGTTTCTTTGGGAAAAGCACTTTACTCCAATTTTCCTCTCTCCATTCATGTGTGAATGGGTACCTGACTTCCACCGGGAGAGGTTAGATATGGAGCGAGGAGAGGACTGAGTGCTGCCTTTCTGCCCCAACCCCAGTGGATACGAATTCATTGCCGCTGTGGTCGTAAAAGGCTATGGGACATTTAACCCAATTTTTTACCGTATTGTGCAGCTTGGAAGAGGTGTTAGACCTGGAGTACCGCCCAGTGACCCTGCGTGGGGAGTTTGACCATTCCCGTGAGATGATTCTCGGCCCTCGCAGCAACGTCCTGAAGGAAGGAGGTGGTCTCGTCTCCGTCGGCAACCAGACAGGGGCCAACATCATCACGCCATTCAAGCTGGCGGATAGAGAGTATGTCTGTCGTTTGTGGTTGTGGGCTTTTGGTCCAGGGTGAGGGTTGCTTGTGTGCCTGATACGTCTCTGTTTTTTTTTTGTATGTACTTGTTTGGGGTGGGGATTTGGGGGTGGGTTGTTTTTTGCGGGTGTGTGCATTTTTTTGTTTTGTTCGCGTTTTTGTTTTTGTTGTTGTTGTTTTTCTGGCGGTGGGAGGAAGTGTAGTGATGGTTGATTTTATGTTTTGTATCCATGATTTATGCAGTTGTTGATGTTGTGTGGCCTATATTTATATAATTTTTCCCCAAAAAAATATTTGTAGGGAAAATCAGTTATGTGCTAAAACTGCGACATGGTGATGATGATGATGGAGTTTTTTCCTCGACATAATCAGCTTTTTTTTTTCTTTTCTTTTTTTTCGAGTGGGGTTTTTTTTGTGGTTTTTGTTTGTTTTGTTTTTGAGTGTGTGACATCCATTGTCTGAAAGCTCTTAAAGCTGTACATTTTAAGTATAGTTTGAAGACGACACCATCATTTACCTAGTCTGCTGACTCTTTTTTCCTTCATAAGCTGTGTTGTTCATCACCCCCCATCTCTCTCTCACCCTCCCTATTACCCCTCTTTTTATATGTTGGTGTGGTTGCTGTTTTGAAAAAGTTAACTGCTTTTGATTTCTGATGAAATCATGGTACCATTGTATTTTGTAGGTTTTTTAATCCATGGCTTTTGAGTTGTATCACAGTGCCTGATATTGCCTTCCGTTTTTTAGGTGTCAGGGCAGTCTTTGAATCCATGGGTTTTGAAGGGAAGTTTGTAAATCAAAGAGGGCAGACATTCCCTGTCCCTCCCTCTCTCTCTCTCTCTCTCTCTCTCTTCCTCCTCCAGGTGAATTTTTAACCAACAGATGTTGGCACAAAATAACACAGCATCCAGATTTTGTGGATAATGTTCCTAGTGATGCTCAAAACGTGTGCAGGCAGCTGTCCTCTTGCAGTGAGCGATGCAAAATTTAGTAGACGCCCTGGTGCTGTGTGTCCATGGAAAAAAATTCATTTTGCAGGAAGATGCCAGCATGTTTTTTGGTTTTTGTTTTTTGTTTTTTGTTGTTGTTTTTTTGTTTTTTTTTTTGTTCAGTGGACAGATTTATTTTCATGGAGGTGTCAGAGCGTGTGGATTGATCCATATATATGCTACACCACCATGTCTGTGTTAAAAAAGGGGGAAAAAGCAGATGCTGACTGAGATGTAGACCAGCATGCTGGTCAAGACTTTGGGAGCCTGCTCTGGTTTGCGTTATGCATTGCCATAAAATTAAATGACATAATTAAACAAAATAAACAAATAAGTAAACGCATTAAAATAGAACAAAATGAAAGGTTTGTAGAAGGGGAATGATTGAAATAACATCATAACAATGAGCCACGTTCAGTGAACCTGTGTGCACACAAATACGCATGCATGCTGAGACAAGCATGCAAATACGAGCGTGTGCACGTGCACACACTCACAGACACCAGAGACACACACACTGACACATAATGAACATGCAACAATTTACAATTTCACTGACACCCATCCCCAACTTTATGAAATTTCTTTGAAAAAAAATTCTTAAAAAAAAAAATTTTTTTTTAGATAAGAAAAGATTTGATATCTGTGTGCAGGGAGACAATTCTCGTCAACAGAGGCTGGGTTGCGTCCAATCAGATTGATCCCAGAACACGACAAGCTGGACAGGTTTGCAGCTGATGATTTACTGTTTCCACTTTTTTTTCCTTTTCTTTTGTATGAATGGTGAAATGAATAAATTCAATAATCAACTTAGCTGATTAATCAGTTAATCTGTGAGTCAAATCCTTTCTGCGTTTGTCAACTGCAGCTTTCAGGTTCACTTGTATTAATGACTGTTTTTACCCTGCCATGTAGGCAGCCATAGTCTGTTTTGGGGGATGTGCATGCTGGGTATATAAGTGTTCTTATAACTAACTTGACACTGATATGGATTACAGGATGTGTTATGTGCAGTTGTTGTTTTTTTCTGCTATTGTTTTCACAATGGAGATGAATGCATTAGCAGGTCAGCGCATATTTTGGTCTGGGATATTGGAAAAATCTCCTCCCTTAGCCCACCAGGCACTTGTGCCAGGATCAACTTTGCAACCCTCATTAATCGTAGTGCCTTTGTGAGTGACTGCAACAGTAGGTAGTGCACGTGTGTGCTTCCCCCCTGCCCCCTTGACCCGTGTGTGAGGAGTCAGTTGCAGTGATTCGGGTTACAAAAAAATGGGTGGCGCTGTCAGTGTAGCGACACGCTCTCCATGGGGAGAGTAGGCCGAATTTCACACGGAGAAATCTGCCGTGACAAAAAGAGTAATACAAAAACAAATACAAATACAAATATTGTGTATCACAGGTCCAAGGCACTGTGGACATCTCTGGCATTGTGCGGTTACAAGAACAGGTCAGCAATTGTTTGCTAGTAGTAGTAGTGGTGTTACTATCATTATTACTGTCATTGTTATTTATCTATCATTATCATTTATATTGTTGTTGTCACTGTCATTATTGTTGTTGTTGTTGTGATGATGATCATTATTGTTTTTGTCATTATTGTTATCATGGTTGTTTTTATCATTGGGCCTGAGGATATCTCTGTCATTGTACGGGTGCAGGAACAGGTCAGCAACTCTTAGCTTTGGTACGTTGACTGTTGTTATTATCGTAAGTAGTCGTAGTAGTTGTAGTAGAGTTGTTGTGCTGTTATTATCATTGTGATTATTGTTATTATTGTTATTATAATGATGATGATGATTTTTGTCATTATTATTATTCTTGTTTTCGTTATTATGATTACCATCATTGGGTCTGTAGGCATCTTAGGCATTGTGGAAGTTAAGCAACACTTTGCTTTATTACTAATACTGTTGTTATAATTATTGTTATTGTCATTATTATCATAGCTATTTTTCTTCTTCTTTTCCTTCTTTTATTTCTTTCTTCTTCTTTTTCTTCTGCTTCTACTTCTTTTTTTGTTTGTTTGTTAATTGAAGCTTGTTCTGTTGTTAAATACATACATGCTCATCTGCTTGTGTGTCAAAATCTGAAATGAAAAGGAAAAGCTTCTGGCTTGTACAGTGATTATAAATCTGTTTCTTGATTGTTGACATATATCCAAGGTATGGTGAACATTGCAATTTTTTTCCTTTTTTTTTCTGTTTTCTTTTTCTTTTTTCCACACACACAGCGACCTCCCTTTATGCCAAAGTCTGACCAAAACTCGCAAAGCTACTGGCTGTACCGTGATTTGGAGGCGATGGCGAAGAAAGCCGGGACTGCCCCTGTTTTCATTGACCAGGATCAGAGTGAGTTCATGTAGTTATTTCCCCCACCCCACCCCAACACCCGCCACCCCCTTCCCCTCCACACACACATTTCCTACCCTCCCATGGTGATCCCGGGGGCTCTTTCAGGGTGGATAGTATCCAGCACCATCTGGAAATTCTGTGCTAGAAATGTCCTCTTTTCTGTCACTTTGTTTCTTCCTTTTTTTTATATTTTTCTTCTTCCTGTCGTTTCCTTCTTTTGTGTTTAATGCTTTGTTGGTCAGGTCATCATTTTGTTTTTTCCTCAGAGAATTCCTTGAATAGTTTTTGGCCTTTTACTCGACTTGATTATGCACTCTTTCTGTGTTGTGGTTTTTTGTGTGTGTGCCTGGGAAGAGTGAGTCGCCCGTTGGCAGTTTTTGGTTTTATGCATGCATGCATACAAGTGAATGCATTCAGACATATTTATATGTGCGTTTGTCTGTCCCTCTGTGAGCATGTGTGCGTGTGTATTTTTGTGTGTGTGCATGTGCGCCCATGTGTTTGTGTATGTGTGTGCATCCACATGTATGTGTGCGTATGCATGCACATGTACATGCACACGCATGTGTGTGTACATGTGTGAGCGTGCACATAAGAGAGCATGTGTGTGCAAGCGTTTTTCTGTGCCGTCATATATTGGACAACATGTAAAGAGAAGTCCACTCTAACGTACATGTGCATGTGTGTGCATGACTGAAACCTGAATGAATGGCACAGAAAACAAATGGTGAGCACCTGAAATGCAGCAGCTGTCAGTCAGCTCTGCCCAGGTAGGCAGCCTGTTGTTCAAATGACTTCCTATTTGGAAAGCACTTAGAGCTTGGTCTACAATTAAGGATATGCACTATACAAGTGTGATGAAAATAATTTTTAAAAAATAATGGTTCATGTACAGATAGGCATGATGTAAGTATTGTGATGAAGATGATAATATGGTAACTTAAATAGCACCTATCCTCAGCCAGAGACCAATGTCTAAGTATTTTACAAAGAGTCATTTCCACAAGCTCCCTTACCTGTCTTTATGCACTCATCATTCATCTCCTGTGTCATTCCTTCAGGTTTCAGTCACACACACACACACACACAACACAACACTACACACACAAATAAACAAACAAACAAACAATTGTTAGCAATTTATAAATTATCTCCTGCAACACTGGAATTGATTTCATTTCTTTCCAACAGACAACAGACTATCTTTAAACGCGTTTGCATCATATTTTCTCTACAACAAATTTGGCGTTCCACAAACCCCCAAGCCATGTCGGCAGCCATACTTTGTTTTCAGGGGTGTGCTTGCTGGGTATGTTCGTTTCCTTAACCCGCCATGTTTGTTTCCTTAACCTGCCAAACGCTGACATGGATTGCAGGATCTTGGATGTGTGTATTTGATCTTCTGCATGCTATATACCCACAAAGGGGGCTCAGGCAGTAGCAGATCTGCACACATTTTGACCTGGGAGATCAGAAAAATCTCCACCCTTAACCCACCGAACATCGAACTCAGGAAACTCAAGCAAGAATCCAGCGCTCTAATTGGCCACTGCACCTGTCAGCATCAATTATGGAAAAGAAAAAAAATCAGTGGTGCATGTACTGATAGGCACTGTGTTAGAATTGGCAATAAAAATGATATTCAGTCATGTGTGTATGTGTGTGCGTGTGCGTGTGTGCTGTGCATGTGTGTGTGTGCGTGTGTGTGTGCTCGTGTGTGTGTGCATGTGTGTGGTGGGACAGAGACGAGTGTGCCAGGGGGACCCCAGGGAGGACAGACCCGCGTGACCCTGAGGAACGAACACATGTCCTACATCATCACCTGGTGAGTCCCCCCCCACCCCACCTCCTCTCCCCACTTCCTCCACTATTCTGCAAACCACAGACTCAGTGGTGGCCTGCTGGTAACAGCGCTCCACTAGGAAATGAGCGTCCTCACGTCTGAGTGGCATGTATGGATTGGGATTGTCATGTTTTTATTAATTGCTTCTCTGTGTGTGTGTGTGTGTGTGTGTGTGTGTGTGTGTGTGTGTCTTTGATGTATTTCTGATCCTTTTTTTAAACTTTTTTTTTGGGGGGTAATCTTGGGATGAAAAGTTAAGTGGAAGGGCTATGTCCTCAGCACAGTCTTGACTGATTTGCCTTAAAGAGCTCAGTGTTTAAGATATATTTCATGAACTGTGTTGCTTTGCAGGGATTTTGGGGGTGGTGGTGGAAGGGTTGACATAGTTTTGTGTTTAATATGGTTGATTTTTTCTTCTTTTTTGTTTTTTTTTTTCGTTTGGGCTGTGTTGATGCGACACTTTGCAGTTGGCTGGACTATCAGCTACCCGTGGAGCGGTGGTCTAGTGATTGTGTGCCTGACTAGGAAGTGTGTCTGTGAGTTCCAGTCCCACATGGACAGCAATTTTTACTCCCCACTCCTGTAGAACTTGAGTGGTGGTCTGGGTGCTGGTCTTTCAGATGAGACGATAAACTGCGGTCATGTGTGCAACACGTGTGAAAGAACCCACAGCAATAAGAGGATTATCCCTGGCAAAATTCTGTCGAAAAATCCTCTTTAATAGAAAAAGAAATCCTTTTGCAGACAAATTAAAAACAAAAACAAACAAAAAAGGAAATACAATGGTTGCGCTGCACTGTGGTGACACGCTCTCTCCCTGAGGAGAGCAGCCTGAATTTCACACAGAGAAATCTGCAGTGACAAAAAGTCCTGCAATACAATACAGTACATCACATGGAGTGATGGCCTAGAGGTAAAACATCCGCCTATGAAGCGAGAGAATCTGAGCGCGCTGGTTTGAATCATGGCTCAGCCGCCGATATTTTCTTCCCCTCCACTAGACCTTGAGTGGTGGTCTGGACGCTAGTCATTCAGATGAGATGATAAAACGAGGGCCCGTGTGCAGCATGCACTTAATGCACGTTAAAGAACCCGCTGCAACAAAAGGGTTGTTCCTGGCAAAATTCTGTAGAAAAATCCACATCGATAGGAAAAACAAATAAAACTGCACACAGGAAAAAAAATATTTAAATGGGTGGTGCTGTAGTGTAGCAACATGCTCTTCTTGGGGGAGCAGCCTGAATTTCACACAGAGAAATCTGTTGTGATAAAAAGAAATACAAAATACACCAAAAAAAATACAGTACAACACAATATGATACAATACATAAAAATGCAATGTAATACAGTACAATACAAAACAGCACAATTCAGTAACACAATACAGTACAGTACAGTACAATACAATACAGTGTAATGTGGAATGTGTTGATTCAGGTATTCATTGTCCCTGATCACGTTCATCATGTGGTTCCGTCGCTATCGCCGCCCCCCTCCGCCCGACGCAGCTGTGGAGTTTCTGAAGAAGAGGCAGCAGAGGCCTTGAGGAAAATCCACAGCAACAACCACAACACAAGCACCACCACCACCACACCACCACCACTACCACCAACACACCACCAACAGTACCACCACCACCACACCACACCACCATCAGCCAGTGGGAGGAAAACCTGCAGGCAGCCCTGAAACTGCTGATTTGTTGCTGGTAATCTTGGGGGGATAGAACTTGGAATGTATAAACTTTGTTCTTTCTGACCATCATGAAAGGTGTTTTTTTGTAGATGTCATTTGAGAACTATGTGCATTTATAGTAATTTTACTTGATTTTTGTTACATGTGTGTGTGTATATGTGTGTGTGAGAGAGAGAGACCATAGTTATGTGTGTGGTGGTGTGGGAGGGGTGTGAGGGAGGAGGGTTGTTTTTGTTTAGGTTTTTTTTGTTTTCCATTGTGTTGTTTTTGTTGTTGTTTTTTTTGTTTTGTTTGGTTTTTTTTGCAGCTGGTGAGGGGTGGATGAGAGGCTTTACTGATATTCTAATTTTTTTTTTTTTTAATAAATAGATTTGTATGGGAGCTGTGCCACGCATGGGATGATATCTTTTGTTGGTCATTAACAATGTTCTGGGAACAGTAAAAATGATTTTGTTAATTTTTTTTTTTCCTTTATCTGTCTGTGTGAGAGAGAATAGTATGATTGTGCAAGTACATATGAAGACAGGATCGTGTGTACAAGTGAGAGATTTGTTTGTGTGTGTGTGCAGAGTGTCTGTACATGTGACAGAATTGTTTGTGTGCATGCGTGTGTGTGTGTGTGTGTGTTTCTGTCAGTGTAAACACATGTGAGAGTGGATTGTGTGTACCTGTGAGAGAATACTGTGTGCGCGCTTGTGTGTGTGTGTGTGAAAGCACATGTGAGAGTGGATTGTGTGAATGTTTAAGTGCATGTACTTGCTTATGAGAATGGTGCGTGTGCGTCTATATGTGCATGTGTGTGTGAGGGAGAGAAAAGGGAGGTATACTGTTTCTATCCCTACAAATCATGTCGTACATAAACAAAGGAAATAAAAGTGAACAGTGTATACTAATTAGTTGTAAAAATCAGGGAAGTTTTGTGTTAAAAGATTGCCTGCAAAACATCTTTGATTCGTTCACTATTTTTGGCTTGTCCAGCTTAACGTTTGTTTCTTTCACTCTGTGTTTGTTTAGTTTTTTTGTTTTTGTTTTCCGTCATTTGTCTTCTGAATAGCACTGAAAATTGTTAGTTGGGGTAGGGAGATAACTAAATTTCCTCTGTGTGCAAATGAACACAAACTATTTTCCGAAATAGATAGAACTAAAAGATGACAATATTGATAAATGGAAAACAAATACACAAACACAGAAAAACACCACCACACTTCATCACTGTTAAAGGTGACATATGTATTGAACATAATCAGCATCTGTTGGAATTGTATATTATTTTGTGTGGTAATTGTGGAAATAAAGAAAAAAGAAGAAAATCTTGTTGAGTGCTGGACACAAAAGCTCTTTGTTCCGAAAGC
The DNA here is from genome assembly GCF_041734735.1 of Babylonia areolata. NCBI lineage: Eukaryota > Metazoa > Mollusca > Gastropoda > Neogastropoda > Buccinidae > Babylonia > Babylonia areolata. The sequence continues at coordinate 13,869,652 of NC_134889.1, forward strand.
ATAGTCAGTTGGCAAGAGCACCACACCATAATATTTCTCACAGACTTTCATGCTTTGTCCACACTCTCTTCAGCATGTCAAAAACATTTTGACTTGTGTTGATGATGCAGCATATTAACGTTCAGGTTAATGGTCGCATCATTTTTTAGTGTTAATAATGCAGCATATTAACGTTCAGGTTAAAGGTCGCATCATTTTTTTGTGTTGATCATGCAGCCTATTAATGTTCAGGTTAAAGGTCCCATCATTTTTTCGTGTTGATAATGCAGCATATTAACGTTCATGTTTAAGGTCCCATCATTTTTTTGTGTTAATAATGCAGCATATTAACATTCAGGTTAAAGGTCCCATCATTTTTTAGTGTTGATAATGCAGCATATTAACGTTCAGGTTAAAGGTCCCATCATTTTATAGTGTTGATAATGCAGCATATTAACATTCAGGTTAATGGTCCCATCATTTTTTAGTGTTGATAATGCAGCATATTAACATTCAAGTTAAAGGTCCCATCATTTTTTACGGCCATCAGGACAGTGATTTTGTATTCACTGTGTCTACATTGCTCAGTATAGGAAGGCGGGGCCCACAATGCCGAAACTGGGCCTCAAACGCTGATCACTGGTGAGAGTGAATCAGAAGTCCAGCTCCGAACGGATATTGCAACGGCGCCTCCAAACCTGGCATATACCTGAAAATATTAACTTTACAAGCCATGCTGTTAAAAAAAAAAGATACAGCATTAAAAGCGTGAGATGTTTATAATGTGATTTGACAATGGAACAAAGATAAAGGTATAACAAAGAAACAGACTGTATAATCATAGTCTTTCAGATGAGATGATCAACTGCATGAGGATCCTGTGTACAACATGCATGTAGCACATGTAACAGAGCTCGCAGCAACAAAAGGGTTGTCCCTGCCTGGAAAAATCAAATAGAAAAATCCACTTTGACAGTAAAACAAATATATTTGTACTCAGAAAAAAAGAAGAAAAAAAAAACAGTCTGGGTGCAATAGCTGAATGGATAAAGCATTAGACTTTCAGTCTGAGGATCCAGCGTTCGAATCAAGGTGGCGCCTTGGGTAAAGGGTGGAGATTTTACCAATCTCCCAGGTCAACATAATGTGCAGACCTGCCAATGCCTGAACCCTCTTCGTGCGTATACACACGTGGAAGATCAAATACACACGTTATAGATCCTGTAACCCATGTCAGCATTCGGTGGGTTATAGAAACAAGATAATACCCAGCATGCACACCCCTGAAAACGGAGAATGGCTGCCTACATGGCTGGGTAAATAAACGAAAAGGTCATACACATAAAATGTTAAATGTTACATGCTTGTCTGAGTGTGTATGTGTGCGTGCCTGAAATCTGACTGAATGACACTGGAAACGAATGATGAGCGCCCAATGGCAGCCATCAGTCTGCTCTACCCAGGCAGGCAGCCTGTTGCGTAAATGGCCCCGTGTTTGTAAAGCGCTTAGAGCTTGGTCTCCGACCGAGGATAGGTGCATATAAGTATCTATACCAATCAATCTATCAATATTGCACTGTGGTGATGTACTGTCCCTGGAGAGAGCAACCTCAGTTTCACACAGAGAAATCTACTGTGACAAAAGTGAAACAATATGATACAGTACAGTTCAACTCGTCACAATACATTACAATTATAATACAACACAAAACAAGCAGTATATGGTAAAATCATTTTTATCATTGCCTCACCGGCCCCTGGATCAGCCATTTACACTTTGGGAACATAAGCATTCTTTTTAGCTATCTCTGGGCATGCTTTTGAGCTACTGTCTTGCAAACATGCACTAACGGGAAAAATGATAAGTTATCGCTTCAGGGCTGTGGCCCAGCAACAAAATGGCAAAGACGCATATAGAATATGCCATAACAACCACCACCACCCTAGCCCAGATATAGTTTGGATAGCACTTGCCTCCTCTGCTGTTCTGATGGTCATAGTCGGACATGACTATCATAGAAATATGTTTATTTATTTATGTATAGCCCAGCACGTACAGTAGGGTATCTTTTGGTGCCAGTTGGTAAAGTGCTGAGCTTGATGGAGTTAGAAATTTATTAAAAAAAATAAAAATCAGTAGGAATATTCGCTGCCCATTTTGTTGTCATCCTGCTCCTACCTCCCTCACTCTCCCCTCCATCCCCCGCCCACCCCCGCCCCCACTTTCTTGGGATGGAACATCCCATCAGCAATATCATCTGAGGATGGTGTCGTTAATTATGTAGATTTGAATCCAAAAGTAAGATTTCAACTATATTCATTATTCACTAGTGCCCCTGCCAAAAATATCCCCCGGACGTTTCTCGTAACCGAAATACTCGAAATCTTTCTGGTAAACCGACACAAAGCGTTCCCGCAGCGCCAACGGCAACGCACGGTAGTGCTCGGACATGGCTGCTCTCCTGTGAACACTGGCCAGCTGCAGCTCTTCCCAGTGGGTCTCCTGCTCGCGGTACACCAGTCGTTTGAATGTGTCCCTGTTGATAACGTGCAGTCCCTGCAGAACACTGCTGTTACTGGAGGGAGGCAGGAGCCCGTTCAGTTTGAAGGCTGCCCATAGGCGTTGAGCGAGTTGCAAGGGCGTGGTACAGTTCCTGTGTTGGAAGGGTGGTAAAACACAATGGAACACGTTATTGTATATATAGGCCTTCGTTCAGAAACTGAGGGGACAAACTGTTTTAAAGTTTCATGGTCACAATTTTTGGGAGTCGGTGTTTCAGGGACTGAACGGACAAACTATTTATTTAGAAATTAGTGTTTCGCGGATTTTACGGACGGAATATTTAGCAGTCAAAGTTTCAGGGAGTAGAGTCACAGTCTTGAGGATTGTTTTCATGAACAAAATATTTTGATGTCAATGCTTCAGTGACTATTTTCATGGAACAAAATGCTTAGAAGTCAATGCTTCAGTAATTATTTTCATGGAACAAAATGCTTAGAAGTCAATGCTTCAGTAATTATTTTCATGGAACAAAATGCTTAGAAGTCAATGTTCCAGTAATTATTTTCATGGAACAAAATGCTTAGAAGTCAATGTTTCAGTGAATATTTCCATGGACAAAACATTTAGAAGTCAATGGTTCAGTGATTATTTCCATGGACAAAACATTTAGAGGTCAATGTTTCAGTGATTATTTCCATGGACAAAACATTTAGAAGTCAATGTTTCAGTGATTATTTCCATGGACAAAATATTTAGAAGTCGATTATTTCCATGGACAAAACATTTAGAAGTCAATGTTTCAAAGTCAATGTTTCAGTGATTATTTCCATGGACAAAACATTTAGAAGTCAATGTTTCAGTGAATATTTCCATGGACAAAACATTTAGAAGTCAATGTTTCAGTGATTATTTTCATGGAACAAAATGCTTAGAAGTCAATGCTTCAGTAATTATTTTCATGGAACAAAATGCTTAGAAGTCAATGTTCCAGTAATTATTTTCATGGAACAAAATGCTTAGAAGTCAATGTTTCAGTGAATATTTCCATGGACAAAACATTTAGAAGTCAATGGTTCAGTGATTATTTCCATGGACAAAACATTTAGAGGTCAATGTTTCAGTGATTATTTCCATGGACAAAACATTTAGAAGTCGATTATTTCCATGGACAAAACATTTAGAAGTCAATGTTTCAAAGTCAATGTTTCAGTGATTATTTCCATGGACAAAACATTTAGAGGTCAATGTTTCAGTGATTATTTCCATGGACAAAACATTTAGAAGTCAATGTTTCAGTGATTATTTCCATGGACAAAATATTTAGAAGTCAATGTTTCAGTGATTATTTTCATGGACAAAAAATTTGGAAGTCAACGTTTCAGTGATTATTTTCATGGACAAAATATTTGGAAGTGAGTTTTCAGTGATTATTTTGAATTATTTTCATGGACAAATTACTTGGAAGTCAATGTTTCAGTGATTATTTTCATGGACAAAATATTTAGAAGTCAATGTTTCAGTGATTATTTTCATGGACAAAATATTTGGAAGTCAATGTTTCAGTGATTATTTTCATGGACAAAATATTTAGAAGTCAATGATTCACGTCAATGATGTACAAGTAGTATGTGTCACTGTTATGTGTTCTGTCCAGAATTTGTATTTCTTTCCATTTAATTGCAAACAAGAAAATCGAGGTCACGCCGTCACTCATCGCCAACGCTACTACAACCGGGTGGGATGCGGTTATATGGTGTTTTTGGAATCCCGGAAATGGCCTCAACGAAATAAACCGTTAATGATACGGGAAACATGGCTTATTCGGGAGACTTACACACTCTTATTGGTATGACTGTGAAGATTTTTTTCCTACGATTTTTAAGCCAAAGTTGGTATCGACGGACAAAGCATTTCCAGAGAAAACGGCAATGTTAAAGTTTACCACGGACACACACACACACAAACACACACACACACACACACACACACAACCGAACGCCAGGTTAAAACATAGGCTCACTTTGTTCACACAAGTGAGTCAAAAATAAAATAAAATAAACTTCTCTTTTTTTAACTAAAAAAACACCAGCCCGAAAATGATTTTATGTTAAAAGCAACGACAAAATGGCACGCCACTTGCACTGCAGTGGGCACGAAATCTGAAGAATCCGCGAACTGATCTGTTCATTGTGACGTTCAGTGTCAACCAAGCTCTTGGAAGTCACAATCGTCATTAATATGTGTGTTTTGATTGATGGGAAGGCTTCAAACTATAACAACAACAATAATAATAATGTTAATAATAATGATAATAATAATAATAATGGATACTTATATAGCACACTATCCAGAAATCTGCTCTAGGTGCTTTACAAAAACGCTTTTGATAACATAAAACATTATATCTATGTTGCATACACACACCAAAATGTGACCACACACACACACACACACACACACACACACACACACACACACACGCATGCACGCACGCACACACACACACACACTGCATACATACATTTTAACATACATGTGTATCTAACAGCTACCCTAACACATACGCACACATAGGCAGGCACAAACTTACATGAACACACGCACACACAATACACATTCATATACATGCATGTAGTTATGTAACATAGTCAAGCACACCTGACGAAAAGGAAGTGGACCTGCCACAATTGAACTTATTGCTGAGGGAAAAGGTGAGTTTTGAGACGAGATTTAAAAGATGCGAGGGAATCAGAATGACGGAGGTTATCAGGAAGCTTGTTCCACGTCTTTGGCGATTGAAAAGAAAACGATCTGTGTCCATAGGTCTTACTTCTGACGTGAGGTATCCTGAGAAGTCGAGTATCAGAGGAAGAACAGAGCTGGCGAGACGGGGTATAGATATGGAGGAGTTCAGAAAGATACTTGGGCCCAGATCCGTTGACTGCAGAAAAGGTCAGAGTGGATAGGTTATAGTCTATTCGATCAGAAACAGGCAACCAGTGGAGAGACTGAAGGAGTGGAGAAACATGGTCAAATTTAGAAGCTCTGCAAATGAGTCTGGCAGCGTTATTCTGAATTCGTTGGAGTCTGTCTAACAGGTATTTGGGAAGGCCGGCCAAAAGAGAGTTGCAGTAATCCAATCTTGAGAGAACCAGAGAGCATACAAGTGTCTTGGTTGCATCAGTTGAGAGATAGTGGCGGATAGAGCTGATTCTACGCAGTTCCAAATAGGCAACTTTACAGATATTCGAAATGTGCTGTTGGAAGGAAAGAGACTGGTCCAGGATTACACCAAGACTGCGAACAGAGGGAGAAAGTGAAACAGGTGTGCTATTGATCAGAACAGAGTCAGGAAAGGAAGGATGTTGACGAAACTTCTTTGGACAGGTTATCATAAATTCAGTCTTATCATCATTTAATTGCAGCTTGTTGAGAGTCATCCAGTCCTTTAGGCCAGCAATGCACTCCTGTGTTTGAGTCACCAGTGCATCAAATTCAGCTATGGAAGACGACTGATAAAGTTGTGTGTCATCAGCAAAGCTCTCATGCGACATCGCATGATGACTGATGACATCCGACACAGGAGCCGCATACAGCACGAAAAGAACAGGACCTAGGACGGACCCTTGTGGGACACCATATTTCAAGGCAGATACTGTAGAGTATGTACCATTTACACACACTTTCTGTGTACGATCTGACAGGTAAGACGTGATCCATGCTAGTGCAGTGTCAAGAATACCAAAGGAAGTTTTAAGTCTGTTCAAGAGGATAGAGTGGTCGATAGTGTCAAAAGCTGCTGACAAATCTAAGAGAGTGAGAACAGATATCTTATTCTTATAATAACAATAATAATAATAATGATAATAAGAGAGCTTCAAAAATATTCATGCACTTCAAACGAAAAATATGAACATGAGTATACACACACACACACACACACACACACACACACACACACACACACACAATCTTATGACAGGCTGTATCAAAAAGGCCTCACCTGGCTGAGAGCGAGTGAAGATGTTCAAAGTTGTAATCCGTCAAAATGACGACTTCGTCACGGCGATACGTGATGACGTCATAGCCGTCCAGAAGGTTCTGGAGACCGAAGTGCTCCAAGATGGCGCGAGCATCCTTCATGAATGTTTCTTGCTTGCCTGTCAAAGAAGAACCCAAACATGTTCCAACACTCCCCTTGGGGCACTAGGAAAGTGGACATGAGTTATCGCATGGTTCTAAACATCAGGTAGGCCTGCACCAATCGCATCACCAAACAAGTACGTCAAACCATCAAGCAGCACATTGGACCATACGAAGATCTACTGACATACGGAAACTACGCTGGTGAGGCCAAATAACAAGATCCAGTGGCCTTCAGTGCTAAAACAACCCTTCGAGGACCTGTTGTGGACGGTAACGGAGGGGAAGACAGGAAAACAGAAATAAAAAAAAACAAAGTAACAAAAAACCAACTGCACACACACACACACACACACACACACACACACACACACAACACAACACACACACACACACAACACAACACAACACAACGCACCACACCACACCACACGCACACCACACACACACCACACACAGACACACAACACACCACACACAACACAACACAACACAACACACGCACACAAACAAACAAAACAAAAAACCCGATAACGATGGACCATTGCAGACAGGTCAAGAAAACCATTTGCAGAGACCCAGGCTTTGACAAACAATCGACGGACCTGGACGACAAACGTGAACACTTCTGTGTGGCACCCGCGTGACTTCACTGGAACTAAAGAGGAAAAATAACAACCAAGAAAAAGAAGTAAACGCCGGCAGAGCACTGAGCTACTTACCGGCGGTAAACAACAGTCCGGCTACTCACGCGCGAAAAAGACTTCCCCAAATCACACTGAATCACAGTTTATTTTTAGCCTGTTCAAACGTGGCGCATCAGAACAGTGGAACAGAACATGAGACTGCTCACGGGCGGAAAGGACGAATTCCCAATTTACGTTGCCATGACACCGCAAGAGGTGGAAAGCTTCAACACAGATTCACGTGGTTTGTGATGCGAATAGTTTCTCTCTCTCTCTCTCTCTCTCTCTGTCTCTCTGTCTGTCTGTCTCTCTTTAACACACACACACACACACACACACACACACACACACACACCACGCATTATTACATACACATGTTAATATCAAAGAATCGCACTGATTTTTTTTTTCTTTGTTATTGTTCATTGTTATTTTTCTTAGAGATGAAAGATAAGGAAAATGAAGCGCATTTTCGTCTGGACGGTAAACAAACGAACATGCATATACAAACACGCGCGCGCGTACTCGCACGCATCTTCCCACCCGTCCAAAAGACCTTGAATGGCGATCTGGACGCCTGTCATTCGGATGAGACGATGAACCGAGGGCCGGAGTGTAGCATGTTCTTAGAGCACGTAAAAGAACCCATGGCAACAAGAGAGTTGTCCCTGGCAACATTTCGTAGTATACTAAGTTTCATTTTAACAAACAAGTGTGTGTGTGTCTGTGTGTGTGTGTGTGGGCGCGCGCGACTGACGCCTGAATGAATGACACAGGAAACAAACGGTGAGCTTCCAAAAGCTTGTTGTGCAAACTGATGACTCGTGTTTGTGAATCTCTTACAGCTTGGTCTCTGACCGACTATTGGCGCTATATAAGTATCCATATCAGTCAGTCGTCACTGTCAGCAATATTATTGTGGTGATTGCATGTGATCAGAACTGACCAATGAAAAAGGGCTTGAACTGGCACGGATCACAGACATATTGGATTGGTCGCCAGTGACCATCGAGACTTCCGCTTCCTCTTCGCTCTGATTGGTCCACGATGAACTCCAGGAACTCTTCAAACGTGACGTCATTTCCGCATGACAGGCTGGAGGCACTGGAATTGGATCTGCGGGCTACAATCATTTTCCCTGGAAAAGAAAGGTTTATTTTAGAAACCGTCCAGGATGAACGAGAAGAGACGGGATGCATTCTCTGTCTGTCTGTCTGTCTGTCTCTTATTTTCTCTGAGTCTCTCCATCGTTATCTCTCTGTCTTATCTCCAACACATTCACACACTCTCTCTCTCTTCTCCTGATTCTCTCTCTCTCTCTCTCTCCTCCCCTTCTCTCTTTCTCTCCAACATACACTCCCCATTCTCTTCCCCAACGCTCCCTCTATCTTTTTCTTTCTGCCTCATTAAACAAAAATTCTCTATTTCCCAGTCTCACTCTAAGTCTCTCTTTCTCTCTCCTCAGTTTTTCTCACACACATTTTCATTCACCCTCTTACTCTCTTTCCTCTCTTTCTCTCACTTTCTCTTTCACACTCCCGATCTTTTTCTCTCTCTCTATCTTCTTCACAGAGCTGGAACTCTCGAAACCTCACGTCAATTCCACAGAAAAAGCTGAAGGCATTGGAATAAGGTCTGTGAACTCTCTGTCTGTCTGTCTCTCCCTCTCTTTCTCCCACCCCATCTCTCTCTCTCTCTCTGTCTCTTTTTTCTGTGTCTCTCTCTCCGTCTTTCTCTCTCTCACCCCCCCCCCCCCTCCATCCCCCTCTCTTTCTCCCACCACACCCCCCCTCTCTCTCCCTCTTCTCCCCATATCTTTCGCCCACCCCTTCTCTCTCTCTTCCACCCCCCTCTCTTTTCCCTCCCTCCCACCGTCATCTCTCTCCCTTTCTCCCATCCCCATCTCTCTCTCTTTCTGTCTCTCTCTCCGTCTTTCTCCCTCTCTTTCCTGTTTCTCTCCTCTCTCCTCCTCTCTTTCTCCCACCACAACTCTCTCTCTCTTCTCCCTCCCTTTCCCTTTCTCCCAACCCCCACATCTCTCTCTCTCTTTCTTTCCCTCTCTTCCTCCCACTTCCATCTCTCTCTCACCCCCACCCCCCCTTTCCCTTTCTCCCACCCCCATCTCTCCCTCCCTCTCCCTCCCCCTCTCTCTCTCTGTCCAACTGTCCACTCCCCCCCCCTCATTTCCCCGCCCCCACCAACCCCCGACACCCCCTCATCCCGGACCTCACCCACGGACCCCCAGTAGTCCGGCAGGAGGAGTTTGTCCAGGAAGGCGGACCACACCCGGGAGTAGGGGTCGCGGGTGAACATGAAGCGCGTGCTGTCCTCACCGAGGACCACGTGCCTGTCCCCGGCCCTCTGGAGGCGGTGCATCTTCATGCGTCGGCGGCTCGAGTCGTGGGCCAAGGTCCGGCTAATGTCGAAGGGAGTCCTTGTGAAGGAACACACACACACACACACACACACACACACACACACACACACACACATGCACGCACACAGTGTGGAGCTGATCGAGTTTTTGCGGCTCATATATATATATATATATATATATAGAGAGAGAGAGAGAGAGAGAGAGAGAGAGAGAAGACCACTAGAAGACCTAAGATGCATGCCCATAGAAAAAGAATACTTCCAGGACACTGGCAGATGACACAAACGGGAAGTCTTTTGGGTTGCAAAGCTCTGGACCTTGAGCCCTTACGGTCTCAACACCCAGGATTAGCTTAACGACCCTTTTCTTACGCTCACTGGCCATGCCAGACAGTTCCTCCAGACTCAGTGTGTGTGGTACATGTGAAAATGTGTGTCCACGGATGTGTGTGTATGCATATGTGTGGGTATACGTGTGTATGTGCATACATGCATGCATGTGTATAAATGGGGAGGTAGGAGGGAGGTAGGAGGGTGGTGGGCAGGGTAGGGGGGTGGAGAGGTCCTCAGGGGGAGAGGAGGGGAGAGAGGAGGAGTCAGGAGGGGGTGGGGGTGGCAGGGGTGCGAAAGATGGGGAGTAGAAGATGAGTGAGCAAGGGGTAAAGGGAGGAAGAGAGAGAAGGGGGGGGAAAGAGAGAGAGAAGGGGGGGGGGGGGCGGAGGGTGAAGGATGTGGGGGGGGGGGGGGGGGGGGGGGGCTGGAGGTGGGAGAACATATGTACAGTAAAAGAGCGAGCATAAAAAGAATTCAGACTGAAAATTACGTCAAGTATGACACAGTAACATTTTGCGTCACGTACTACTTTGACGTAGTTACACTGATTACGTCACTGAGGAAGGTCCGAGACCGAAAATTTCGTTCTGGTGCAAAAAGCTTGTTATCATATATATATATATATATATAGAGAGAGAGAGAGAGAGAGAGAGATTCAAAAACTTTATTACTCAAGGATAAAGATTTTAGGCATTGCCTAGTCTTCCAATCTGTCCTTGTGACAACAAAAACAGTAACGATAAGACACAACAATAATAACAATAGTAAATACTACCACTACCACCACTACTACTACTACTACTACTAATTATAATACTAATCAACGGACCATCATCATCATAAAAAATATAATGAAGGGAACACTGTCACACACTCACACCCACCCAATCACACACATATGCACACACTCATCCCCAAACACACACACCCTTATGCATATACATATTTGCACATATACCCACATGCATGCATATGTCTACATGTACATACAGATATGTATGCATACGTATACATAAACATAATTAGGTATCAAATCATATTGTAGTACATTACAGATCATATTGTAGTACAATAGCAAATATTGAACAAAAAGAAAGGGAAAAAAAATCAAGAAGTAAAGGGGTTATTAAGACTGTCAAATTAATCACCACACAGAATACAGGAAAGAGGCACGACTGAAATGAAAATATATAAACAGAGCAGAGAAATATAGTTATATCACTGTACATATACAACAGTGATGAGAAACCTGACGCTGATGTGGCAGGCAATAACATCCAATCAATAGCTTGCATGTAATACATAAAAATCACAAAAGGTTGAAAATAAGATGAAACACGTTAGTGTATGTAAAGGAACAGACAGCGCATACGTTTCACAAAGGGCATGATGTGTTTAGGCCGGTTATATTTGGTTTGGGGGTCTATTGTTTGTGGAGCAGAAGTTTTTGTACCCTTGATTTCAAGGACGATAATGAATCGCCTGTCTTGACGAACGTAGGAAGAGAGTTCCAAATAGGTGGTCCAAAAAATGCAAAGCTAGATTTGTACAAGTCAATGCGCACACGAGGCAGAATATAATTATCTGAATCGTAACGCTCTGTTGCCCTTTGAACAAATTCACTGAGGTACGGTGGTGACATGTGGTTGTGTACTTCAAGTTGAACATGAGGACCATTCTATTGTATTCAAATTGCTTGTACAGTGGTAATATTTCCAGTTTTGTTAATTTCTCATCTGTTGATAGTGAGTGGTCGGGTAGAATAAGTTTAGCTGCTCGTCTATGTAATGAGTTAATTTTTTTTAGCTGGTTGTGACTGGCATTGCTCCAGATTGTAGATGCATAATTGATATGAGAAAGACAATGTGCCCCGAAGAATAATTTTCGGGTTGGAGCATCGACATAATGTCTAAGTTTATTGAGTAAGAACAGATTGCGAGCTAACTGTTTGCAGACATGGTTAATATGAGCTTGCCAGTTTAGTTCTTTATCAATTATTACCCCAAGAACGCGGTGCTCACAAACTTGTTCAACTGGGTTCTTGTTTACCTCAAGTTTTAGAGTGAGAGGCTTACGTTGGTGTTTTTGTCTGGATGTCAGTGCCATACTTTTTGTCTTATGTGGGTTAAGTTCCATGTGATTCTGGTAACACCAGTCTAAGATGTCATTTATTCCCTGTTGTAGCGATGATTGTACAACAGCGATGTTGGTGTCACTACAATGAAGAGAACTGTCATCAGCGAACAGATCGCAGATGACGTTGCCAGGTGATATGTGCATCGGCAAGTCATTTATATAGATGCAAAAGAGTAGAGGTCCAAGAATAGAGCCTTGCGGTACACCACGATCTACATGACCTTGAGAAGAGTACGTGCCATTTAAGTAAACACGCTGTGTTCTGTTTTCCAGGTAAGACCGGAAGAATGAGCCAGCTGACTGGTTTTTAGTATATTCATTTAATTTGTTTATCAGTATTTCGTGATCCACAAGATCAAAGGCCTTCTTGAAATCAAGGAAAACTGTTCCAGTGATCTTGTTATGATTAATTGCAGATAACCACGTGTCGCAAAGTCGGGTTAAGGCTGTGTGACAGGAGTGATAACGGCGAAAGCCGGACTGAAGGGGATGAAAGAGGTTGTTTTGCTCCATGTGTTTCATAAGGTGTTTGTGGACGTGCTTTTCAAGAGGCTTGGAAACAACGGACAGTATGGATATTGGTCTAAAGTTGTTGAGATCTGTAATATCTTTTGATTTTGGCAGTGGGATTACTTTTGCTGTTTTTAGTGCAGCTGGAACGTTTCTGTTCAATGCACAAATTGTAAATATATGTAAGGGAGTCTACTATGTAGGGCAAAGCAAGTTTGAGAACAGATGCGTTTAAACTGTCTGGACCCATTGCCTTTTTATTCTTTAGATTTGAGATTAAGGATCCAACTTCATGAACAGCAAGTGGGGGAATAGTGAATGGTTCAGATTTAAGACGTTCTTGACAAAATGTTTGTAACGTCTGGGGGGTCATATAACATTCTGAAGGAAGGTCGTTTGTAGATGTCTGTGTTGACTGAGCTGTTTTTAGAAAATGGTCATTGAGTGAATCCGATGTCCACATAGTTGAGACAGCATTTGTTTTCTTTTTAGACTGATCTGTAATTTCATTAACAGCACGCCATAGTGTTGCTGTGTCTCTGTTGCTGTTGATAAGGTTCTTAAAATGATCTGACTTTGCTTGTTTAACTAAATCACACACTTTAATTCTTTGTTTTCTGTATTCGGTCTCCATCCCAGCAGCTTTTAAAACATCTCTTAATGCCATAGCTACGATGAGATCGTGCGTCAACCAGTTCGGAAGTGTTTTGTGTTTTACTCTCCTCGTCCGAAGAGGAGCATGTCTGTCAACGACTGCAAGAAAGGTTTCATACCATACTGTTAATGCTTGAGTGGGATCTGCAGTCATGAATACTTCATGGAAGGGTGCCAAGCTCAAATCAAGAAAAAATGCAGCGGAACTGAATTTTTTGAAAGAGCGGTATTGGATCGTTGTGTGGCCCTTGCTTTGTTTCCGAGGAAGTTTACAAGACCATGTACAGATAACCGGACAATGGTCACTGATGCTTTTGTTGGACACTGTTATGTTGTGCACCAAATCTTTGTTATTTGTGTAAATATGGTCAAGTAGTGTGGATGACGTTTTCGTGATTCTGGTTGCACTGTGAATGAGTTGATGCAAACCAAAGAGAGTAGTAGTAGATTCCCATGCGGGTTGTGGTTTAAACGGGTTAATGTTGAAATCTCCTGGCAGAATGACATTTTGTTTATGTTTATAAACATTGTCCATCATTTGTACAAAGTCATCATACCAAGGGAATCTAGCTGAGGGATTTCTATACAGAAAGCCTACAAGGAGAGGGGTGGACTTTGAAGGTTTGACCTGTAACCACATACATTCCACATTGTTGGTTTCTAGGTCAGGTCGTCTTTTTGTAAAATGGGAAATACTTTGATGAATGTATATCCCTAATCCTGTTTCACCATACTGATTTCCATCACGGCGAATGAAATCATAGTTAGGTATGGATAAGGCCTCGTTGCTGAATCGGAAATCAAGGCGTGTTTCACTGAGCCCGAGTATATGAATAGGAGGAGAACCATTTAGGAGCATGCATACATCGTGAAGCTTATTGTACAAATGATAAACATTCAGGTGTCCAAGCCGTAGTCCTTTCTCATTAGTAGACAAGTCAGACTGTTGCACATTAGTACCCATAGTGTAGACTAATAGTAAGGAGTATTTGACAAAACTATATACCTGTGGGGGAAAAGCACAAAGGGAAAAAAAAGTAAGATAATCACAAAAAATTAACGTAGATCGAGCAAATGTGTATTTTTGGCCGTTGCTGGACAGAGCAGTACTCAACACCACAGGATAGCGTTCACCAGTCAGACACAATCCTGTATCTAGCAAACGGCAAGCAAGCAAGCAGATTGAAAGCTTCAACAACAAAAAAGCGCGGCACAGCACAGTCAGGGAACCGCGGCACAGCACAGTCAGGGAACCGCGGCACAGCACAGTTAGAGAACCGCGGCACAACACAGTCAGAGAACCGCGGCACAGCACAGTACAGAGAACCGCGGCACAGCACAGTCAGAGAACCGCGGCACAACACAGTCAGAGAACCGCGGCACAGCACAGTTAGAGAACCGCGGCACAGCACAGTCAGAGAACCGCGGCACAGCACAGTCAGAGAACCGCGGCACAGCACAGTCAGAGAACCGCGGCACAGCACAGTCAGAGAACCGCGGCACAACACAGTTAGAGAACCGCGGCACAACACAGTCATAGAACCGCGGCACAGCACAGTCAGAGAACCGCGGCACAGCACAGTCAGAGAACCGCGGCACAGCACAGTCAGAGAACCGCGGCACAACACAGGGAACCGCGGCACAACACAGTCAGAGAACCGCGGCACAACACAGTTAGAAAACCGCGGCACAGTACAGTTAGAGAACCGCGGCACAGTACAGTTAGAGAACCGCGGCACAGTACAGTTAGAGAACCGCGGCACAGCACAGTCAGAGAACCGCGGCACAGTACAGTTAGAGAACCGCGGCACAGCACAGTCAGAGAACCGCGGCACAACACAGTCAGAGAACCGCGGCACAACACAGTTAGAAAACCGCGGCACAACATACAATTAAGGAACGGCGGTACAGCACACAATTAAAGAACCGCGGCACAGCGCAGTCAGGGAACCGCTGCACAGCGCACAGTTAAAGAACCGTGGCAAATCTCAGTTACTGAACCACGGCACAGCAAAATTAGAGAACCGCGGCACAGTCCAATACAAATTATCGGAGAACAACGATACAGCGAAAATGTCAAATAAAGAAGAAGAAGAAGAAGAAGTCTTGCAACAAATAAAAAGTGAGAATTTGGACTTTTAACGCTGATAGAGACTGAAAACATACAGGGTAGAGCAACAAATCAGTCAATGCCGAGTTCTTAATAAATTGCTCTGAGAAATGTAGTGCACTTAGAAAAAAAAAGAAAAAAAAGAAGAAAACACAACAAAGAATAATGTTGAAAAACAAACAGACAAACAAACAAACACACACACACAACAACAACAACAACAACAAAAGCATATAGGAAGAGCAAAAAAAAAGAAAAGAAAAAAAAAGAAATGTCAATTGATTTCTTAAAGTACACAATTTCTTGAGTCTGTTTATGATACAGTAGTACCATAGAACTTAGCACCAGATTTAGGATTGTAGAGATTGTTGATCAGTGTGCGAACTGCCAGGTTCAAGGTTCACAGTTAATTGCATCTTCACAGGATTCAAAGTTTGTCATGAAAACACACACACACACACACACACACACACAACCGCGCGCACGCGGGTTTCAGTTAAGAAGTTACAGCCAAAAGGGGGAAAGGCAGGTGGTGGCACCATGAATGGCCAGTTGTACCACATATGTGGCGGTGGTGTGTGGATGGGGAAGGCAGGGTGGTTCACAGGGGGAGGGAAATGTGCTGCCATGGGTCTGTAAACAGTGCCGCCGTATGACCACGGAGGCCGGTGTTGGCCATTTGACCACGGGGGCATGTGTTGCACACCACGGTCATGGGCGTGGAATGGACAGGGGCGGGACTGGTGAAGATGCTGTGATGCTGGTGGCATGGTCTCGCTTCGCTGCGCTGGCTGGCTGACTGGCCGAGTGGTGGTGGAGGAGGGTGGAGGGCGCTCTGCCGTTTGCGAGCGGAGCATGGGCTTCCAGTGGTGCGGGCCAGTATCTTGAATGGTAGTGGGGGAAGGTTAGAAAGGGGGACTGGTAAGAGTGTGGGAGGGGGTGGAAGGGAGCACATTTGTGTGTGTGAGAAGTTGACGTCGGTGGGAGGGCAAGTCAGGGAATGCTGTCTGTTTTTTTGGAGGAGGGAGGAGGGTGGACTTCGGATCATTCCTATTGGTATTTTTTGAAAGGGTTTCTCTATTAAATCTGGCCGCCATGTTAGGTGTTGGGTCCTCTCGGTCAGGCATACCAGCATGAAGAAGAGGACGTGATGGATAGGGGGCCGGGGGCGTGGGCAAAAGAGGTCGTTTTTGGAGGAAAAGATTTTGGGAAACATGTAACACGCCCCTCTTACTGGGTTCCGTAGCGCTGGAATATAGCGCCAGTCTCGGGGCCCCCTTCAATGTGGTGAAGGTGTTGTGATGGTCAGTGTACAACACCTTCATGTCGCTGCAGGCCTCTTTCAGACTGTTGTTGCTGGGACCTATGACGGCATTCAGTGGGTGTCTTCCTTTGGCAGGGATGATGGACGACGCCTGTATTGCCGCCCTGGGGAATACCCGGTGACACTGGGCAATGAGGGTCACCCACTGCTGCTTGGTCACACCTTTGGCCTCTGTTGCTGTGTGGGGCTCGTAGCAGTCGTTGACACCCACGTGAAAGACTGATTTCTTCACGGTGGGTGACGGGGTCTGCCGAGCAAGCCACTCCGTGAGGCTTGAGACCGTCATGTCTTTGGTAGACACTGTCTGGTGTTTGTCAGTGGGAGTGGGAGGGGTGCAGTGTGCATGGTCAACACGACTGGCTGTGGAATCCCCAAGAAGTACTACTGTCGCGCCCTTTGCAACAGTAGTCATCTGGAGAGGGGAGGCGGTGGGGAGAGGTGACTTAGGGGAGGGGGCTGGTATACTGCTGGACGAAGTGTTGATTAATCTATCATTTTCACTGTCTGCTGCCATGGATGAAGGTGTGTCAGGTGTAGGTGTGTAGACAGGCTGAGATGGAAGGGGCTCCGTGGACTGGGGTGGGCGTTGTTTTGGGGATTTGGAAAGAGAGGTTTGGGGCTTGGGTGTCTGTTGTTTCTGTTGTTTTGGAGGTGAGGTTGCGGAGGGAGTAGTCTGATGTTTCATTTGAGTTCTCAGGGCGTCCAGTTCAATTTTGAAGGACTGTCTTGCCTGATGTAGAGCTGACCTCAGGGCGGGGATTTCTGCCTCCAGGGATTGTTGTTGTCTGAGGAAATCCTCCCTGGGGATGAAGTCACCCTGACAGCAGCTGCAGGTTGTAGACATAGCGGCACTGTCATTGTTAGTGTCTTCTACCGTCTGTTGGTCACTGATGCTGTCAATGTTGCTGGTGTCTGCTACAGTCTGTTGGTCATCACTGTCATTGTTGGTGTCTGCTACAGTCTGTTTGTCACTGATGTTGTCAATGTTGCTGGTGTCTGCTACAGTCTGTTGGTCATCACTGTCATTGTTGGTGTCTGCTACAGTCTGTTGGTCACTGATGTTGTCAATGTTGCTGGTGTCTGCTACAGTCAGTCTGTTGGTCATCACTGTCATTGTTGGTGTCTGCTACAGTCTATTGGTCACTGATGCTGTCAATGTTGCTGGTGTCTGCTACAGTCAGTCTGTTGGTCATCACTGTCATTGTTGGTGTCTGCTACAGTCTGTTTGTCACTGATGTTGTCAATGTTGCTGGTGTCTGCTACAGTCTGTTGGTCATCACTGTCATTGTTGGTGTCTGCTACAGTCAGTCTGTTGGTCATCACTGTCATTGTTGGTGTCTGCTACAGTCAGTCTGTTGGTCATCACTGTCATTGTTGGTGTCTGCTACAGTCTGTTGGTCATCACTGTCATTGTTGGTGTCTGCTACAGTCTGTTGGTCACTGATGTTGTCAATGTTGCTGGTGTCTGCTACAGTCTGTTGGTCATCACTGTCATTGTTGGTGTCTGCTACAGTCTGTTGGTCACTGATGTTGTCAATGTTGCTGGTGTCTGCTGTAGTTTGTTGGTCATCACTGGTGTTTTCAATGTTACTGTTATCTGCTGTAGTCAGTTGGTCATCAGTGAAGTTTACTATGTCTATGTCAGGATGTTCCGTCGCTGTGTCGCTTTTGCCGGTGTTGTATGTGGTATGGTTTTCCGTAGTTTCTGTCGTGGAGATGTCACTGCTGGTGATGTCTGGGGTGGGTGTGTCTGCAGAGAATGGAGAAGTCAGACCGCCATCTGCTGGAGCACTGTGGTAGAACGAGCCATCAAGTGAGGGGCTGTGAGGTGGAGAGGGGCAGTGAGAAAGGGTGTGGGGATTGGGGTTTTCCGGAATTAAGGGGAGAGGCGTGTTGATCTGGTCTCCTGTCTGTGCGTCCCGCTGAGTCTGCTGCTGCGGTGTAGCTCTGTCGGGAGATGTGGCGAGAAGTGTGTTGACTTGGTCTGTCTGCGAGTCTTCATGAGTCTGCTGCTGTGGTGTAGCTCTGTCGGGAGATGTGGCGAGACGTGTGTTGACTTGGTCTGTCTGCGAGTCTTCATGAGTCTGCTGCTGTGGTGTAGCTCTGTCGGGAGATGTGGCGAGACGTGTGTTGACTTGGTCTGTCTGCGAGTCTTCATGAGTCTGCTGCTGTGGTGTAGCTCTGTCGGGAGATGTGGCGAGAAGTATGTTGACTTGGTTTGTCTACGAGTCTTCCTGAGTCTGCTGCTGTGTAACGCTGCGTGTCAGGGGCCGGCGGGGGCGTGTACTGGGCAGGTCAGCGGCTAATTTATGGACGATGGCACGCAGCCTGTGGAATTCCTCGTCCACCCAGGCACCGCACGCGCGGCCCTGCACCAGAATCTTGTTGGTTGTGTAGTATATGTAAACCTTCAATACCTTCTTCTGTGGCTTATTTTTTAAACAAATTTCTAATGTTGACTGGAATAAATCTGAGGGAAGGGTACTATAATCAATAGGCAAGGGTTCAGTATATTTTTGCCGATTGTTAGCGATGTCCGTCCACGTGCATGAAACTTGTTTGGGAGCATACGTCCCAACATAACGGTGATAAAGTGAAAAACGCCAGTGGGGCAAATGTTCAGTTACGGTATCTATTGTTTTCTGTATAGGGTCTAATGTGTGTGTTATGCGTTCAAGAAACTGATCCTTGACCGCTGTGACTTCAGTCTTTTGCATGGATCGCGTCACTCGATCCATGCTAGCCACAGAACCTTGCTGTGGCAGTCCGCTGTGTTGAAATTAGGTCATGATGGCGGGGCACTCTACACGAACCGGTGAAAGACTAACACACACAATCTGAGAACATCCATTAGCACATGTCTGATCACATAATATGACATCGACGATGAGTTAGAGAAGTCCAGTATGAAACCAAACACCACTTCATTTTCTTCACAATACACGGTGAAACATGTAGAATATAGCGAACAGTGAGAGCACAATCTGACAACCTCCCACACATCCGAGACACACACACACACACACACACACACACACGCACGAAGCATTGAATAGATTACCTCATGAATGTTGCTGAATAATAAATTTTGTGTTAACTATTTTTTGGTTGATTTGATTTGTCGATTTACTTTTAATGTTATGTCATTTTCTTATTGTTATTTATTTATGAATCCCCCTTCAGTAAGGGTCTCTGGCCTTATCTGAATAGAACATTCTCTCTCTCTCTCTCTCTCTCTCTCTCTCTCTCTCTCTCTCTCTCTCTCAACATTGTAATTATATGATGTGTTCGTACTTATACGATGGGTTTTGATGTTCAGGCATAAATGATTATTTCATTATCTATAAGTTCTTTAGTATGTGTTTGTATTGATATGATGTGTGTCGATATTACATGCGTAAATATTTTTCATTTATATGTACTTTGTTTTTTGTGTACTGTCCAAACCTTCGAGACGAACGACTGAAAAAAAGGCACATTTACCCCCTGTCACATGTACTTTAAGCTAATGACAAAGTGTCAAAGTGTCGCAAATCTCTTATCAGTTTATGTTGTTTCAATTCTGCTTTTTCCTTTCTGTTCCATTTCATCTGTTTTGCACAATTTTGTTCTGATTCGTACCTACTATGTCACTAGAGCTTTACAGCTAATGACATTAAACATTTCAGTGTTCTCTCTCTTTCTTCCACGCCCCCCCCCCTCCTCTCTCTCTCTCTCTCTCTCTCTCTCTCCTTTCTCCCTTCTCTCTCTCCCAAGTCAAGTTGTGTTCAGGGCTGCCGGAGGGTCTCAGTGTTGTGTGAATGTTCCGTTGCTGGAGAAAGAGACACAGGAGTTTTCTTCGGTAATATACAGGCCATGCACCCTCCGTCATGAAGGATACGTGATGCAACTGGAGAGCACTACAGAGGTATAAAGAAACAACACAATTCTACCACCATCCCAGGGCCTGAGAAACTTGACGTAAATGGTGTAAGCCAATAAGTTGGTAAACCTCGCACCAATGCTACCAACATTCCCAATTCACCAACAAGCCTACACTCACTTTGCTGCACGTTGTATACCCACTTAATTCTGATTTGGGATTGGTATTTGCTAAAGTTAATTACGGATTCCTTAGGGGATGGTATTAACAATGGACAACGTGAACATGGAGGGTAGGCTATGAAGGCAAACACAGAGACTGAGGGACAGTGATCACATGCACTGCCTGTTATCTACAGACGAACCGATCTCGGGCTAATCAGTATACGCGCTCGCGCACACATACACACACAAACATTCACACACACACACACACACACACACACACACACACACACACACACACACACACACACATTTCGTCTAAAACTATGATAAAAAAAAAAAATCAGTGTGGATAGACTTTAAGCAAAAGAACGAACGAACGAACGAACACACACACACACACACACACACACACACAAAGAGAGAGGGAGAGAGAGAGAGAGAGAACAGGTAGGCAACAACAGCAACTGATATTAAACACCGAGTCCATTCGATCAACCCATACATCCAGGTAAACACAAGCAAATGAAAGCGGAATAGACACAGAAGCAACGACAGCAATAGACCAAACAAAGGGGCAATGAGACAAACAAAGAAACAAAACCACCCTGACCTCACAGTTGCCCCTCCTGTGTCGTTATTCAAAAACCGGAATATCCTGATCCAGAACGTGCAGCCGGCTTTAGGCACCACGCAGTAAGACATGCGCGCTGAGGGCTTCCGCTCGAACACGAGGATGTTCATCGTGTCTCCTTGGGAACTGTTGACGCATGCGCGTTGTGCTCGCTGGCGTCTGTCGACTCTGTGACTCGGGGAGGAGAGGTCCGGGGCGCGGTTGATGTAGGTCAGAGAGTCACTGGTGGGTCCGTCCCCTGCTTCCCTGCTGTCCACACCCACTGCACGAGAGCTGGAAGCGCCTGGAACCGTGTTGGTGGTACAGTTCGGGTTTATATATATATATATATATATATATATATATATATATATATATATATATATATATATATATATATATATTTTATATATATATATATATATATATTTTTTTTTTTAAATCTATCTATCTATCTCTTATTTATTTATTCATTAAACTCATCCACGCCTGTTACCCCGCCTGACACATGGGCCGCCAGCAAGCACTCTCCAGACATCCCGGTCCTGTGCCAGTCGCTCTAGCGGTCCCCAGGTGCGGCCTGTCCTCCTGTTGATGTCTGTCTTAAAGTATCGGCGCCATGTATTTCTTGGCCGGCCTCTTTTTCCCTTTCCGCTGCGGGTTCTTTCTTTCTTTCCTTATTTATTTTTAGTTATGTGTTCATGTATTCATTTTATATCTGTTGCCTATAGTCCAGCCGACCACACAGGGTCATAATCATCAGGGCTGAAAAACAGTAAATTTAGGTCCTGCAGAACCTGGGGGGAAAAAGGACACCTGGAAAAGAAAACTAAGCACACGTATACCAGGCTACCTGGCCAGCACATACATTCCTGCTATAAAAAAAAAAGAAAAAAAGGACATGCCTTTGACGTTGACAATTGCATTAGAGGAACGAAGAGAATGAATCATAAATCAAACATATCCATAATATAATAAAACTAAGTATATATAATAACAGGCTTACAAAAATAGAAATTGCATACGGGCATGTTCATAACAAGTCCCAGGCGCAAATAAGAATTAATATAACAAAGCAAGAATGCCCAATTGCCGAATGAATACAGGGAAAAGACAACAACAAATCAATGCTTTCCTGAAAACAAACTCAGTGAATGTACCAGCAAGACAAACAACAACAACAAAAAACCCAACAACAACAAAAATAAAGAAAGAGACGACAGAAAGAAAAGGAAAAAATCTTAAACTAAGATAGCAATAGAAGAGCATGTGCGTGTAACATGCTCCCAACTGCGCACACGTTATGTTAACACAAACAAGACACAAACACAGGTTGGTTTTTTATTTTTTTTATTTATTTATTTATTTTTTTTTTTTTTTATTGTTTTTCCCACATGCATGCATCATGAGCACGTGCGTGCGACATACTCCCACTTATGCACACGCTATGTTAATACAAACATGACACAAAAATAGGCTCCCCCCCACATGCATGCATCATGAGCATGTGCGTGTAACATGCTCCCAACTGCGCACACGTTATTGTTAGCACAAACAGGACACAAACACAGGTTGTTTTTTTTTTTTTTTTTTTTTTTTTTTTCCAGTGATGCACGTCGCCTCGCCGCAGGAGCCCACTCACTTGACCAAGACTTACCTGTTTGTCTAAATGTGTGCTTTTCTCTTGATGTACTTTGTTTTTATTTTAATTTGTCCCGTCATGGATGATATAAATGATTGTCACTCAGTGATGGGTACTTATAAAGGAGTGTATTTTTCTTTATTTGAAAGCCTTTGCTCAGTTGTACTATGTACCATGCAAATAGAATGAGTGGATGCCCTTTAGACTCCACTAGAAAATATAGTACAAGTCATTAATTACTTGATATAATAGCCACAATAATAATAAAATAAAATGGAAAATATAAGCATTGTTTCCATGAACTGTCAAGGACTGGGTAACGTTAAAAAGAGGAGAGATGTTTTTCACTTTCTTAGACAAAAGAAACACTCCATTTATCTCCTTCAAGATACACATTTCGACCCAAATATTGAATCGTATGTTAGATCTGAATGGGGTTACACTTGTCACTTTGCATCTCATAATTCACAATCCAGAGGTGTTGCTGTTATGTTCAATAACAATTTTGAATTTAAAATTAAAAAGGTGTACAAGGATCCTAATGGAAACTGCATAATTATTTCCTTTACAACAGTAGAAAAGGATTTCTTAATTGTAAACATTTATGGCCCAAACAAAGATTCCCCAGAATTTTATGATGAACTGGAAAAAAATATTACACAGTTTGGATACCCAAACCTGATTATTGGAGGTGACTGGAATCTAGTTCTTGACCCACATAAAGATTATTCTAATTATAAACACATAAATAACCCCAAAGCTAGAGACAAAGTAGAAGATATTATGACAAACTTAGATATGTATGATGTTTGGCGAGACTTAAACCCTGATAGTACACGTTTTACATGGCGTAGACCATCCCCTTTTCAACAGAGCCGTTTGGACTTCTTCCTTATATCTGAATGTTTGATACAGTATGTGCACGAAGCAGACATCCAATATGGCTATAGGACAGACCATTCAATGATAGTTCTTAAACTTTCATTTGGCGAAAAAATTAAACGAAAATCTTTTTGGAAATTCAACAATTCTTTACTGAAAGATATAGATTATGTAAATGAAATTAAAGAAGAAATCAAACAAGTTATTAGAGAATATGCAGTTCCATTATACAATTATGAAGAATTAAGAAACATTCTAATGTCCGAAATACAGTGTGTAATATCAGACCAATTATTGTTAGATGTTCTATTAATGAAGATTAGATCAAAAACAATCTCATATGCCACAATGAAAAAACGTAAAACAGAGGAGGAAGAACAACAGTTAGAAATAGAAATACAGAACTTAGAAAGCAGGAATGTCAGAACATGTCAAGAAAATGATAGAATAGAAGAGAATAAGTTAAAGCTTGTAGATATTAGAAAAAAGAAGATGGAAGGAGTACTCATGCGTTCAAGGGCCAGATGGATAGCAGAAGGAGAAAAAGTATCAAAATACTTTTGTAATCTTGAAAAAAGGCACTTTGTAAATAAGAGTATGAAGAAATTAGTTACAGACAAAGGAGAAGAAATCCATGAACATAATGTAATATTAAAGGAGGTTCACGATTTCTATAAACATTTATATAAAAAGAGACTTATTCAAACATGTGAAATAGCAGATATTGTTAAGGAAATGGCTAAACTTAGTAATATAGAAATAGAAAACCTTGAGGGTGAAATTACTTATGAAGAAGCTACCCAGGCACTTAAACGCATGCAGAACAATAAGAGTCCAGGTACTGACGGCTTTTCTGCCGAATTTTTTAAATTCTTTTGGAAGGATCTTGGATACTTAATTGTCAGGTCACTAAATGAAGGTTTGAAGAAAGGTGAACTGTCACAAACACAGAAAGAAGGCATAATAATTTGTATACCAAAGGGTGACAAACCAAGAGAATTTATTAAGAACTGGAGACCGATATCTTTATTAAATGTTGTTTATAAAATTGGATCTTCTTGCTTAGCAAATAGAGTTAAGTCTGTGCTGTCCTCTTTAATTAGTGATGACCAAACAGGATTTATGTCTAACAGATTTATTGGTGACAATATTAGATTAATATATGATATGATTCATTATTTAAATTCAAAGCAGTTGCCTGGTTTATTGATTTGTATAGATTTTGAAAAAGCGTTTGATACTGTTGACTTCACTTTCATGATGAAAGTGTTAAAAGCATTTGGATTTGGTCCAGTCTTCTGTAGATGGATAAGTACTTTTTATCAAAATATTAAATCAGCAGTAGTAGTAAACGGAACGGCGTCTTCTTGGTTTCCAGTAGAGAGAGGATGTCGTCAAGGTGATCCCATTTCACCCTACTTATTTCTTCTATGTGTTGAAATCCTTGGCATAATGATAAGAGAAAATAAACTGATTAAAGGTATTAATATTAATAATACAGATCATAAAATTGCACAGTTTGCAGATGACACCCAATTGATGACCAAAGGAGATAGAATATCGTTTGAGGAGATCATAAGGACAACTGACTCGTTTAGTAGTTTTTCAGGATTATATATGAATGCAGGTAAAACTCAAGCAATATGGCTGGGTAGCAGAAAACAATGTCAAATTAGATATCTACCTCATTTAAAAATGGTATGGAACCCACCAAAATTTAAAATCTTAGGAGTGTGGTTTACTGTTGATTTAGAAGAATGTGAGGAATTAAACTATAAAGACAAAATGTCTGAAATTAGAATGTTATTTAGAATATGGATAAAAAGACCGATTACCCCTTTAGGAAGGATAGCTGTTCTCAAGTCACTGATTTTATCAAAAATAACCCAGTTATGGATGTTTCTACCAAATCCACCTGATGAATATATTGATGAGCTGCAGAAGGCATGTTTCAAGTTTATTTGGAACAAAAAACAGGATCGAATAAGTAGAAAAACAGTAATTAAAAGTACAATATTAGGAGGATTAGGAATGTTTGACATCAAACAATTTATTAAAGGTCTTAAACTGAGCTGGATACGTAAATTAAAGTTTTCAAACCATAAATGGACAATAATAATAAAAGAAAGCAATCCAGTTATCAAAGATATTGATAGATATGGACCCTGTCTACCAACACCTAATGATAAGAATAAGTTCTGGATCCATGTTTTCCAAGCCTACAAAGAATTTTGTCAGAAGGTCCCACTATTAAGTAGTAAAGAAGTTTTAGCAGAACCAATCTTTCTGAACCAAAATATTAAAATTGGAAGTAAGATTTTATCATACAGAAATTGGATGGAAAAGGGGGTCTGGAATATTTCTCATCTAGTGCACGGGGACAGTAGTTTCCTTTCCTATGAAGATTTTAGTCAAAAGCATGGAAATATAACAAATTTCCTTACTTTAAATGGTTGCATAAGGTCAGTTAGAAATTATATAAAAAACCTAAACATTAAAATTGATAATAACACTGCTTTGCAGATGAGAAAATCATTACAAATGATATATTCAGTGAAAAAAGGAACAAAAGTTTATTATGATACTCTAGTTAAAAACAATACGACCCCTAAATGCTGTAAGAAATGGAACGATTTGTTGCAACTGAACATTAATTGGAAACAGACATTTCACAAAATACACAAAATAAGTGATGTTAACTTAAAATGGTTTCAAATAAGATTAGTTCATAGGATTATTGCAACAAACAAATCACTGAAACAGATGAATATCTCTCATAATGATAAATGTAGCTTCTGTGGATCACATCCAGAAACCATTGAACACCTTTTTTGGAGATGTGAGATTGTGCAGAGATTTTGGACTGCTTTCCAAACTGATATTAATAACAAATGCAATAATGTATACAATGCCCAATTATGTGAAGAATTAGTTTTATTTGGAAACTCACACACATTTGCTACAGATGACATTTTAGATTTTATTATTTTACTTGCCAAAAACTTTCTGTACAAATGCAAATTCAATAAACAACCACCACAACTCAATGCATTTAAAACACAGCTCAGATACAGATACAAAATCGAAGAACATGCATCTTATATACTAATGAACCATCATGCTTTCCGTACAAAGTGGAACAGTTACCTTCCAATTATGGAAACTGTTACTTAATCATAATTTCACATGTTCCATAGTTACCATTCTATATAACAGTCCTTACTTTGTACTAATATGTCTTTATTTATTCCTCAATATGTATTATTTGTTGTTGTTTTTTTAACTTTTATAGTTCCTGTTGTCTTTACAATGTGACCAATCACAAATGTTCTTTTCCAATAATGCAGAAGTGGTATACTCATGATCATTATTATTATGACATTATAATGTCACCACTCGCTTTCGCCTTACCCTAGATACCATTACTATAATAGTTGATACATTTGATGCTGTTGCTATGTCACAACTGGTCTAGGCTATTTACTATTAATGTCATCTTAAATCACCATGATTACTACAATCATTAAGATGTAAGTATTGATTGATTGAATGATTGGACAAATCTTCCTTTCTTCTTTTTATTTTTTTATTTATTTATTTTTTTGTTTGTTTTTTTGTTTTTGTGTGTGTGTTTGTTTGTTTATTTGCTTGTTGTTGTTGCTATTGCTGTTGATGTTGTTGTTACAGATTTGTTTTGCCTTGCTATAGCCTGTTTTGTTTTATTTTGTCTTATCTATCTCTCTGTAGTGGAAGATGCTACTGTTCGTTGTATACGGTTTGGTTCATACTATTCTCTGTATTGTATACATGTTTTTGGAAAATTAAAAAAAAAGTTTAAAAAAAAAAAAAGATAGCAATAGAAATTTCTAGCACAGATTTTCTAGAAGGCGGGGGAACTAGGCCTGTTTATACATACCGAAAGAGTTCTTTCCACGGAGGGTTATGATTCAGATGATATGAACTGAAGATACTGCCAAAAGCAACGCGGGCGAGCTCTCTCTCTCTCTTTCTCTCTCTCTCAACATATAACGAGTTGTAGTCAACAAGGAACGAAACAGGTTTCTTTGATTGAGCCATGTATAATATTTACGGAATTAGCAAGAAGCTACGCACTGCGGCCTCATGGTAATTATCACTCATTTGCAGAACTCATGCCTGTCAACCGTTTCCTTTGTTAGTTTGTAAAGAGTTGTTGTATCAGGTTCTTAAAGAGTTGTTGTATTAGGTTCTTTTGTAAAGAGTTGTATCAGGTTCTTTTGTACAGAGTTGTTGCATCAGGTTCTTGTGTAAAGAGTTGTTGTATCACGTTCTTAAAGAGTTGTTGTATTAGGTTCTTTTGTAAAGTGTCGCTGTATCAGGTTCTTTTGTAAAGAGTTGTTGTATCAGGTTCTTAAAGAGTTGTAGTATCAGGTTCTTTTGTAAAGAGTTGTATCAGGTTCTTTTGTACAGAGTTGTTGTATCAGGTTCTTTTGTATAAGCCCCTCCAGTGCTGGGGACCAAGGTCTTAATCGGAATATATAAATATATAAATTCATATTCTCGCATTGGTATTCTATCCAGTAGGCCCACCTGCCGTGCACACAGACACATCGTTGATTCTCTCACCTGTCCAGTACAGCAGCAGTGTAGGACACAGAATCGCTGTCACCACCACTGTCAGCCGTTTGAGTCTCCATCGTACCCCCATACCTGCACAACGACATCAGCGGTTTGAGTCTCCATCGTACCCCCATACCTGCACAACGACATAGCGCTTTGAGTCTCCATCGTACCCCCATACCTGCACAACGACATCAGCGCTTTGAGTCTCCATCGTACCCCCATACCTGCACAACGACATAGCGCTTTGAGTCTCCATCGTACCCCCATACCTGCACAACGACATAGCGCTTTGAGTCTCCATCGTACCCCCATACCTGCACAACGACATAGCGCTTTGAGTCTCCATCGTACCCACATACCTGTCACCACCACTGTAAGTCGTTTGAGTCTCCATCGTACCCCCATACCTGTCACCACCACTGTAAGTCGTTTGAGTCTCCATCGTACCCCCATACCTGTCACCACCACTGTAAGTCGTTTGAGTCTCCATCGTACCCCCCCCATACCTGCACAACGACAACATTAGCGGTTTCCGAGCCGGAGTTTCCAGGAGGTGTCAAAACGTGTGAACTGATCCAGATTGCATACACCACATCTGCTGTATACAACGCCTTTCCTCAGCCAGAGACCAGGCTCTAAGCGCGTTACAAACATGGAGCCATTTGCACATCAGGCTGCCTACTTGGGTAGAACCGGCTGACAGCTGTCATTGACGGGACGCCCATCAATTGTTTCCTGTGTCAACCAGGTTTCAATCACACACACATACACACTCATACAGACATGTACCATTTTACCTGTTTGACCGCTTTTTTGTTGTTTTTCCACTCCGCCACGTAGGCAGCCATACCCCGTTTTCCGGGGATGTGCATGTAGGCTGGGTATGTTATTGCATGTTTCCATAACCCACCGAACGCTGACATGGATTACAAGGTCGTCAACATGCATATTTGATTTTCTTCGTGCGTATACACACAAAGGTGGTTCAG
The DNA here is from genome assembly GCF_041734735.1 of Babylonia areolata. Lineage (NCBI taxonomy): Eukaryota > Metazoa > Mollusca > Gastropoda > Neogastropoda > Buccinidae > Babylonia > Babylonia areolata. Next base: position 13,899,160 of record NC_134889.1, read on the forward strand.
GCACTAGCAGGTCTGTGCATAATTATGTTGACCTGGGAATTCTGCGAAATCCCCACCCTTTACCCACCAGGCGCCACACTCACACACACACACACGTTCGCTCCCGCGAACGCACGCACACACGCATACACACACATTCGCGCTCACGCGCGCGTCCGCGCGCGCATACACACACACACACACACACACCAAACACAATCACTATTTACACTTACCTTCACGTAATCCACGTGTTACAAAGGCTTTGCAACACTGTCAGTATCGCGTGTGGGTTTCTTCACTTGAAGTTGAAAGGGACATTTATTTCGTTGTTCTTTATGACTGGCTGTCAATCGATAACCAATTCATCATGGAAAACTATTTGTGTCAAAAATGTGTTTTTTTTCCCCATTTATTCGGTCGTCCATTGATGGAGTCTCCCGTCAGACCGACGGATGAGTAGGCAGGCAGGCTTATATGTCGGTGTGTGTCCTCATATGGGAGAAGAGGCCGATTCTGGATGCGCAGCAGTCCCCACAGGTGTTGCAAGGGAAAACGTCTCCAGGAATTGAGCCCCGTTTCCTTCGCTCACGCTTCTTCTTAATGGCCAGCGTTCTTTTGTTTCAAACGTCTTTATGCCGCTAGAGCACAGCATCCTCCAGCGAGAGCGGTCAAGGGCATCATTTTCTTAGGAAGCGATGTCTATGTCACAGGCTTTGAGGTTTGTCTTCAAGGTGTCCTTGAAGCGCTTGCAGGGTCTTCCAAGTTCGCGGTGGCCTTCCTTCAGCTGGCCGTACAATAGCATCTTCGGGATCCTGCTCTCTGTCATGCGGACAACGTGTCCTGTCCAGCGTAGCTGGCACTGGATCAGCAGGCTTTCGATGCTGTCGTCCATTAGCTCCTTTGTAAAAACAACAACAACGACGACGACATTTGGAGTGGAGTGGTAGCCTAGAGGTAACGCGTCCGCATAGGAAGCGAGAGAATCTGAGCGCGCTGGTTCGAATCACGACTCATCCGCCGATATTTTCTCCCCGTCCACTAGACCTTGAGTGGTGGTATGGATGCTAGTCATTCGGATGAGACGATAAACCAAGGTCCCGTGTGCAGCATGCACTTAGCGCACGTGAAAGAACCCACGGCAACAAAAGGGTTGTTAACGGCAAAATTCTGTAGAAATATCCACTTCGATAGGAAAAACAAAACTGCACGCAGAGGAAAAAATCAAAGGGGGTGGCGCTGTCGTGTAGCGACGCGCTGTCCATGGGGAAAGCAGTCCGAATTTCACACAGAGAAATCTGCTGTGATAAAAATAAATACAAATACATATTCAATTGTTGTTGATGATGTTGTTGCTTGCTTGCTTGCTGCTGCTCTTGATTCAATAAAACAGAATTTAATTGGAAATTGTCATTGATTCTTATTTTGTTCATTCTGATTCCGTTCATTTCATGTTACTTTATTGCTTAATGTTTTCTTGACCATCCTGCGTTGTTTGACTAAGTTACAGATCGAGATAATGATATGTGTCAGAAAAAGAGCCATGAGTGTTGTTACAGATGCTTCCATGCAGCACACAAACACACCCACCCACCGACCCACTCACACACGCACACAGACACACACACATGCGCACTCGTACGCACACACACACACACATACACATTATTACACATTCACCAACCTACACACCTTCCGACATATCCCTACCCCACCCCGTCCCCCACATACGCGGCACACACACACACACACACACACACACACACACACACACACACACACACACACAACACACACACTCCACACACACACACCCTCCACACACATTAAAAATTAGTTAAAAACCACACGTACAAATCACGCGCAACGTCCACATTATTTGTACACTTTTGACTCTCTAAAGTTGTCCATAGTTTTTAGGAAGCAAAAGCTCGGTTTTCATACGGCGGTTTTGATTGATCGAATATCTACCCGGCGACCGTCAGCGTGTATCATTGGACAGACAGACAGTTACCAGCTGACGACTTCCTGCGGCGTTTGTTCTGACGTCTGTAAGCCCGTGACATTGAGGGAATGGAACCTTCGGGTCATAAAGCTCCAGTGGTCCCGCACCACGCTTTGCGCCGCTGGGTACTGGGTTGAGGATTAGTGCATGCGGTGTGTAGTGTGTTCTGAGTGGAGGCAACGTATGGCGACAAGTTGTCAGTTGAATGTGAATCATCGTCGTGGGGCCATAACATGGAGAATAACACGCACACACACACACACTTCCAATATCTCTCTCTCTTTAGTGAACAGACGTTGAATTAATTACCAACCACCCGACCGACCGACCGACCAACCATCCAATCAAGCCCCCCCCCCCCCCCCCCCCCCCCCCCCCCCCCCCCCCCCCCCCCCCCCACACACACACACAACGGAAGGAAGAGTGAGGGACCAGAAAGACTCGCGTGAAAAGATCCCAGTTGAAAACCTCTCTCTCTCTCTCTCTCTCTGTATAAGACGTTAGGTAGTGTTAGACCCAGCAGTGTTGACACCTTACGGGGGTGGGGTTCAAAGCCGGGCAAAGAGTGACGGCTTATTAGCTTGATCACAGCTGTTTAGCTTTTGTTCAACAGCACACAGATGTGGCACTTAAAGCCGTTTCCATTCGTCAATGAGACAGACACAGGGAGGTACAGAAAGAAGGAAAGAGAGAGGGGAAAGAAAGCATTGATTTGTCTTGTGAAGACCTTCTAAAAATATAAAGAAATGATATTCGAGACTTACTTTAACGTTTTTGATTCCATATATACATATAAGTATTGACTTGTGAACGTTTTTTGTGTGCTCCTATTTGCACAGTAGACAAAACGGTGTATGGAAATCTTGGAAGCTCAAGTGTAAACACAATTCGATATTGGTTTAAATTACTTGAGATGGACATGATAGACTTCCTCGTAAGGCATACCAGATGATGCTGGAGTTTGACCACAGAGGTAAGAAGTGGTGGGTATCAAATGTGAGAGAAACTTTGTGTGAAACAGAAGTATTGCTTGGCCGCAGTACTGTACACGTAAAAAATGTTTCCAAATACTTTCAGATATTGATAGATATGCTTATCAAGGAAATGTTCAGGGGTCTAATGGGACAGGGGCGGGTATTCAGGACATCGAACCTTTATAACTTTTTTTTTCTTAAAGGAAAAGTATCTTATTAATGAAGATATGTGACGCCGCACGCGAAAATCATGGATAAGTCGCTGGAGTAAATTTCACGCAACACGCTGTGAAAGTGACAAGGGGTGAAAATTTCAAATTTGAGTTTTTTGGTTATTCAGATTGTATGATCTTTTTCTATTAAATTTCCAAGTATTATATAGAAATATAAAGTATTAGTGCTTTATTTTGATGTTTTCCCGTTGGGAATTGGTGATCAAGAGTGGGAAACAGCGAACTCGTTTGCCCCAATTTTCTCAGAAGTACGTTTGTGATCATCACGAAACTCAAATACATGTATCTCAGAAACTAATAAAGATACTTGAATTCTGTTTTCTGTGTGTTATTCAGAATTCTCTCTACTTTCAAATAAAAGAATAATATCATTTTGTGAATTTTGACCATTACCCATGTTTTTCGCATGCACCATCACATATGTTTTGTTTCCAGGCGTCGCATGGAAGGGAAAACGTGCACAACAACAACCCCAGACATGGTAGACACTGATGGAACCAAGCTTAAGACAAACGAAGAAAAAGGTTCCGCCCTGCTCAAACGTTTCATACAACAGAGCGATCAAAGCAACTTAGATGAGAAAAAGAAATTTGTTGAGGAGTTAAACCAAACCCTTATGCAGACTGGACCTGATGATGACTTGACAATAGATGATCAAAATGAAGCAATAGCTAAATGCAAGAAAGAATCTGCCCCTGGCCCAGACAAAGTTCGCTGCTCGGACATCAAGGAAATATCGGAAGAAGACAGAAGCAAACTTTTCAATCTATATCAAAAGTTTCCACAATGGACATGTGCCGGAGGACTGGACACACAGCTTCTTAAAACCCATACCAAAACCAGGAAAGGACCACCATCAGGTAAGCGGCTACCGGATCCTAACCATGCAAAACATCGCTGGAAAGCTCATGGAACGCATGATAGCCAGGAAACTTGCAAGGGATCTTGAACACAGGCACATTCTCCCTTCAAATCAAGGTGGTTACAGAACAGGCAAGGCCACATGGGAAAATGCAGCTGCTTTTGCATATGAGGTGTATGAAGGATTTCAAAGGAAAGAAGAACACTAGCAGTAGCAATCGACCTTGAAGATGCCTACAATAAAGTCCAGTTTGCACACCTCATGGAGCTGCTACTAAGGTATGGAGTAAGTTTGACACTGACAAGATGGATAGCAGCAGCGCTTCAGGAAAGAACCGTCGTCCTACGCCTCGGAGATTGGATGTCTGCACCTTCTAAACTATCCATGGGACTGCCACAAGGGTCTCCGCTCTCTCCTGTCCTCTACAATGTCTACACGAAGGGCCTTGCAGACTTAAACAACAATGGAATAGCTCGGGTGCTTACTCTTGCGGATGATGGCCTGGTCTTCAAAACTTCGAAAGATGCTCAGGAAAGAACCAAAGCCGTCCAGAAACAACTAAACAATATTGCTCAATGGTGCAAAGACACAGGATCTTCCATCAATCCAGCGAAAGCCCAAACGTTGCTGTGCACCCTGAACAACAGAACCGCGAGCAAAGCACCACCTTCTGTGTCATTCGATGGGATTCAGATCGAGAAAACTGAATGCCTACGCTACCTAGGAATACACTTCGACAGGATGCTGACCTTCAGAAAACATACGGAAAATACTGTTCTCAAATGCAAAAAAAGGCCTTTCAGCCTTAAAGGCAATGGCAACCAAAGGTATTGAACAACGCCACCTCTTCCTGCTATACCAATCACTCGTCCTCAGTGTGATCGACTACGGACTTGGGCTAACAACACCGTCTCAAAGCAACCTCTTAAAATTAGAAAGAGTTCAAAATGAAGCTATGAGGCTGATCCTTGGAACAACAAAAGACACGCCCACAGAAACCATGCGATACCTGCTTGACCTTCCTTCAGTGCAGGCCAGAAACAAGTTAGAACGGGTCAAGACCTACTTCAAAGCATTAGAAAACCCTCAAAACCCACTGCATACCCCCGAAAGCGGAGTATGGCTGCCTACATGGCGGGGTAAAAACGGTCATACACGTAAAAGCCCACTCGTGTATATACGAGTGAACGTGGGAGTTGCAGCCCACAAACAAAGAAGAAGAAGAAGAAGAAAACCCACTGCATGACGCAGTCAAACAACCAAAAGGCAGCCGTCTAGGACGAGGAAGATCATGGATGGGGCAAACAGAAGACACAATCCAACTAGTATGCCGACTACAAGACCTGAAAGAAACAAAAGAATGGGAGAAAAACCCCGAAAACCTCAACCATCTATTCAACACAGCCATTTCACCCACTCTAGGAAGACATTGTCAGGAATGGCCAGAGGGCAAAACTGATGCGGAAGTGAAGCTACTCATAGAAGAAAACAGTAAAGAAGAGGACATCATCATATACACAGATGGCTCAGTCACCAAAGACCAATCCGGTTGGGGATTCACTGCGAAACAAAATGGAAAAACAGTTAGGGAAGAGAATGCTGCCTACAAAGTCACAACCTCCAGCCTAACGATGGAAGTTGAAGCTGTGACACATGCCCTCCAGTGGCTATCGTCCATCCATATGCCCGGAAACAAACATGCCATGATTCTAACCGACTCAATGAACCTCATACAGAAAATTGAAAACGGAATGGGAAGCCCAGAGTGGCATAAGGCAATGCGCAACTTTCAGATTAAAAAACTCACATGGTCATACTGCCCGGGACATGCAGGAGTTAAGGGAAATGAGCGAGCTGACAGACTTGCTGGTAACGGAACACCAACGAGCGGCCTACATCTAGGAAAATCGGAAATCCTCAGAAAAGTCAAAGAATATCAAAAAGAACAGGTACAAGGCCATCACACCATCGATCGCCTCAAAGAAATAAAAGCAGAGAGAGGGAGCGGCCGTAAGTCTAACATGAAAGGTAGAGCACGATGCTTTGCAAATCAAACAAATATCGGCATCATTTCCAAACCAACATTACGCAAATTTCTTCAAAACGGAACAGAGTCTCTGTGGGCTTTTCCAAGTACAATAGACTGAGCAACACACTAGACGCCACGTTCTTGGCATCAGAGATCTTTTCCCATCCCTCTTGCGGCCAATCAGTGGCAGCCTCTGTGCATGTGTGTATGTGTGTGTATGTGTGGGTCTGTGTTTTTGAGTGCGTTTGTGCATGCGTGAGAGTGTAAGTGTACACACAAGTGTCAGGAGAGTTCTGTGCATGTGTGTGTGTGTGTGTGAGGGGGAGGTGGGGTGCAGGGAGGAGGTGAGATAGAAGATGAGGTATGTGAGTGTATGCATGCCTACACTGTGGGAGCATCAGGATATTGGAACGTATATATTATATATATATATCTTTGTATATATGTGTGTGGGGTTGGGGGTGGGAGATATGGGCGTAAGTGTTCATCTGTGTGTGTGAGTGTGTGTGTGTGTGTGTGTGTGCGTGTGTGTGTGTGCCGTGGAAGCTGCGATACATAGACTAGAAATGAGTGTGTGGAGGAGGGGGTAGAGGAGGTGCAGAGAAATTTGTGGTGTGTGTGTGTGTGTGTGTGTGTGTGTGTGTGTGTGTTGGAGCTCATGTACGTTTATATGTATTTGACTGTGCTTTCATATCTGTGAAACTGCGTTTTGGGGGCATATCTGTTATGCATGTGTGGGTGTATGTGTGAATGTGTGTCTTCATGTTTTATATTTATTTGCTTATTTATCATCATTGTTGTCTTATTTATTTAACTATTTATTTATTATTATTGTTATTTTATCATTATTTTCATTACTACTATCTTTTTTTTTCTTTTTTTTATATCATAATTATTATTTATTTATTTATGTATGTACGCTTATCTATCTATCTATATATATTTTTTTTTTCTTCTTTTTTTTCTCAAGGCCTGACTAAGCGCGTTGGGTTACGCTGCTGGTCAGGCATCTGCTTGGCAGATGTGGTGTAGCGTATATGGATTTGTCCGAACGCAGTGACGCCTCCTTGAGCTACTGAAACTGAAACTGAAACTTGTTTCCAGGTTGCACAAAAACAACTTTTAAAGTATTACCATTAACTAACAACTTATTTCATACTCACTCCGGACGATGGAACGCTGTAGCGGTTTCGACAATTTTTTTTTTTTTTCCATGTTTTCCTCGTGGGGTCGCAGCTTCACCGGGCATTGCGAACGTGTAAGGAAGGGTCTTTATGAGATCTCGGAACAACACACTCCACAGCGAGCCAGCGAGACCCCACACGACAAGCTAATCTGCATACATATCGAAAATGGCGTCGCATGCGATACAAGTGGAAAATTTTGGAGCAAACTAGATCACGACAGCGGCTTTTAGCGCTGCTGAAGTGATTGAAATGCTTCAGATTGAAGGTTTCGACATGTACGAGGATGATGAAGATGTTGAATGAATTTAAGTATCTGCAGTGAAGACAGGCTACCAGCAAGAAGTAACTGATAGTGACTCAGCTTCTGAGAGCAGTGAAGAGGGAGGGGGGTGGGCGTTCACACGACGTGAGGAGATGGGTCAGTGGGTCAAGTTCAGTGAGTTTCATTCAGTTACTTTATGTTTTGTATTTTTTGTGATTTTTTTCCTAACAAAAGGGTTGTCTGTAGTGAAAAACAAGGTAGAAAACTATTCGTCCGGAGCCGGCGAGTTAAATTAAGTATTGCCTAAATCAAAGAGACTGAAACCGTCCATTTTGTATTAAAAAAAAAGAAGTTTTTTTTCGATGGCCACGGAATGATTCAGCGCTTAAAGTATTACCCCTTCGCGAAAAAATTGAACGACTGGTGAAGCAAGCAGAAGGATTGGGGTTAGATGGTAAGGATATTGAAAACTGCATGAATTATGCACTTCAGCGAGTTTGGATTGAAGGAGAGAGTAGCTAAGTTTGTGCTGGAACAGGAAAAAGAAGAAAGGCAGGAAACAGAAAAATAAAGGCAGGATAAAGTAGCAAGAGAAGAGACAGAGAGAACGTAGAGACAGAGAAAAAGAGAAGCAAATGAAAGATCGAAAAAGATTAAATCAGAAACTGAACTCGAAAAGATGTTATGATTGCAGGCTAAAAACTCGACAAGGGCTCCAGACGAGGGTTTTGTAAGAAACGGGAGGATCACCTTTCGAGCAAAGTTCTCGTGGTCCCTTTTACACGGCGCCTTCGCATCCCCCCCACCCCACCCCACCACTACCACCCGGCCCTCCGCACCCTGCCCCCCCAAATTCCCGAGAATAAAGATCACCGTGATTCATTCATCTACCGTGTGGAAGCTCATTCTGTTCTTTGCAGGTGGCAGAGAAATACATGGCCTGTTCACATCGTCGCATGTTTGCAGGGTGTTCCAATGTGATTCTATCATTCCCTTTGCGCATTAGGAGCACCAGGTTATGATGATGTGAAGAATGATTTTTATGAAGAACTTCCTCTACACAGAGGGTTTTCAGGGGCATTTTCGGGTTGCAAAACCAGAGAGAAATTATTCCTTTTTCTGTTTGTTTGTCTCATTATTTTGATCTTTTATTAATAACATTGACGGGAAGGGATATACTTGTTAATATATATGGACCAAATAAGGACGTTATTTTATTTCATTTTACACGAAATTTAAACATAAAATAAATCAGTATGATAAACGTGGTCTTGTGACTGGAATTTAGTGCTTGATCCACAATGGCACTGTTACTATCATTTTAAATCGCTGGCTTGAGTGAGCTGAGGTGGCGAAAGATTTCAATGCTCTGACAGAGATTTGTTGTTCAAAGAACATATTCTTTATTCTGTGTCAAAGGACCTGGCTGTGTTTTTAAATAAAGGCAAGTTGATATTTTACAGGCTCTTGCAGAGGCGGCGGAAACATTCAGGTCCACAGGTAAAGATACTCCATTGGGTTGTTTTTTCTTCTGTTGCACAGAGTGGGCCTCAACAGCACGCGGGTTCAGACGTCATTTTTGGTAACAACCGTACCGGGGAGCAACTTGAGGCTTTCCTGCTGTGTGAGGGGGAACTGGAGGCTTTCCTGCTGTGTGGGGGGGAACTGGAGGCTTTCCTGCTGTGTGGGGGGGAACTGGAGGCTTTCCTGCTGTGTGAGGGGGAACTGGAGGCTTTCTTGCTGTGTGGGGGGGAACTGGAGGCTTTCCTGCTGTGTGAGGGGGAACTGGAGGCTTTCCTGCCGTGTGGGGGGGGAACTGGAGGCTTTCCTGCTATGTGAGGGGGAACTGGAGGCTTTCCTGCTGTGTGGGGGGGAACTGGAGGCTTTCCTGCTGTGTGAGGGGGAACTGGAGGCTTTCTTGCTGTAAGGGGAGGAACTGGAGGCTTTCTTGCTGTGTGAGGGGGAACTGGAGGCTTTCTTGCTGTGTGAGGGGGAACTGGAGGCTTTCTTGCTGTGTGAGGGGGAACTGGGGGCTTTCTTGCTGTGTGAGGGGGAACTGGAGGCTTTCCTGTTGTGTGAGGGGGAACTGGGGGCTTTCTTGCTGTGTGAGGGGGAACTGGAGGCTTTCTTGCTGTGTGAGGGGGAACTGGAGGCTTTCTTGCTGTGTGAGGGGGAACTGGGGGCTTTCTTGCTGTGTGAGGGGGAACTGGAGGCTTTCCTGTTGTGTGAGGGGGAACTGGAGGCTTTCCTGCTGTGTGAGGAGGAACTGGAGGCTTTCCTGTTGTAAGGGGAGGAACTGGAGGCTTTCCTGCTGTGTGAGGGGGAACTGGAGGCTTTCCTGCTGTGTGAGGGGGAACTGGAGGCTTTCTTGCAGTAAGGGGAGGAACTGGAGGCTTTCTTGCTGTAAGGGGAGGAACTGGAGGTTTCTTGCTGTAAGGGGAGGAACTGGAGGCTTTCTTGCTGTAAGGGGAGGAACTGGAGGCCTTCTTGCTGTAAGGGGAGGAACTGGAGGCTTTCTTGCTGTGTGAGGTGGAACTGGAGGCTTTCCTGCTGTGTGAGGGGGAACTGGAGGCTTTCCTGCTGTGTGAGGGGGAACTGGAGGCTTTCCTGCTGTGTGAGGGGGAACTGGAGGCTTTCCTGTTGTAAGGGGAGGAACTGGAGGCTTTCTTGCTATGTGAGGGGGAACTGGAGGCTTTCGTGCTGTGTGAGGGGGAACTGGGGGCTTTCCTGTTGTTATGGGAGGAACTGGTGGCTTTCCTGTTGTAAGGGGAGGAACTGGTGGCTTTCGTGCTGTAAGGGGAGGAACTGGTGGCTTTCTTGCTGTGTGAGGGGGAACTGGAGGCTTTCTTGCTGTGTGAGGGGGAACTGGAGGCTTTCTTGCTGTGTGAGGGGGAACTGGAGGCTTTCGTGCTGTAAGGGGAGGAACTGGAGGCTTTCTTGCTGTGTGAGGGGGAACTGGAGGCTTTCTTGCTGTGAGAGGGGGAACTGGGGGCTTTCTTGCTGTGTGAGGGGGAACTGGAGGCTTTCTTGCTGTGTGAGGGGGAACTGGAGGCTTTCTTGCTGTGAGAGGGGGAACTGGAGGCTTTCTTGCTGTGAGAGGGGGAACTGGGGGCTTTCTTGCTGTGTGAGGGGGAACTGGGGGCTTTCTTGCTGTAAGGGGAGGAACTGGAGGCTTTCTTGCTGTGTGAGGGGGAACTGGAGGCTTTCTTGCTGTGTGAGGGGGAACTGGAGGCTTTCTTGCTGTAAGGGGAGGAACTGGAGGCTTTCTTGCTGTGTGAGGGGGAACTGGAGGCTTTCTTGCTGTGTGAGGGGAGGAACTAGAGGCAGGGGTGGGAATCACATCCCGGCAAAAGGCAGGCTTCTCGGTTTGATTTGAGCTGTTTAGCTGATGTCCAACAGCAACAGATCTGGCAGATATAGTCTGTTTCTTTTCATCAATAAGAGAGAGAGGGGGGGGGGGAGGGAGAGACAGTCAGAAAGAGACCGGAATAGAGAGAGAGGGGGGTGGGGGGGGCAGGCAAACAGGGTGACAGTGATGAACGGTATATTTGTTTTTGTTTTTTAAAAAGAAGAAAAAAAAGGAAAAAATAGGTTGTTTGACTTTTTTGAGTGGACATTGTACTGTCAATTAAGTGCTTTTCAACAAAGTTATGGAGGAGAGCGAGAGAGACAGTGTGCGTGTGACTGTGTGTATGTGAGTGTGTGTGTGTGTGTGTGAGAGAGAGAGAGAGAGAGAGAGAGAGAGAGTGGAAAAGAAAAAGACAGACACATGACAGGGATAGACAACTATGTGTGTGGGGGGAGGGGAGGAGACAGACGACAGAAAGAGAGAGAAACCGAAAAAGACAGGAAATGGCGTGGCGGAGAGAGACAGACGGACAGACAGAACGAGAGACAGACAGAAAAACGGAGAGGCCAGTCAAAATGGGAACCACTGAACAATTGCATGAAACACTTTTTTGTGTGTGGAAAACTTCTGTTTTTCTCTTCTTTAAAAAAAAAAAAAATTATCAAATTGACTGTGGAAAACATAAACGGCAAGTAACAACCATCTCAGAATAATAGATATCCGTATACTAAACAACCACACATGCACATTCTCTCTCTCCCTGCCCCTATCGCTGTGTCTCAAGCGAATAATAATTAATTAGTGCAGTGCATTTTAGCTCGTGTAAAACCATATATATATGTGTGTGTGTGTGTGTGTGTGTGTGTGTGTGCCAGAAAAAAGTGATCACATGCCAAAACACACACACACACACACAGAGTCCCGAACGCACTTTCGTTCGTGAGTAGCTGAACATGCACGTGCTGAATCAAGCTGAGCTGACATGCTGCTGCACGTGTTTTGCATGCGGTGGGTGGGGGAGGGTCGTTTTGAATCAGCATGTGTGTGGTGGAATGGCTAGCTGGGTTGGGAAGATTAAGTGAACATTTTGAAGGTTTTGGTCAGTTGACAACCACCAGCCTTAGTGTGTGTCGACTCAAAACTAGTTCGTCAGTTGATGACGGTTTTTTTTGTTTTTTTTTGTTTTTTTTAAAGAAGAAGAAAAAAAGAAAAGAAAAAGAAGTTGTTTAACTTTTTTGAGTGGACGTTGCACTGTCAATGAAGTGCTTTTCAACAAAGTTATGGAGGAGAGCAGAAGACCCGTTGTTGGTCTGTGGTGTGGGGAGTGCAGCCAACCTTCTACTTCAATATATAATTTAAATTATACGTCCTTTTCTATTTCCCCAAAATTAAACGTTCTCGTTACAACACGGTCCATGAAAAACACAACCACACCCACACAAACACACACACACAAACATTGGTGACCCACACATTCTAGCAAACACGCAGTATTTCACAAATGTTACATAATATCAGGTGCTGTGCATAGTCAATAATAAGTTAAAAACAACAAGACGTTGCATAATACATTTCACATGTCGCAGTACCAATTGATATGGACGGAGTAAAGTAACAGATTTAACATCACATCATTAGTACATCAATACTGCCATACATGGTATGTGGAGTGGTGGCCTAGTGGTCACGCCTACGCCTCGGTAGCGAGAGAATCTGAGCGTGCGGCATCAAAACCCCAGTCGTCAGAATTTCTTCACCTCCATTAGACCATGGGTAGTGGTCTGGACGCTAGTCATTCAGATGAGACGATAAACCGAGGTCCCGTGTGTAGCATGCACTTTGCGCTCGTAAAAGAATCCACGGCAACAAGAGTTGTCCTTAGCCAAACTCTGCAGAAAAATCCACTTGGATTGTAAAACCAACGCACCTACACACAGAAAAAAGACGAAAAAACAAAACAACAACAAAAAATCAAAACAAAACCAAACCAGTAGCGCTGCACTGTGGCGACGCTACCTCTCTAAATTTCACACAGAAATTTATATGTCGTGACAAAAAGGAATACAGTACCATACAATATAATACATTTACTCACTGTGTAACCATGTGCCGACAGAGGCAGTATAGGAATTCATATGGACAGAGTAGAGTAATTAATTTAACATGGCATGATCAGTAACATCTCGAAGATTGCCGCTTAGCACTGTAAGCTTGTGCCGACGTATACACTGTCGCAACCAACCAGCCAACTTTACCTTTTTCACAGCTTGACTGCCTGAGCGGAAGAAATGGCAAGCAGTTGATATAACTTACATTGCTCCTGTGCTCGGCCAGTGACCAAGTTCGGAGCGCTCTACAAACATTTGCACAAGACTGCCTACCTGGGTACAGCCGACACCTTTAATGTACCGCTCACCATTCGTTTTCTGTATCAGTCAGTCAGGCTTCAGTTAAATGGTAGCGCTAGTTGTACACTACGACGCATACGTATTGATAATTCTTGTTTGCTTCCACATTATAATGCTACGTCTATTGATAATAAACGTATCAAAAACAATACATTTCTCCCACACGACTGATAATTCCAAACACACTTTTTCTTCCGTAACTAACAGTTATTGAGCTTCCTGGACGTTGTACACATACACTGCTGCAGTTACACTAACAACAACAACAACAACCCAAAACAACAAACAGAATATTGTTCTTTAAATCCCGACACTCAACTCCGCACAAATAAAACAGAGTACCTACCAACACTCTTGTTGACACAGACACACAACTTTAAGACATCGACTTAAAGCGCAAAGCATCTATCTTACCAAATGTAAGTGTATAATCTCTGTCTCTTCCTCTAATGTTAGGTTCCAAGTACCATGTCCTTCAGCAGCACTCATCTCCTCTACTTACAATGCTTCCTTTTTTTTCTTTGCACTGTTTTCTTCTCGCATCTTTTCCCCTTCACTTCCTTTCTTTGCAATAATCGTATGAATGGGAGAGTGCCTCGATAACATTGTAGTGAGTGTACAAGAGCCAATGAGAAGAAAAGACAACCGGATCAAAACTGTATGTTTTCGTTGCTCTTACGGATTGCACCATCATTTTATTTCATTTCATTTTATTCTGTTGTATTTTTTGTCTTGTGGTCTTACATTTGCGGCATCAGGTCGAAATGTAGTACAACAAGCCGCAACCCGAACGACTCGCATTTGCCCACTGATGGCTGCAGGGCAACGCATACTGCTGGCTTTAACCTCTACTCAGCGTAGCTAACGTTTCCCCCCTCACAACCACGTCTATCTCACGAAACGACACACGCCCCCAACACATACCTTACTACTCGTCCCCTCACAACAGTAGCAACCAGTAAGGTGTGTGTGGACGTGCTATCTAACATAACAGGCACGCGCACAGAGCATTCCCATCGGTGGCAGATGCTGGCTTCGAGCAGCATCACATCACAGTGACATTCCCCCGTAAGGGGGACAGGGGGGAGGCGGCACGAGAGAATGCCAGTTTCAAGTAATCTGTTTTCATACATCCACGAAACAAACAAACGTAAATGAGTAAATTTAAAGAAGTGAGCCCATGTGGTCCACCATCATGCAACCCTTCTCGCTGACCTCAGCGTCATCGTCAAATGTTCCCATTGGTCCATACTGGCCTATCCCCCCCGCCCCCCCACAATCCCCCCCAACACACACATGGCAATCTTAGGCGAGTTTCGATTGGTCAGTCGTTCCAATGGTTGCATGCGTGGTCTCACCCATTCCCCGAAGGTGCTTTTTTATGTGACGACCTGAGCATTGCCATTGGTTACAGTCCTGAGAGGGGCGGATCTCGCAGAGTCCGGGACCAGTCCTGCCACTCCGTCCGTTGCCCCGGCAACCTGGCTCACCTCTGACCTCGGACTGGGGTTGTAGACGGTGTTGAAGGTCACTTGTTCTGGAATGTTATTATTATTGATTGATTAATAAATCAATTAGTTGATCAATAAACAGAAACGGAAGGTACAAATAAAGTACGGATGAACATGACTCGTGTGGAACACACACACACACACATTGTGGCGGTGGCCTTGTGGACAAGAAACCAAGGTAAGAAGCGCGGGTCCACCGGGATCTTCTTCTGCGTTCGTAGACTGTAACTCGCACGTTTTCTCATATGTCCACGAGTGGGCTTTTACGTGTACCACCGTTTTTACCCCGCCATGTAGGCAGAAATACTCCGTTCTCGGGGGTGTGCATGCTGGGTATGTTCTTGTTTCCATAACCCACCGAACGCTGACATGGATTACAGGATCTTTAACTTGCGTATTTGATCTTCTGTTTGCGTATACACACGAAGGGGGTTCAGGCACAAGCAGGTCTGCACAAATGTTGACCTGGGAGATCGGAAAAATCTCCATCCTTTTCCCGCCAGGCGCCGTTACCGAGATTCGAACGCGGGATCCTCAGATTGAAAGTCCAACACTTTAACCACTCGGCTATTGCACCCGTCCCACCGGGATCAATTCCAGGAGTTAGCTCTTCCCTCAAGTTCCTTCCACTGGTGCACACTTGTGCGATGGTCTGGGTGCTAGTCATTTGGATGAGATGATAAACAGAGACTCGTTTTGCTACGCACACTTTATATACATACATACATACATACATACATATATATATATATATATATATGTGTGTGTGTGTGTGTGTGTGTGTGTGTGTGTGTGTGTGTGTGTGTGTTGTGAACGTACGTACCGTAAACGAAACCACTGCAATGAGACAATTGACCCTGGCATATAGAAATTCACTCCGACATGAAAAAATGCACAAGCCGCTATTTAAAAAAAAAAAAAAAAAAAAAAAAAAAAAAAAGTGGGGGGCGTGGGGGTGGATGGATGGGTGGACGGCTGAGGAGTTGGGGAGCGGAGGGGGGGTGGGGTGGAGCAAGTGGCGCCACATTACGGCGACGCGATGTCCAAGGGGAGAGCAGCCAAGTTTTCAAACTGGATCCTGGTTCACACAAAAGCTACTGGGGGAGTTCTTTCAGACCAGAAGCTATGGTAGACTGGGTATCCGCCACCGAAACACGACTGTCAAAGAACGGCATTGGAAGGCGGGGCCCAATCCTCTCCTTTCGCAACTGTTAACCTTTCCCAACCAAAGTCAGGTACCTCTTCACACCTGGGTGGTGTAAAGAAAAATCGGGAAGTAGAGTGCCTTTCCCACGGACACAACTCTGTGCTGAAACGGGGCCTCGAATCCTGATCGCTTGTGAACACTGCATCACCAAGTTCAACGCATGACAGATTCGGCCACGGCGCCTTAAGAAATTAAGCAATTATTCATCACACACACATACAAGCAACCAAGCAACCAGCTAACAAACACCCCACACCACTGTTCAACACGTCACGAACACGACGGCACGCACTTTTCTGCAGGGAGGGCGAGCCGGCACGCGAGGTGTTGCGTGAGGTAGCACGTGACTTGGAGTTGATGGACAGCGTCTCTCGCTCCTCCATCACCCGGCTGGACAGCTCCTGCACAACACACACACTATGACACGTCACCAAGCGTCTACCTGCTAGGAGGCACGATGGGTAGAAGGAAGGAGGGAAAGAGGAAAGGATGGAGGGAAAGGGGAGAGAAGGTAGGAGGGATGGAAGGACAACTCCCAGACAACACATACTCGTCACGTCACCAAGTGTCTACCTGTTGAGAGGGACGGGGGGAAGAAAGGAGGAGGGAAGTAAGGACAATTCCTGGACAACACACACACACACACACACACACACAACATGTCACGTCACAAAGTGTCTACCTGCTGGAGGGGACAGAGGGTGGGAAGGAGCAAAGAAGGAAAGGAGGAGAAATGGAAGAAAGCAAGGCGGAAAAGAAGGAACGAAGGCAGAAAGGACAACAGGGAGGAGGAAAAGAAGACAAGGAGGAAGGGGGAAAGGAAGGGGGAAGGAAGGAAGGCCTGGGAAGGAGGAAACAAAAGATGGAGGGAAGGAGGAAAGGAAGGAAGGGGGTAAGGAAGAAAGTATTGTAGGAGGGAAGGGGAGGAAGAAAGGTTTGAAAAAAAGAAGAAGAAGAGAGAGAAAAAAGAAGAAGAAAAGAAGAAAAAGAAGTACAACTCCTGGACAAGTCACACACACCACGTCACATAAGTCAGTGTCACCCTGGCAGTTTCTGGGCCTGTTTCTCCGTACTCTCCTATTTTACCTGCAGCCTGTTCGCTTGTGGGAAAGCGCCATGAAAGCAGATCATAATGGCTCGTTTCTACCCACAGCCAGAACGACAGCGCCTGACATTTTGACACTCTGCTTATTGTCCAGCCGACCTCACAGTCATATCAGAACTGCCTATTTAAAAAAAACAAAAAAAACCTAACTGAACCGCAAAACTGTCACGTCTGAAAACAACAACACAGTTTTATGACATATTATCCTTACCGTTGTGCTTCTTCGGGTAATTAAGACCAGGCTTTGCCGGGGACGACAGCCCTTCCGCTGATTTTTATCATTCCCAGATTTTTTTTTAATCGTTAAAAGCATAAAACTATATCAAAAAGCACAAAACGGACTATATCTGCAAACAACTCCGCACAATGGACAACATGTACCATTACCAGTGTTTTCAAGATCACTGCTAAATTGCTGAAACAAAACAGCACATATAGTACACCACAGCCTGCAGAAAAGAGAGCAGCTCGAATTTCACACGGAGAAATCTGTTGTGACAAAAAAGTAAAACAACACACACACACACACACACACAATGTATGCAATCCTGATGCAAAGCCCACCGCTTTGTCCGACATTGGCGACCCGCCGTGATAGAGCTTACATGCGCAAGATTATGTGGTGATAGTGGAGGGATGGATGGAGGGTTGGGTTTATTTAACAAGCAGAGGTGAAGGACTGTGCATTATGTCTTGTAGGGTAGGGAATTTAGATTAAAATTTGCATTTGGGTCCAAATTTGAGCAACAAAACCGTTCTTTTATAAAAAAAAAAAAAAAAAAAGAAAAAAAAAAAAAAAAAAGTATAAATTACACTGATATAAAGTTACCAGTGTTAGGGAGGGGATGTGGGGGACATACTTAGATTTTGGTTTTTAATGTAAAGATTCGTGTGGTTTTATTGCTTCTGGCTGTGAGAAAGCGCTTTACAAAGAGTCGCAAGGCGAAAGTGTGTGAGGGAGGTAACGCAAACGCGGAATACAGCTCGCAAGAAAGCATTTAGCGCGGTACAGTACATACGACTGACTGCTGCCGCGCTGATTCTGTCCCTTTCGTCTGTTGTCGTACAAGGCGGGAGGTAACAGATACCGTGAAGAAAGTGAGAGAGCTATTTGGGGTCAAAAGGAAACATACATTTTAAATTGTATTTTATAACAAATTGGTAAAAGACATAAATTTGCTTTTATGAACGTTTTCCAGTTCTTGACATAAAAATTATCAGAACAAAGCAGATTCACACAAAACTGTTGCAGATATTTCTTTATTCATTTGCAATACTGATTACATCTGAAGCATTTGAATGATAATTGTAAACAGTCTGATTCAATGTACACACCTGTTTACAATGGTCATTCAAATGTTTCACATTCATGTCTGGATGTGAAAAGAAGGGTATGAAATAAATATTCTTCTGTGGAAAGTAACTGGTATTTGCAAATGTGACTCGTGAACCCTGGCGCAGTAGACGGGAAAGAGAATGCAGTTGGCTGGAGTGTGAAGGTGGAAAATGAAGTGCATCAGACAGTCGTGAAGTGTAAAGGCTGCCTGGGAGATGAAAATGGGTCTGTCTCCAGAACTCGTTGAAAATAGGGGTTGTATGTATATCATACCTTTCTTTTCACATCAAGACATGATGTTGGTCGATTTTGCCATCATCTGCCTTCCACACTTTCTGAATTAATTGTCTGGACAGTGCTCCGACAATGTTCATCCAAACGAACCTGGTTAACAAGTATTTATACAGTTGTATTCTACATATTAAAATGCAGAGCATGAAGTATTTCTTGTGCATTGCGTAAAATGTCAATAAAATTATACTTAAGAACTAAATGATCCCGTGCTGCCTTCGTAAATTCACCTTTACAGTCAGTATAATACTGAAATGTCATGACTGGTAAGAAACTGGAAAACATTCATAAAAGCAAATTTGTGTCTTCTACCAATTTATCATAAAATACATGAAATTGAAAATGTTTGTTTCCTTTTGACTCAAAAGAGCTCTCTTACTAGCTTTCTGTAGTAAATTATCTGCCGCAGTGTCCTGGAGCCAGTTGCATTGCTCGGACGGAATAGCCTGGTATGATCGTAACCCGCTACTAACTGTGTGTAGTAGGGAACTGAGCAATGGCGTAGTTCGGTCAACGTAGGCATTTAGTCACGTGTAACTGTCAAAAAGTTAGAACCAAGCAATGCAATGGCACCTGGTCACAGACGTGTAGGTCAGCATCAGCGCAGCAGCTGTCAGTCACAGGTACTGTTCCGCGTTAAACCACGATCTAACCAAATGGTTACATCGCTCTCTAACTCACTGGAACCACGAATTTTTGGTTGCAGTGGGTTCCCATCGGTTAGACGATTTTTCGGGAAGACCCGATTTTTGGTTAGATAGGTGGTTAGATGGCCCCCAAAAATATGACTCGGGAGATAAAAAGTTTTCGAGGTTACATCGCCCGATCAAGTTTTAACTCTCTCCATACGAACGGCGAAAGAGACGACGTTAACAGCGTTTCACCCCAGTTACCATCATCAAAATATTGCAAGCGGAAGGCTCTTATACTGAAGAGGTGAATGTTGACAAAGAATACCACAATTCTGACGACGGAAGCTAAAGGTTGGGTCATTGAGACACCCACTGGACCTCCGAGGGGTCTGTGTAGAGGAGAAGAGAGGACTGGCCGTACTGAGTGAGATAAACGGTTACAAAGGCATTCACACTAGTCCCCGTCGGTTCCAGTGAGTTAGAGCAGAAAATAGAGGCGGAGCCGAGTTTGAAAAAAACTCCGACGTCAAAACAAAATAGCATGCCTTGCACGCACGCTGCGTGCGGTATGCAAATTGTCTGGCCCGACACATCTAACCGACTGCAAGTGATTGCAACCTTCTTTGCATGGTTGGGGTCAGTTATAGTGAGTTACATCGACGCGTGTTGTAACTTGATCAGTTACAGTGTGAATGTATTTAAGCTGGCTGACTGTCATTTTGTTCGTTCTTGCTGCGTCTACACGAATCCACGATTCATGATGACAGGTCAAGATGGAATGAAGAGACCCCCCTGAAACAAGGGGGTTTTATACTTTCAAAGGGAGTTACAAGGGAGTTACAAGACCCAAGTTCCAACAGGCTGCAGCAGGTCACAGCAGGCTGGTGGAGATGCACAACCTCAAGAACCCCCACCTCATGGAAACCCACGGGAACCACAGAAAACAAAAGTATACCCCAATCTGTACATGACGCCTCAGCCACAGCACCCCTGTAACTTGGCTTGTAACTTGTTCAAGTTAGAACGAAGTTACAACGGTAGTTAGATGCCACCAGTCATAGACACTAGAATTCCGAGATACTAGTGTCTTTGCACCAGTCTAACTTCAGCGCAAAACAAAACCCTGCCAGCCAGCGAGAACTGCTGCTCTGTCAAAAAACGCGCGGGAAAAGGGGCGGAGCCTAATAGTTAGACAGTGGTTAGACGCTTTCCGTTCACACATTTGTATGAAAAATCTAGAGTTTGTCTCATGGTAGTTACATCCCTCAATGTAACCATTTGGTTAGATCGTGGTTACAGCCTAGTGTGAACGTACCCTTAAAACGCTTTCCGCTAGCGAGCTGCATTCCGCACTTGCGTAACCTCTCTTACACGTTCTCGCCTTGCGACTCTTTGTACGGCGCTCTCTTACGACTAGAAGTGTGGCTAATAATGATCAAAAATAAAAATCTTATTATGTTTACAAACACGGAAGCATTTGCACAAGAGGCTGCCTACTTGGGTAAAGCCGACTGACAGCTGCAACTGAGCGCTCAACATTTGTTTCCCGTGTCATTCAATCTGGTTTCAGTCACGTACACATACACACTCATACAGACACATAACATTTTTTTTACGCGTATGGGAGTTTTGTCTATTTATCATGCCATGTAGGCAGCCATACTCCGTTTTCGGGGGTGTGCATGCTAGGCATGTCCTTGTTTCCATAACCACCGAACGCTGACATGGATTACAGGATCTTTAACGTGCGTATTTGATCTTTTGTGTGCGCATACACACGAAGGGGGTTCACTAGCAGGTCTGCACATATGTTGACCTGGAAGATCGGACAAATCTCCACTCTTTACCCACCAGGTGCCTTTACCGAGATTCGAACCCTGGACCCTCAGATTCCAAGTCCAACCCTTTAATCACTCGGCTATTGCGCCCGTCACCCAGGCAGTTTCCAGGCCTGTTTCCTTATTTACCTGCAACTCCCATGTCTGTGTTTCCCCATAATTATTTTCTTTCAGTCAGGTCTATGTCCCCCCGATTTCCCCCCTGGCCTATATCCCCTCCAGGTCTATGTTACCCCCAAATTTTCCTTCGGCCAGGTCTATGTTACCCAGGTCAAAGTTCCTCAAAGTCTGTGTTCCCTCCAAATTTTCTTTCGGCCAGGTCAAAGTTCGCGAGGTCTATGTTCCCCCGAGCCTACGTTCCCCCCAAATTTACGTTTTGGGGGTCTTTGTTCGCCAGGTCCATGTTCCCCCAGGTCTAAGGGCTAACACTGACCACTACTGACCACAACCCAATGTTTTAAGAAAGCGTTATTTTGTCACGTCTGTGCATTATTGTGCTTTGGCAGGTGTTTGATCGCTGCCTGATCACTAGTGACCACTGACAGTGTTCAACTTTACTTTGTGCGGAATCAGGACTTCTTGAGAGAGTTTGGCCACTAGCTGACCACTGTTGACTACTGCTGGCCACTACTGGCCATTACTTGTCAGTTCTGACCACTACTGACCACTATACAAAATTGTTGAAATTGCGTTGTTTTCTCACGTTTGTACATTTTTGCAAAGCGTTGGTAGGTGTCTGACCGCTAACTAACCACTGCTGACCACAAGTAACCAAAGGTTTAGATTGTATCATTTTGTAACGGCTGTGCAGTGTTGAGGTTCTTGGCATGACCAATACTTACCACTGCCACTGTTTTTTGGGTTTTTTTCAGAATGCAGCAGTTTATGGTTTACGCGGTATAAAGAACCTCTTGACCCAGTCTGACTATTCACTGACCAGTACTGACCACAACTCCAAAAATGAACTATTTGCGTTTTGTCAACATCTTTCCGCATCATGAATACTATATTAAGCAGTATTAGTACTTTTTCATCGTTTTGACCATTGACCACTGACCAGTACCCCAAAAGGCCCGGGCGTACACCAAAACGTAACGGGAGAACACAGACATGCTCCCGTTCCATCTGTTCCCTCTTCCGGTTCACGTTGTCATTCCTGGTCAGCTTCCCCCCTTCTCCAGCCCCACCCTCCCCCAACCCCTTTGGGGCGGGAGGGGGAAGACTGAGAACTTTCAATTTTATTCCCTCTTTCCCTAAACCGTTCTGTTTGTATCCCAAGAGCATATCATAATTAGTTAATTTATGCATTCGTTCGTTCATTCATTCAGTAATTCGTTCGTCTATCTTATACGGCTATGGTGCCAGTTATTGATGCATCTACTTAGTATACAATCAAACACAGCCCCAAAATACAGATTTGCGTTAGTGAAAAAAACAAAACAACAACAACAAACAGATCAACATTTCTGGAATGTACAATAAACACTGCACACCCCCAAAAGTAGATTTACATTTCTGCCAAGAACAACAAATAATGTACACCACAGGATCGAAGTGCATGCTATGCAAAGCCAGAGCACTTTCACATTCATATTCCTAGTCCACAGGATCGAAGTGCGTGCTATGCAAAGCCCGAGCACTTTCACATTCATATTCCTAGTCCACAGGATCGAAGTGCGTGCTATGCAAAGCCCGAGCACTTTCACATTCATATTCCTAGTCCACAGGATCGAAGTGCGTGCTATGCAAAGCCAGAGCACTTTCACATTCATATTCCTAGTCCACAGGATCGAAGTGCGTGCTATGCAAAGCCAGAGCACTTTCACATTCATGTTCCTAGTGCCAAGACGTGGTGAAGCCACTGGGGGTTCACAGCAAGAACCTACCACTACCACTACTGCTGCTGCTGTTCAGAGAGAGAGAGAGAGAGAGAGGCAGACAGACAGGCATACATGGAACTGGCAAAGAACGGGAGATATGATAGAGATATACATGTAGACTGATACAGCGAGACAGATAAACATACAGATAGATAGATAGACAGAGTGTGAAAGGGATACAGAGAGACAGAAAGACTGGCAGGTAGGAGGACACGACAGACAGAGAGACAGGCAGAGACAGAGACAGAAAGACAGAAACAGACAGACAGAGAGAAAGACAGGCAGAGACACGCAGACGGACAAAAAGACAGGCAGAGACAGACACTGACATTACAGACAGAAAGACAGACAGAGACAGACAGAAAGAAAGACTGGCAGGCAGAAACAGAGACGTTGCATACACGGACACGTATAACATACACTGTACGACAGACGGAGCGGACTGGACAAGTCTCCCCGAGTTGGCATGACAAACATGAACATCCGGACTGGTTTTCGTCACACAAGGTACACGCTTTGAACCTACGCAAGACGGGCGCAATAGCCGAGTGGTTAAAGCGTTGGACTGTCAATCTGGTTCCCGGGTTCGAATCACGGTGACGGCGCCTGGTGGGTAAAGGGTGGAGATTTTTACGATCTCCCAGGTCAACATATGTGCAGACCTGCTAGTGCCTGAACCCCCTTCGTGTGTATGTGCAAGCAGAAGATCAAATACGCACGTTAAAGATCCTGTAACCCATGTCAGCGTTCGGTGGGTTATGGAAACAAGAACATACCCAGCATGCACACCCCCGAAAACGGAGTATGGCTGCCTACATGGCGGGGTAAAAACGGTCATACACGTAAAAGCCCACTCGTGTGCATACGAGTGAACGCAGAAGAAGAAGAAGAAGAAGAACCTACGACAAAACCTATAACCTGTAAAATCCGGTGCGCGCGCGCACACACATACACACACGCATGCACACGCACGCACGCACGCCCCCCCCCCCCCCTCCCCCACACACAAATCAAGTGTAACGCAGTCGCCAAGAGGTGACGCTGTAAATCTCACCCTGAAGTGGTACACATACCTATTGACGTGTACGCTAGCGAGTCGTAAACACACCCACTTAATAGACAGCAAAGTGAAGAGGATGTCACACGATATGAAATAAATTGACCGGGCGGTGGGGAAAATCGTTTGTCGTGCAAAGTCCTTGGTGGTGAAGCGAGTCGGCGGCAATGTGAATTAATCAAGGCGGTATCGTTTTCTGTGAACACATTTTATTTATTTATTATTCAGACTTCTTGCTATAGCGCATATTCTTGAAGCTCTATGCGCTTTACAATAGCACTAAAAACATTCACTCAAACATCCCCACACAAACATATGCATATAATTTGAAATAAAGGCGAGAGAGAAAAATTAAAATAGGTCATGTCAGTTGATTAAATCAAGAAATGCAACAGGTATTTAAAAAAACAAAACAAAAAAAACAAAAAACACCCCGCATTACACACACAGATCAAAACACACACACACACACACACGAATGACAAACAATTGAAACACACAGGCTACAACATCACATGATAAAGCAATATTCATCAAACATTTCAAGTAAAAACGTATGTACATCATTACATTTAAGAAATTAAACCTGAAAATGTAAAAATGTACGTATTGTTTAAAAAAAAACAAAAAAAAACCAACAAAAAAACCACACACATGGAGGGGTTGGCGTTCGTTTCATTTTTATTTTCTTTTGATTTTTTTTTAAGTGTGTGTGTGTGTGTGTGTCTGTGCGCGCGCGCGCGCGTGTGAGCGTGTGTGTGTGTGCGTGTGTGTGTGTGTGCGTGCGCGCGCGCACGCGCGCGTGTGTGTGTGTGTTTTCAATGTTCACTGACCAGAGGCATGTTGGCCAGAAACAAATAGGCACGCTCGCGCGCGCGCGCGCACACACACACACACACACACACACACACACGGAAAACACGATCAATCGAGGATCCGCCTGCGACATGTCTTATCGCACGTGGAAAAAAAGAAAAAAAAAAGAAAAAAGAAAAAAAAAGAAAAGAAGAAAAAAAAAAGGAGGGGGCAGGGGTGGGGAAGCAACTTGACAGGTGTCTTTGACTCAAGGTATGTAAAGAGAAATAAACGTTTCTTGTGGGCAAGAAAAAAAATGGGGGGAGGGGGGTGTGGGGGGTGAGCGGGGAGAACAGTATGATGATGACATGATCTCCCCATGGAGAGCACGGCAACACACATTTCGAACAGAGAGAAACTATACAACACAATAGATTATAATACAGCACGTCAGATAGGTACCACCGACATCTGATCGGGTATATCAGGTACCGTGTCCATGACACACACACCAGTACCCGTGTTTCCCGCATCAAAGGCGAGAGGAGGAGACGAGTCATAAACGGAAACCATAAAAACTTTGCTTGAGAGTCCCCGACTGTTTGATCAAAGCCTTGCTTAGAAGTTGAACTAACTGGTGTGTGATTTTATCACCACCTCTTCTGTCTCCACCTGCACTCACCTGTAGTTTGGGGAAAGGTGAGAGAGAGAGACAGAGAGAGAGAGAGAGGGTGGGGAGGGAGACTGAATGGGAGAAAGAGGAATGGCGTGTAGGCGAAACAGTACAAAGAGTCAAATTGTCAAGAGGCCGCAGAGGATGGCGGTACGATCAAAGAGTAGACGAAACGGGAATAGGCAAAATGGACCTCCCCGTCTCCCAGTACTGCTGAGCGACACCCGATCCACCACACCCCCACGGCTGTTATGAGCGGTCAGAGACAGACCACAGACATAGGGAAGGACAAGGATAGGAGTCTCTCGGGGGTAGATGGAAGTCCCGTTGCGCTGCCTTGCACTTTGTAAGCCAGTCGGTCAACGGAATGTTTCCCGGAACAAGTGCCATTCACCTATTCACGTTTCGCCAACTCTTTGACGATGCTGCCACCTTCAAAGGACCATGAATGTTTTGACTCGCTGTCCTGCTTCGCCTTTCCGCCATTCCTCTTTTGCCTATTCTCAGCCTCTCATTCCTTTTTCCCTCACACACACACACACACACACACACACACACACACACAC